>NC_080388.1:7153742-7482366 GCF_028751815.1 Salvia miltiorrhiza
AGTAACTCTGATCATACGTTATTCGTGAAACGAAGAGAAGGAAAGGTAACATGTTTAATCATTTATGTTGATGACATGATTATCACAGGAGACGATGTTGAAGAGATAGTAAACCTGAAGAAAAACTTGTTCCTGGAATTTGAAATGAAAGACCTTGGATCTCTGAAGTACTTCCTTGGAATTGAGATTTTAAGGTCGAAAAAGGGAATCTTCCTGAGACAAAGAAAGTATGTCCTTGACTTACTTGCAGAAACTGGGCTACTCGAGTGTAAACCTGCAGAAACACCGATTGTGATAAATCATGGATTAACAATTGTTGAGGGAGCTGACTTAACAGATCAAGGAAAATACCAGCGCCTTGTTGGGAAACTCATCTATCTCTCCCATACACGGCCCGACATCACATATGCAGTTGGAATAGTAAGTCAGTTTATGCACAAACCCCAGAAGGAGCATATGGAGGCAGCTTTGAGAATTGTCCGGTATCTGAAAGGAACCACTGATTATGGGATTTTGCTTAAAAAAAAAAGAAGATTTGGAAGTTGACGGGTTTACAGACGCAGATTGGGCCAGTAACCCAAATGATAGGAAATCTACCGCCGGATATTTTACCTTCGTTGGAGGAAACTTGGTCACATGGAGAAGCAAAAAATAGAAAGTAGTGGCCCTATCAAGTGCAGAGGCAGAATTCAGAGGAGTAAAAAGTGGGATAACTGAAATCCTGTGGCTTCGGAGATTGCTCACAGAGATTGGCTTTCCTCCAAGAAGGGGAAGTCGGCTCTTCTGTGACAATAAAGCTGCGATTAGTATATCTGAAAATCCCGTACAACACGACAGAACCAAACACGTGGAGATCGATCGGCATTTCATCAAAGAGAAGCTCGATAGTGGGATCATTGAACTTCCTTTCATACGATCGGATGAACAGTTGGCTGACATATTGACTAAGGCTGTAAACACAAAAGTCTTCAGAGAAGTTCTGGACAAGTTAAGTATCGGAAATGCCATTACTCAACTTGAGGGGGAGTGTTGAAAATAACCATCAGCATAAGTCAAAGATTATTATTCAAAGATCATGAATAATAATTCAACGATAAAATCTTTAGCTTTTGATTTTAAGAGATTGTATTTGATTTTAAGAGATTGTAGTTTGACATTTGATTCACCCTTACACTATAAAAGGGTGCATTGTAATCTAAAGAAATATATCAGAGACATTACCAATTCTCTCTACATTCTCTATCATGTTGTTCTTTCTCAACCTAGCTTCTCTTGATTACCATATTTAAGACCGAGTTGCGGGTTAATCGGGCTGGGGATTTTGTTGGGTTATAAATTTTCAACCCTAACCCTAAACGTTCGGGTTTCGGGCTAGCCCATCGGGCTAGTCGGCTTAAATGCGTAAAATAAAATAATCATTTGTATTTTGTTATTTTTAATGATATAATGTATAATGTATAAAATATACATAGAAATCAAAGATATAAATTATATAGCAAGCATGAAATGCAAGAATATAAGATATTGAAAAAAATATCAAGATTGCATAACATATAAAATAAGTTGGTAACAATAAAATGTTCAACTTTGTTAACGAAAAAATAATAAAATATCCAACAATAGTTTGAATTCATAGAAGCAAAGCATCTCAAAAATACAGAAAAGTGAAATGCTGAGACTTTATAATATTTTGTCATTTTTTTTATTTTTATATTTAAATATTTAATATTAAGTATTCAGGTTTCGGGCTAGCCCATCGGGTTAGTCGGGCCGGCCCTATCAGGTGCTGGGCTATTCGGTTACGGGCTAATCGAGGTTGAAAATATTCAATCCTAACCCTCTCGGGTGGCTGGTTAATCGGGCCAGCCCACGGGTTTCGGGCTAGATTGACATCCCTATATGGCGCAAAAATGTAGCTCGCATTACTTTTTTTTTTGCACTATTAGTTATTAGTGTAATAATAATAAAATTGTTTAGTAAATTTAGTTTATTTGTTCAATTTTGTAATTTGAATATTGTAATTATTTGTACATATCTTTTTTAGTATTTTAAATTTAATAAAAATATAAATTTTATTAAATTTCGAGAGTTAATGTGTTATAATTTTATTTTGTTTATAGTTTTTTCAACAATATTGTTACATACTCTGTATTAAATAAGAAAAATATAAACAATATATAAAAAAATAAAAAAGAATTAGGAAAATTGCCGGTTCAGCCCTTAAACCAGCAATTTTAAGTTCGATCCAAAACCGCCGATTCAATACCTAATACCTAAAACCGATCCTTCTTTATTTTTTCACGGATCAATTATAGTTCACCTTTTCGATAAACCGTGGATCAACGGTTCAGAGCCAGAACCACGTGGACACTACTTCTCTTCCAACTTTGCAAAACAAAATCCCATTCCCCACAAAAATCCCTCTCGGCCAACTCACATATTCAAAGCCCATACTAGATGAAAATAAATAAGCCCATAGCTCCTTTTATACTAAGGCCCAAATTAAAATTCTATTTCGCTTTGCAAAGTTAAATGATAAGGTCCTAAAATATTTTTCCCAAGTTCGATTTTTTCTTTAGGTTCCTCAAGCTCGATACAAAATCGAGTATTTTCTTAAAACAATACTCTCTCGGTCCCAATTAGACTTATCCCATTTTTTTTTTTGGCATGATTATTAAAGAGAGTTAAATTAATGTAATAAAAGTGTGTAAATGTGTGGGGCCATATTATTTGTAGTGTAAAATCATTACCAAAAATAAAAATAGGACAAGATCACTGGAACAATTCAAAAAGAAAAATTGGACAAGATCAATTGGACGGAGGGAGTATATATCTATAAAATCGAGAATTTCAAATTCACTTTAATTTCAAATGATTAAACGTGGAGGACTAAATCCCATAAAACTCCCATATCACTTTAATTAAAAATAAATCAAATTACCTAACTATCGTTAAATGAATACAAAAAAGAAAGAAACGGTAGTATTAAAAAGAAGGAAAAGAAAATGGCTAAAAAGGATACAAAATCTTAACAGCGTGATTTTGAAAATAAAGGGTCAAGATTAGTTCTCATTCCTCACATTCAAATATATTTTTTTAAAACTATTCCATATATATATATATATATATATATAGAGAGAGAGAGAGAGAGAGAGAGAAAGGTTAAACAATGAATGCTAAATATTTAGAGAATAGAGAATTCGTGAAACAAAAACAATCAGATCTATAAATTTGATGAACAAATCAATGTATCGCATGAACAACAATTTGCCCCAGGTTTCAATCCTGCTGGTGGCGAGTTTTTCTCTTTTTTTACCAAATACGTCTGTTCGTTAGTTATAGTGATTTGTTCGTAAAATGTATAGATTTGTTGAAAATGAAATATATAATAATTCTCTGTTTAACTTGAAATATATATGTTGGTGCAGACTACCTAATTCATGGTGGATAGCACTGCAGGAGGTAATATTGCAAGGAAGACCGCAGACGAGCTCAATAAAATCTTCAAGACTCTAGCTGAGAGCTCCCAACAGAAGTCAGTCCGTGGAAGGAAGGTCGAGATTAGTGCGATGGCACCCAGTTATGAATAGTTTCTTATATTTTCATTTATTCATTAATAGTTTATTGGTCCCTATTTTAAATTTTAATAATAGACAAATGAGTAAGTCGATTTTATAAATACAATTAATTAAGAAAATCATTTCAAACTATATAAGATTATCTATATATTTCATTTTCATCATTTAAAATGATCTTAGTTACACATTCAAACTATAATAATATTTATATATTTAACTTCTATCACATAAAATAACATTTGTTAAACGTGCAAAACACGTTCTTTGTGCTAGTGCTACTAAAAGTGATAGATTTCTTTCATAGTTGTGAGCAGGTCTGCTTTATACATCTCCAAAATTCATTTAGTACCCACTTCACTGCATCCATCGATCAACTCAAATCTGCTAGGTAAGCGTGTCAAGACTCTAAAACATTAATGAAGTTTGATAAGGTGACAACATGGACGATAATTATAAATTTACCTTGAGACGAACATCATAATATGTTATATATGTGAAGTTACCTCACAACAAAATGGATTAGAGAGCCATTAGAACTCAACAAAGAGAATAATATAGTAAGACGTAACAAATAAAGGAGCCTAATTTTTTTGAATACTACAACTTAAGAGTACAAATAAAGGAGCCTAATTTTTTTCATTCGGGACAAGATTTGATCAGGCGTGGGGTAAGGTAGGAGGATAGGCGATGGTTCTCGTTTCCGTCTTTTCAAAGATCCCTGGCTTCGATCCAATGGTAACTTCAAAGTACCTGCTCAGCTGTGCCCGCTGGAGTTTGAGGGTATTACTATCCAAGAGTTGCTGATCCCGGGTACTAGCTGCTGGGACGTGGATTTGCTCCGTCATATTGTTCCGGAGAGTGAGATCAGGGCGATCATCAGCACGCCTATCTTTCCTAATGCTGGTCCTGATAGACTGATTTGGCATCACTCTAACAACGGGCGCTATTCAGTGAAGACAGGATATAAACTTGCTAGTTCGATAACTCTTGATGTTACTCATAATGTGGAGGGTGTTTGGGGAAATCTTTGGAAGTCCGACGTACCTCCGAAAGTTAAACACTTCCTTTGGAGAGTGGCTAGGAATAATCTGCCTTCTAAAGATCGTCTCTTGGCTCGAGGTCTTACGGTGGGGGGCGAGTGTCCTACTTGTAAAGGTGGCTTTGAGAATTTGTGGCATGTATTCTTTTTCTGCCCTTTTGCTGATGATTGTTGGAAGCACAGTGGACTTGATGGGTTCCTCAATATTATCACGGCCGATAGTGAGTCTTTTGATCAAGCTTTTTGTAAGATTATTGATCATCCTGATGGTGCTTTCAAGGTTCGAGCGTGCATGTTGATGTGGCAGCTGTGGGAAAGATCGTAATGGAGCTGTTTGGAAAGATAATGTTCCAGTTCCTGCTCGTTCGGTGTTAGCTGCTGCCTCAGCCTGGAATGATTGGAAGCTTGCTCGTGAGATTGTCACTTCGGATAGTCCTATGGTTTCTTCTTCGACCAGATGCGCTGGTTGGCATCCTATACCGATGCATACTTTTAGATGCAACGTGGACACAGCTTTTTTCGCTGCTGAACAGGCGATGGGTATTGGGATGGCGGTAAGGAATCATGAGGGAGGTTTTTTGGTTGGCAAGTGCATTAAGCTGCCAGGGTGCGTGAGCGTGGAGGAAGGCGAGAATGATAGGTATCAAGGAAGCTCTGTCTTGGATTAAGATTTTGGATTTCACGCGAGGTGTGGTGGAGACGGATTGCAAACGAGCCTATGACATGATTAGCTCGGGAGAGAGGAACATTTTGGAGATTGGTTTAATTGCCTCTGCTTGCCGGGATGAGCTCAGTTTGCTGCCGGAGGTTTGTGTTACGTTGGTTAAACGCCATCAAAATGCTATCGCTCATAGTTTAGCGAAAGTTGCGAGAGATTTTTATTCACATCATGTTTGGAATGAACCCCCAATCTTTGTGGAGGGTCATCTCCATATTCCATGTTCTTGTGGGCAATAAAGTAATCTCTTCTTCCTCAACTATTACAGTATTCACATTTAATATTTAGGCATTAAGCAATCAAATATAATCTGCTTCCTATAATTTGATTTCACCCCTTATAACCACATTATATCCAAAGCAATACTTCTTCCCAAACAAAAAAGGAAAAATGTCTAACTAATACTAGAATTTATTCAAGTTTTTAGATATTAATAAGAACAGTGAAAACTCACCAGCTTCACGCCTTGCTTTGTTGATACCAACTGTTTCTTGAACATTTTCAACAAACTGGAGATGAAACATCCAAGTAAAAGGTAACATATACAAAATCATATAAGTATCAATTTGGCTTAGCCGAAGAGGGAAACCAGCAAACTAAGGAATAATATTTTAAGTTATTTGTTTAGAAAGTAGTGAACAGTTAATTAAAACCTTCCTTAAGCTTATTTAATATAATAGTATATTTTTTAATTGCACAATGTATTGCAATATATATGAGTAAAAGATATACTAGGAATATGTTTAGCAAACGCTAAGCATTAGTGGCATAGATTAAGTGTTGGGTCATCAATACCATTATCATATAATACATGGTTTTCAAAAAAAAAAAAAAAAAAGTTCTCTTACCGTGAGTAATGTAACGAATATGAAAAGGCTTGTGAGTCCTCCAAAAAAAGTAAACGACTCTGAAGAAGCTAACTTTGCTCTAGACATTCCTTGTAGAGAAAGAGAAATAGAAAATATGAATACAAAATTGTGGGTAACCGCTGCTCAAAATTGGAATATGCAGACTTCTTCCCCCAAAAGAATTAGAATCCGCCGCCATGAGTTTAGCGTGAGGCAAAGCAAAAATTCTACTGTACGGGATTTCCTCCAATGTGAATGTGATGGAAAATTTCCATATTTTTTATATAAAAAAACCTAATATAAGATAGCATTTTAGAAAAAAATGATTGAAAAGGTTACAATACTCAATTAACTGTTAATATAATATATTTTCTTTTTTTTTGAAACCATAATATATTTTCTTATAATTAAGTTTGTTGTATTGGAACCGTGTTAATTAGTTGAAAGAAAAAAGATTCAAAGGGTCACTACTAAATAACTAAACTAATTTATAATGTTTTTTTATTTATTTAAAATAAGTCTTTAATTAGTTTTCTTATTCATAATTTTTGGAGGCATTATGGGCTGCCTTATTAAGGCACGTGTGGAGTCATTTTTTCCTTTGTGTCATGATAGCCTTATAACAACATTAATCACATCACCATCAAAAGAATAATGCCAAGAAAGGTGCCTCCGACAAGCACCATCAACACACAAACAACACAAGAAACCTAGCCCCGATCGACTAACTCAAACTCTGGTCAAGACTTGATTTTCTATAAAACAGGGAGCAACCTTTCCTCTTCAATTTTTTAAAATCATAGATTATAACTCGATTTCAATTCTCTTTGATTTCTTAAAAGCATACTTGTTTCAAGCTTTCGTGATCAATACATAACTTATTAGTATAATTTTTTAAATAGTTAAATATATCACATAGATTTTGTGTAATATTTAATGAATTAATATATTATTACAAATATATAATATATAAAATAATCTTAAAATAAAACATGCAATAAATGTTAAAATAGGCTGCTCAAGACTTTTTTATATTAGTATAAATTTTTAAATATTAAATATATGATTATTATTGCAGTTATTTGGGACTTATCTTAATACAATCACACCACCCAATTTGCAGCAGTGGAGAAAAAGTTTTATTGCATTTTTGCGTATGAATTCATAATAAGAAATCGAGCCTTTGACCATTTGAAAAACAAGATGGTATGTGGGGAAAATAATGTGATGCGCGTAGGAAAAAAACAAAATGTTTTTTTTTTTTCAATGTGAATGTGATGACTGTTGTAAGTTAATTGTCTGCATGTGACATTTAACACAAATTGGTACAATGCCAAAGACTCGACTCAAAGAAAAAACAGAGATGCATTTCACACCCATCAAGACTCTCAAGTCAAGGCAGCCTTTATATATAAATATTTGTCATAACTAATGATTATTGCAGTTATATACTTGAATCACAATTCACGCCCTCCAATTTGTAGCCATGGAGAAAATGTTTGATTGCATTTTTGCATATGCATTCCTAATTAGCATAACCTTCCAAATGCTTTCTTCTGAATCCAAACAACCTATGAGCCTTGCAACTGATCAAACTTCCCTTCTTTCACTCAAACAACACATCACCTCCGACCCTTCTCTTTTACTTTCAACTAATTGGACCAATTCGAGCTCCGTCTGCAGCTGGATTGGCGTCACTTGCAGCTTGCGCCACCAACGAGTAGCTGCCTTGAATCTCTCCAACATGGCTCTCTCCGGCACCATTCCACCACAGCTCGGACACCTCTCCTTCCTCGTCTCCCTCGACCTCACCAACAACCTTTTCCATGGAGATTTGCCTCATGAGCTGTCTCTCCTTCGCCGTTTGAAGTTCATATCTCTCCGAATCAACAACTTCGCCGGAGAATTCCCTCCGATGTTTGGTCAGTTACCAAAACTAGAATACTTGAATTTACGCAACAACAGCTTCATAGGTTCCATCCCAAAATCTCTCTCAAACCTAACAAACCTACAATTTCTAAGTTTATCTTCCAATTCTCTAAGTGGAGAAATTCCAAAAGAGTTGGGAAGACTTCAAACTCTACAAACTCTGTTTGTTGAATTCAATCATTTATCGGGTGCAATACCATCAGCCATATTCAACATATCGAGCTTGGTGACTATAGCTTTGACAGGCAATGAATTGAGTGGAAGTCTTCCAACAGACATGTGCAGTAATCTTCCATTTCTTACTCGGATTTATCTTTCTGATAATCAGCTGAGTGGTGCGATTCCCACAAATCTATCCCAATGTTCACGGCTTGAGATTTTGAGCTTCTCTTACAACTCTTTTAGTGGGCAGATACCTTCAGAAATCGGCTACTTAACATCTCTTGAGAAGTTATATCTCGGTGCTAACAATTTGAACGGTATGAGTTAAAGTTGTTATCACATAAATTTGTGTAAATGAGATTTGATTAGTTTCATGACAATTTTTTGGCAGGAATACTACCACATGAGATTGGCAATCTTCATAGTCTGGTTGAGTTTGCTGCTGAGCACAATGAGATTGGGGGCTCAATTGATTTCAGTATTTTCATGAATATGTCTTCTTTGCAAAACATAAATATGGGGTACAACAAATTCACAGGGAACCTTTCAAGGGATGTTGGGAATATTACCATGCTAACAAATTTGCATCTCTCGGAAAACCATTTTATTATAGGTACGACAGAGTAATTTTCATGTTATACGAGCAAGAATTTTTTAGTAAAACACCACTACACAAATAATCCGTACCAGTTTGGACCAAAATAGCTAGCAATTAATGTAATTAAGTCAAAACAATGAATCTATATCTATTATAAGAAAATCTTGTTTTACAACATTTGGTTTACCTATTATGTTCCTATTTTTAAATCTATTTTAAGGACAATAATGTAATCTCATGTTTTGCAGGGCTTATTCCCACTGAATTTGGCCAACTTTACCAACTGGAGAGATTAGCATTAGATTTTAACAGATTGAGTGGTTCGATTCCACATGAGCTCTTTAACATTTCAACTTTTCGAAGTCTTTCAGTTGTTGAAAATGCGCTGTCAGGGGTTCTTCCAACACATTTATGCCATGCTTCTCCCTTTCTTGAAAGATTGCATCTTGGCTATAATTTCATGAGTGGAGCAATACCTAACTCTATCTCTAATTGTTCTCAACTCACAATTCTCTCACTTTCCCAAAACAAATTCAGCGGTTATATACCTACTCATCTCGGCAACCTAAGACTTCTTCGACGTCTTAATCTATTTAGTAACAATCTTACCCAGGCACCGTCTTCTTCTTTCATTACTTCATTGACAAATTGCAGGTTTCTAACTCATTTGTCAATTTCTGATAATCCTCTATACGGTGTCATTCAAGCTTCCGTCGGGAACTTATCTTCCTCGCTTTCAACATTCCGAGCCGGGAACTGCAAATTCAGTGGCAGCATTCCCGTTGAAATAGGCAATCTAAGCAATTTGATGGTATTGAGACTATCTCAAAATGAGTTATCCGGTAGTATTCCACTTACTGTCAAACATTTGCATGGGCTTCAAGGATTATATCTATCTAATAACGTGTTGGGAGGCTCCATTCCACATGTTGTATGTGATTTATTTAGCCTAACTACATTTGTTATTAGCGGGAATCAATTTTCAGGTTCAATTCTAAATGCTTGGGAAATGTCTCTTCTTTGAGAGATCTCTTTCTAGACTCCAACATGTTGAATTCAAGCATATCTTCAAGCTTATGGGGCCTTAAAGATTTGAATACTCTAGACTTGTCCTCAAATTCATTGAATGGGTTTTTACCTCAAGAGATGAGTAACTTAGGAGCAGCAATATATATAAACCTATCAATGAATCAATTGTCAGGGTCAATTCCGAGCACAATCGGAAAGTTGCAAAATTTGATTTATCTGTCTTTGGCAAGTAATAGATTAGAAGGTTATATTCCTGTGTCTGTAGGAAGCATGACCAATTTGGGAACTCTTGACTTGTCCTACAACAAACTCTCAAGTTCAATACCGAAGTCTTTAGAAGCACTGCAGCACCTCAGGTACTTTAATGTCTCTTTCAACAATTTAAGTGGAGAAATTCCTAATGGCGGTTCTTTTAGAAACTTTAGTATGGAATCTTTTAAGGGTAATGGGGCATTGTGTGGAATCCCAAAGTTCCATGTCCAAATTTGCCCGACAGTTTCTAAACACATAGCAAAGAGGAAGAAGGTGGAACGAGCTTCATTTATTGTTTTTGGGGTTGTTGCTTTCATCTCAGTTGTTTCTTTGGCCTTTATAATTGTCAAAAACAAAAGGAAAGATAAGATGACTAGAGAAGTTGATGAGTTGATATTCATTGTGACGGAAAGAATATCTTATTATGAACTGCTACAAGCAACTGCTCAATTCAGTGAAAGCAATTTACTTGGCACTGGGAGTTCTTGCTCTGTTTATAAAGGAATTCTTAACAATGGGAAGGAAATCGCTATCAAGGTGTTTAATACGCAATTTGAAGGAATTTTGAGAAGATTTGATGTTGAATGCGAGATACTACGAAGCATTCGACACAGGAATCTGACCAGTGTCATAAGTAGTTGCTCTAATGAAGAGTTCAAGGCATTAGTACTTGAATATATGCCAAAGGGAAACCTTGACAAATGGTTATATTCCTATAACTATTACTTGAATGTGATTCAAAGATTGAATATAATGATTGATGTTGCATCTGCTTTGGAGTATCTTCACCATGGTTATTCAACGCCCATTGTCCACAGCGACTTGAAGCCTAGCAATGTGATGTTAGATGAAGACATGGTAGCCCATGTAAGCGATTTTGGGATAGCAAAGTTGTTACGCGGTGGAGATAGCTTTGTGTTAACCACCACGGTAGCAACATTGGGTTACATCGCTCCAGGTAAAGTTTCTCCACATATATTGATTTATATATATATATTGATAGCACTTCACTTTCAATCAATGAAATTGTGTCTTCCTTACTACATATTATGCATCATGATTTTTTGTGTTCCAGAGTATGGTTTGGAAGGTCTAGTTTCAACAAAGTGTGATGTGTATAGCTTCGGAGTAATGGTAATTGAAACTTTTACGAGAAAAAGGCCTTGTGATGATATGTTTTGCGGAGATATGAGCTTAAAGAGATGGGTAGAACTCTGTCTTCCAGAGATCCCAAATGAAGTGATAGATGCCAACTTAGTCATGAATTTGGAGGAAGAGCAGATTGACAAGAATCTGCAGTGTGTATCATCCATATTTCAATTGGCTTTGAAATGCTCCGCGGACTCTCCCGGGGATAGAATCAACATGAAACAAGCACATGCAGAGTTGCAGAGAATCAAACGTCGATTTTTCCAATGAGATTCAAGTAAGTTATTTCAAAGTTGTATGTTATTTCTAAGATAATATTGTTCTATTACTATTTTAGAAAGAATATTTTTCGGTACTGTAAAGTGGAAAGTTGTATGCATAGGAGTTGGAAAATGATGGCGGCGTCAGCGTATGTTTAAGTTTGAGTGGTAGCTCCTTTCGTTTGTTTTAGCTGAGTTTACTTTTTTGAATAAGGCTTTGTGAAATATAGCTCTGTTGTATTTGAACTTGCCTTTTTTATTTATGAAAACTTTACGTGGAAATGTTATACCGTTCAGATTTGCTTAGTTGGATGGAAATGTCAACAACTACTTTCCTAGTTAACGACGTCGTTTGGAGATGCTGAAGATGGGCTGGCAGAATTGGGCTCTTTGATATAAATTCAAGTGATTGAAATTTAAAAGTGTTCAAAACAGGCCCAAATTATATATTATTATAATTATTTATTACTATTATTATTAGAAACCTATTGACTAATGATTTTCTTTTTATAAGACTATCTTGATGCGATGGTATGGGAGTAACCGATTTTATACCAAAGCATTATAACTTAAAAACATTGACGACTTAAAAGCATTATTATTACTATTATTATTCATACCTTTTTGTTGTTGTTGTTGTTAGTTTTTGTAGTTATTATTATTAGGACAATTCTATGTATAGTAGTATCAATATATCGTTCCTTTCAAAAATTTAAAAAGGGTGATTCTATTCATAGCCCCCCATTTACTCTTTATAGTCTTTTATTTAAAAAATAATTAAAAAAATTATTATTTTATTCTATATTTTTTCCAAATTAAATTAAATTTATAATAAATTAACAATTTCATTTGAATAAATCTAAAAGAATACACACTTACAATTCTGAAAATATTTATAACTTCCTATCATAATCTGATAAAGAAATACATTTATGCAGATATAAACAGTGCAAATCATTGTATAGCCTCCAACTCAAAATTATGAGAACCACATGAAAAGAATTACCAATTAATGAAGAAGAGCTCGTCTGCGTTAACCAATGAAAGATCATGGAATCGGGCAAAAAATTGTTGTTAGAACTACCACCATCTTTCATGTAAAATAATATAAGATGTTTCAAACTGCTAGATCTAACGCTGTTTCAAACTGCTAGATCTAACGCTCAAGTCTATGCTGCATTGGCCGCCAAGAGCTAGATCAAACATTTCCAACCGAGGGCTACCACGCAAAATTCGATCAATCATATTTTCAGTGAAGCCTATACCAATAATTTCCAATTTCTTGATTTGATCCCATTGCACATTACCATCAATTTCAAAGTACAATCACTGTTAGAGTTTGCTACTCTATTCTAATTGTAATTTTATAGTTTTGGTCTTTGATACCAGAAGAGCTACCAAATGTACTACCTATCCTGCTGCCGAATTTTCTTGGAAATTCTTTTGAAGATATGCTCATATCTTAAAGATTTTGTTTCCGTTTTTGAGTCCTTTTCGGAGTAGATCTTTGGGCATGTTTTGGTTTGCTTTACAAGTCTTTTGAAGAGGAGTCCTCATCATTAAAGGAAACTTTGATATCTCTCATATAAATATCAAAGGTTTCCTGGAGCTAGGGTTTTTGGTGATTTTCGTGCATTCTATTCAGCAGTCTTTGGGAGCAGCACCTTGAGCGAAAGAACATTGTTGATTAGCGTTTATGTTCTTGTTCTTTTTACCTTGCTTTTGCGATTGTTGCTAGCAAGGTATTTTCAATAATCTCCTTTGTGAGTTGAAGTTTGTAGTTGTGTGGGATTAAGTGTGATCGTCGGGGTTCATACTTAGGAAGTTAGTTTTATCTAGCTTTCAATGATTTCTAGTATAGAGATTTAAGGAAATTATAGAGGCATCGAAGATCGAGTCTTGTATGAGTCCTACTGTAATTTAATCTCATATAGTGAATCGTTTTCCCTGGGCAAGACCCCCAGACGTAGGTGTTCTATCACCGAACTGGGTTACCATCTTGTGTGTTCGTGCTTGTTTTTATACTTGCTTGCTGCTGCGTTTGGTACTACTCTTGGTATTAACTTCAGTTACTGTTGTTTATGTGCATTAAGGCAGACTGGTATTTCATTTGGTATCAGAGCAAGTTACCTGCTTTTTAGGTTTTCTTCCTGGGTGTTTACCATCTGCCGGGTGGACTTCGTTCGTGTTTGATGGCTAAGGAAGGTGGATCGGTGTCTAGACCACCACTGCTGGATGGTTCAAACTTTGGTTATTGGAAGATGCGCATGGAATCATTCATTCGTTCCGTGGATGAGAAAGTATGGACTGTCGTCGAGCTTGGGTGGACTGCCCCTAAAGATGATGATGGAGCTGTCAAACCCAGAAGCAAGTGGACAATAGAGGATCTGAATGCCTCCAGTGCTAATCAAAAAGCTCTCAACTCTATTCAAACTGCTGTTACTGTTGATGTGTTCACTCTTATCTCTATGTGTACTTCAGCCAAAGAAGCTTGGAATGTTCTTCTTAACACATATGAAGGAAACTCGAAGGTCAAGAAGCAGCGTCTTCAGCAATTGACATGTAGATTCGAGGAGCTTAAGATGGAGGAAAGTGAAACTATTAGTGACTTTCATGCTATATTACTTCGCATTGCTAACGAGAGTTTTTCTCTTGGTGAAAGGATTTCTGAAGAAAAATTGGTGTGCAAGGTTATGCGTTCGCACCCAGAACGTTTTGACTACAAGATTACTCTATTGATGAAGCTAGGGACGTCTCTGATATGAAACTCGAGGAGTTGATTGGATCATTGAGAACCTTTGAGATGAGTTTCAGAGGGGACAGATCTGATAAAAAGAAGAGTATAGCTTTCGCTGCCGAATCTAATATCAAGAACTCTAACTCTTCTCATGATGATCAGGATAATCTTGTGGAATCATTTGCTCTCTTTACTAAAAACTTTGGAAAAGCTTTCAACAAATTCAAGAAAAAAGGTGGAAATTCAAAGAATTTTAATAACCCCAAGGGAGTTACTGGAAATTCGAATCAGATTGATAAAAAATCTTCTCATAGATCCGGAATACAGTGTCACGAGTGTCATGGATTTGGTCACATACAGGCTGAGTGTGCAAATACTTTAAAGAAGCTTCAAAATCAAAACAAGTCTTTCAATGCTTCTTTGAGTGATGAAGATACTGATGATAGTGGAAGTGACTCCGATGAGGAACAAATTGTACTTATGGCTAAAATAGAAGATTTGCATATTAAGAAAGAATTTGTTGATCCTCTGGCCGTGGCTATTCAAGATGAATCAGATGATTGCAATGTTGCCTTCACTACCGGAAAGGAAGAGACATCAGATATAGTAGTTGTTTCAGTCATAGATGGAGAAGACACTGATAGTGATACCGATGAACCAGCTGAAGACTATCTGGCAAAGAACTATGAAATCATGCATAAGAAGTGCCTGAATGTTCTGGAGGTGAACAGGTCTTTATCTTCTCAACTTTCTAATGTTATCAAAGAACGAGATGAACTGAAATTGCTGGTGGATGAACTTCAATGTGATGCTAATATTCAACACCAAACCATGGATCTCAAAGTGAAGGAGTTGGAACATTTTCAAAAACTGGTAAAGATGATGAATACAGGGACTGAGAAGCTTGATGAAATCCTGGAGACAGGGCAAAACTTAACAAGGTAGGTATTGGATTCCAAAAGAATCAATGGGTTTCCAAGGATCAAATTCAAATGAATCAACATGGTTATCCTCCTGCAAATGATTTGGAGCATCAATTTACACAGAGAGCTGGGAAAGAGATTGAGCATATTGTTCCAGTCTCACATCATAATCTAACTCTTCGTAGAAATTCAATGGCAAAGTTTGTTCCAATTTGTCACTATTGCCAAAGGTGCGGCCATATCAGACCGAGGTGCCGATTTCTCATTGCTGCCAGAAAAACTAACTCTCGAGAATTTTGGAAATCAAACTTCAAGAATCACATAAGTTATGTGGTACATACATCTCTTTGGTCAAGCTCTTACAATAAATGGTATTTTGACAGTGGTTGTTCCAAACATATGACGGGAAATAAAGAGTTTCTGACCGATATTCACAATGTCATGGATGAGGGTGTTACTTTTGGAGATGGTGTTCAAGCCAAAGTAATAGGTACTGGAACTCTTAATGTACCTGGTCTTCCTTCGTTAAAAAATGTTATGCTTGTTGATGGGCTGAAAGCAAATCTCATTAGCATCAGTCAATTATGTGATGACAAGATGGGTGTATCGTTTGACAAGGAACAATGTATTGTTACCAGTGGAGACACCAAGTTCATTACCGGCAAACGTTCCAGTGATAATTACTATGTAGTGGTTCCTGATGTTACTTGTCTTCATGCACAGAACTCTCAAATTGAAACTTGGCATCAACGTCTAGGCTACACTAGCTATCGCAACATGAAGAAACTTATGAAGATACAAGCTGTTCGTGGGCTGCCTAGTTTGAAGGTTGACACCAAGGAAATATGTGGATCATGTCAAATTGGAAAACAAGCACATTCCAGTCATAAGAAGGTAACTCGTATAACTACTTCTCAAGTTTTGGAATTGATTCATATGGATTTGATGGGACCAATGCAGATTGAGAGTGTGGGCAAAAAACGTTATATATTAGTTTGTGTTGACGATTTTTCTCGTTATACATGGGTGGAATTTTTGAGGGACAAATCTGAAACGTTTGATAAATTTCGCAAGTTGAGTCTTATTCTGGAGAAAGAAAAAGGATTACCTATCAAACGTATTCGCATTGATCATGGCTGTGAATTCGAAAACTCCGATTTTGATGCTTTTTGTGTTGACAAAGGAATTGTTCATGGGTATTCTGCTCCTGCTACATTCTTAATGACAGAGAGCAAAAACGGAAATTGAATGATCGAAGTTTAGAGGGTATTTTTCTTGGCTACTCAAAATCTGGTCATGGATTTCGTGTTTTTAATAAAGCTACTCAGACTGTTCAAGAATCTACAAATGTTGTCTTCAATGAAACTGATAGATCTATCACTGGAGAAGAAGACTCTGATTCTCCAGTAACAAGAACGGTAACTGAGACAGTCTCAGAGAAGTCAAAGACCATTCCTGATACCGACAGTCAATCAGAATCAATAAGTTCAAATTCAAATGAAGATGTTCAACCGATAAAAAATACTCATGCCAGTAAACATCACTCTTCATCTGACATCATCGGTGATCTTAATGACAGTAGGAAAATTGATTTTCAAAGACTTGTTGCCAATCTAGCGCACTTGTGTTATTTGTCTCAAGTTGAACCCAAGAGTGTGAAAGAAGCTTTGGAGATCGATAGCTGGATTGAGGTTATGCAAGACAAGCTTCTTCAATTCAAAAGCTGCTATGTATGGTATCTTGTTCCTAAACCTGATTTTGCTAACATCATTGGTACTAAGTGGATATTCAGGAACAAGTTTGACATAGAAGGATTTATTAGTAGAAACAAGGCTCGGCTTGTGGCTCAAGGATACTCCAAGTTGGAGGGTGTTGATTTTGATGAAACTTTTGCACCAGTCACTCGCCTTGAAGCAGTCCGTCCTCTTTTTGCTCTGGCATGTGCTTTGAATTTTAAACTCTATCAAATGGATGTCAAGAGTGCCTTCTTGAATGGTGATCTCAAAGAGGAAGTCTATGTCAAACAACCGAAAGGATTCGAAGATCCCAAATATCCGAATCATGTTTACAGACTTCGAAAAGCCTTATACGGATTGAAGTAAACGCCTCGTGCCTGGTACGAAACCTTGTCTGTTTTCCTGCTCTCCAAAGGTTACAAACGAGGTAGCTCTGACAAAACTCTGTTCCTCAAATATGATGGTAGTGATTTCATCATCATTCAAATTTACGTTGATGATATTGTGTTCGGCTCTAGATCTAATGCCTTGGTTCAAGATTTTGTCAAGCTGATGACTATATATGAGTTTATTTGATGAATTAAAATTCGTTCTTAGCCTTCAAGTGGTTCAAACAGAGGATGGTATCTTTATCAGTCAGTCCAAGTATGCTGAAAACTTGATCAAAAAATTCGAATTAGAAAATTCCAAGCCTAGAAGAACCCCTCTTAGTACCAGTGTGAAAATTTCTAAGGATGAGGAAGGGAAGAATGTCGATCCATCCTTGTATCGCAGCATGATAGGCAGCCTGCTCTACCTCACTGCAAGTAGGCCTGATATCAGTTACAGTGTTGGAGTATGTGCTCGTTATCAGTCTTGCCCCAAAGAGAGTCATCTTGTTGCTGTTAAGAACATCCTTAAATACGTAAAAGGTACCAGCAAACTTGGCCTTTGGTTTTCTAAAGATAGTACCTCTGCTCTTGTCGGATATACTGATGCGGATTGGGCTGGGAGTCCGGATGACAGAAAAAGTACCTCAGGAGGGTGTTTCTATGTGGAGAATAATCTTGTTTCTTGGCATAGTAAGAAGCAAAATTGCGTGTCACTATCATCCACTGAAGCCGAGTATATTGCAGCAGGAAGTGCATGCACTCAACTAATATGGATGAGCCAAATGTTAGCTGACTATGGCATCCCACCGAGTCCATATACTTTATACTGTGACAATAAGAGTGCCATTGATATTACCAAAAATCCGGTTTTGCACTCACGCACCAAGCATATCGCCATACGACATCACTTTATCCTTGATGTGGTTGAAGCCAAAATTCTTAATCTGGAGCACATGTCAACTGATAAGCAAATCGCAGACATTTTAACTAAGCCATTGGATAGGGACAGATTTGAGAGACTAAGAGGAGAACTTGGTTTGTGTCTCTTATGACTAACCGTTCTCAGCTTTAGGGGACAGTTGTTCGTCTGCTCTATTGCTTCCTGGTTTTATTGCACAGTTGTTCAAATTACTGAAAGTCCAAAGTGTTGTGTTCTTCATTCTGCTATTGTTCCAGATATCATTTCCGTGACCATATCTAATACCAGCTATTCTATTTGTGGTATTTATATTTATTGGACTTTCTACAAAGGAGGAGATGATTTGATTTTTTGTTCTGGGCTGCATTTTATAATTCATTGGTGGACCTCTTATTTTGTGCACACGGGCCATTATTATATAAAAAAGGGCCGACTTTATTTATTCACGAGACACGGCCCATTCCTTATTATGAAGCCCAATTGGTTTTCTTATGCTGACCAAATTGAAGACCATTCTAGAAGGAGTCTTCTCATATTCTCTACGGAGTTACGCGCCAATCTTTTCAGTTTCTTCATCACAAAACAGATCAAGTACTTGCTCTTCCCCATTTTCTCTCTTTCCATCGAAGAGACACTCAAAACCATGGCTTCTGACACCAATGAGTCTCCCTCTCACTGTCGCTCTGCTCCGATTGTTGAGGATGACAATTCATCTTCATCACGTAACACCAGTAAAGAGCCTCGTATCGGCGCACCTCTTGCCATTGAACATATGCGTCGGGTAGTGGCCGAGAGAGAAGCAGCCCTCAAACCTTGTTCTATCTCTAACACTTCCAAGGAATCAGGTTTTCCAGATGTTGCTGAATCTACTATTCTGGATGATCCTAGATCCGTTGATGTGGCTAAGCAAAAAACCCTAAAGGTTTCGAAGAAAAGAGACTCCTCTGTCAAGCCAAGTTCTTCGAAGAAAGCCAAAACCCTCGCTTCCACCGGTGGTGTTGCTTCTCGCACGTGAGGGAGTCAATCCTCTGCTCCTATTCAGGCAGCTCAAGCTTGTCAGTCTGCCAAAGCTAAAGGGAAGTCAAAGAGACTCACTGCCGTACAAAAGGGAAAGCAAAAGGTTCCTACTCCTGATTCTCCTTCTGAGATTGATTCTAATTTTTGATCTGCTTTACATAAAAAATTGTGGAGTTTTTTCTGTGTGAAAGATGTGATAGAGGAGTGTCCTGTGGATCCTGTTGATGTTGAAGATACTGACATTATGTCCATTCTTACTGAGTCTCATCTTCTTGAAACTGTCAGTCACTCTAGACCTTTTGTCACACAAATTGTGCGTGAATTCTACTGTAATTTATCCAAAAGCATGTTTCTTGAGCACTCTCCAGATTACCTTAAGGGCTATGTGCGAGGCCAAGTTATTGAATTCTCTCCTGCTCGAATCAATCAATTGGTCAAAAGAGATGACTCTTCATATCCTGAACCTGATGTTAGTTTGCAAGATATAATGGATGAGGTGACCAAGAAAGGTGACTATCATTGGCCAAGAAAAGGTAATCTGCCTGCTTCCACCTTATCTCTCAAGTACTCAATGTTTCATAAAATTGCTCTTTGCAACTGGCTCCCCAAAAATCATAAAGGAAGTTTGAACAAACCACTGGCAATGCTTTTGTACAAGATTGGATAGCAGATTCCTTTTAACTTCGGGGCTGTGGTGTTTAATCATGTGAAGAAGCATGCAGAATCTCACAAGTTGGCTTCCTATCTGTATTACCCTGGTTTAATCTTTGCTCTAATTCAGAGTCAAGTCAATGTGATTCGGCCGACTGACAATTATGCGCCCTCAATGCCCAAGCTTGTCTTCAATGCTAAGCTTTTTGATGACACCGTTCATGTTCAAGACACAAATGGTTATGATCTTGATAGTCCTGGTCCTTCTGCTCCAACTAAAGCCACTGCTAATGATACTGGTATTCCTCTGCATATGGAGCAGAGAATTCAGATGCTGAAATAATGGAAGCCATGGGAGCGATGCTTGTCTCCATTATTAGTCAGCTGCAGCATCGCAAGTCTGTGATCGATAGAGCTATTGCTGTCTTACGTGCTCAACCTTCTACTACTGACATGAAAGGAAAGCAATCTGCACCTAAGGATCAGGAAGAGTGACTGCCCCCATCTTCATCAGAATCGGCTGCTTCATCAGCAACACCTTCATCAGCAGAACCATCTTCATCTTCACTCTCCGAGGTAGTGACAGGAATGCCTTCTTGGTTGGCTGCATCATCTCCAACATCTTCATCAATTAGCTTAGGAATCAAAGGAGTAGCTGCAGATTGCTTTTCTTTCATGTCAGTAGTAGAAGGTTGAGCACGTAAGACAGCAATAGCTCTATCGATCACAGACTTGCGATGCTGCAGCTGACTAATAATGGAGACAAGCATCGCTCCCATGGCTTCCCATTGTTTCAGCATCTAAAAAGGGGGAGAGTTGTGTGTTTTGGAAGCTCTTTATTTTGTTGGAAGCCCTTTGTACTAGACTTCTCTTTTGGTTGTGTTTAGCTCTAACTCAACTTAGCTCGTTTTGATCCCCTTGTTTGTAATGCTGGTCTTCTGCTGCTGTGCTGTTCTGATTAAGGGGGACTGTTAAAGTAAAGGGGAGCTAATTTATATATATATTGCTATTCGTTCATGTGTTGAAGCAATATTTTTTGTTTTATCTATATAAATGACAAAGGGGGAGAATGTTAGAGTTTGCTACTCTATTCTAATTGTCATTTATATAGTTTTGGCCTTTGATACCAGAAGAGCTACCAAATGTACTACCTATCCTGCTGCCGAATTTTCTTGGAAATTCTTTTGAAGATATGCTCATATCTTGAAGATTTTGTTTCCATTTTTGAGTCCTTTTCGGAGAAGATTTTTGGGCATGTTTTGGTTTGCTTTACAAGTCTTTTGAAGAGGAGTCCTCATCATTAAAGGAAACTTTGATATCTCTCATATAAATATCAAAGGTTTCCTGGAGCTAGGGTTTTTGGTGATTTTCGTGCATTCTATTCAGCAGTCTTTGGGAGCAGCATCTTGAGCGAAAGAACATTGTTGGTTAGCGTTTATGTTCTTGTTCTTTTTACCTTGCTTTTGCGATTGTTGCTAGCAAGGTATTTTCAATAATCTCCTTTGTGAGTTGAAGTTTGTAGTTGTGTGGGATTAAGTGTGATCGTCGGGGTTCATACTTAGGAAGTTAGTTTTATCTAGCTTTCAACGATTTCTAGTATAGATATTTTGGGAAATTATAGAGGCATCGAAGATCGAGTCTTGTATGAGTCCTGCTGTAATTTAATCTCATATAGTGAATCGTTTTCCCCGGGTAAGGCCCCCCAGACGTAGGTGTTCTATCACCGAACTGGGTTACCATCTCGTGTGTTCGTGCTTGTTTTTATACTTGCTTGCTACTGCATTTGGTACTACTCTTGGTATTAACTTCAGTTACTGCAAGTTGTTTATGTGCATTAAGGCAGACTAGTATTTCAATCACTATCTTCAAATCTTTAAGGGAAGAACATGAGTAGAGGAACTGCGGCACCTCAAATTTGTAGCCTATATAATATATCAATACTTCGGCGTTTTCTCAATCGCGAAGTTCATCCACGAAGCAATATCACTATCACTAGGATAAGGGCTGCTTAAGCTTAGGATCGGATTCGGCTAAATCAAACTGAATTTCAAAATCTCGATCGCTCTCCAAGAATTCAGCACCCCATTAACGAAGTTTCGAAATCTATCAGAATCAGTTACCAGGTTATGATCATTGAAATCGAGACAAGGGAATGTGGTGCAGAGGTATTGAAATGGACTTAGCTGTAGATTGGAAGGAGAATTTCATTGAGAGAAAATTGTAAAGAATCAGATTACAAATGAATGGATAGCTTTCTATTTATACGACCATAGAAGCTTCAAGAAGGAAACAGTTATAACTAACTCTTAACTAACTTGAAGCTGACTAACTAACTAATGGAACAGTAGCTAGCTGCACTCATGCACTTGTGATGCTGTGGAATTTTCTTAGTTGCACTCATTTTTAATATGAATTAAATAAGAGGTTATTCAAACGCTTGGACAGAATTGTTGTCCGAACAACATCTGCAATCGGCAAAAACCTAAAAAATATCGAAAATTAAACAGTCGGGCAACTCATTGAGTCGATCGCAGCTCATCTTTCCTTTTTCTTCATCCACAAAATCTGAAGCTAAAAAGCACAATCAATTATCCACAAATTGAAATTAAAAAAAAAAAAAAACAATCATCGAAGATGATGGGAGAAAAATTACCTCAAAACATTTATCAGATTATGAGTTGCAGCAGCCTGAAACGCTTAACTCATTTGGGGGAATGATCAAACACCACAAAGGCAAATCGTTGGTTTGTAATTGTTGCCCTTATAAATAATGTTTTGTCCAGTTTTTTTTTTAATTATTTGATTAAATTTAATCAATTACAAAATAAGTATCTTACTTCTTATTCTATATAAAAACATAAAGAATGTAATTAAATAAGAAATAAAGTTAAAATTGTAAATAAAAATTTTGTTGCCTAATGAATAGGTAAACGGAAATTATTATGATAGAAAACCGTCTACTTTTTCTTTCAGTTGATAAACGGCCGAAAATTTAGAGCTTAATCAATTGGGGTCGATTATTAAATGCCAACACAGCTTCCCAATCAGCCAATGAAAATGGAATAGAACGTAAATATGCAACAAAAATGATGTGGACAGCATATTGGATCTCTTGTTTTGTTTAGTTAAGTAATCAAATAGTAATTCTCAAAAAAAAAAAAAAAAAAAGTAGTTATTAAATAGATAACTAGTCATACTGAAAACACAACTTACCATTCGACATTTCATCAAACAGTTTTGGGAAATGACAAGGGACGGCCGTCTGGAAATTAATTAAATTTATTTCCTCTAATAATACTTTATTAAATTAATCTTAGTATACGGCCGTCTGGAAATTAATTAAATACGGCCGTGATTCTTCCTTTAATAATACTTTATTAAATTAATCTTAGTGTACGTCTGTATGTCTTCAATCAAAGGTGGTAAAGACAAACAATTGTGACTTACTTGCACAGACTCGTCAAATGACTTAATTTAAAATTGACACAAAAAATGTGGCTTTATTTGATTTAGTTTCATTATGCAATTGTCTTGACTTCTAAATATAGTCTATGTCGCTTTTGCCTCCAAAAATGACTCATTTTGCAGTGGGGCTTGACTTGGAAAAAATGATTTTAGCTTTGAATAAATGGGGCTTCTTGTTTGCGCACATAATTACAGTTAATTAGCACTCTGCATTCACAATATGGAGAGAGTTTCTCTAATTTTCCTACATTCTCTACTCATGTTGTTTTCTTGGCTTACCCTTGCTACGACTGATCAAATCAAAAGTGATGAATCTTCACTTCTTGCCCTCAAATCCCGCATCACTTCAGATCCCGACAATTATTTGAAAAATAATTGGACCATCGGAACCTCCATTTGCACATGGATAGGAGTTACGTGTGATTCACGTGATAGTAGGGTGACTGCTTTAGATCTCTCATATATGGGACTCGAAGGCAGCATCCCACCAGAAATCGGAAATCTTTCTTTTCTTGTTTCTCTAGATTTGAGTTTGAACTCTCTTTGCGGCCCCCTACCAAAGGACATCTGCAGGCACAACAACCTTCAAAGACTCGAAGCACTTTACCTCTTCTCCAACAAATTGGAGGGTGAGATACCATTGAGTTTGGGTGAATGTCCACAGCTTGAGTTTATTAACTTGTCATACAACAACTTTGGTGGACATGTGCCATCACAAATTGGGAACATCACACAACTTAAGGCATTAGACCTTAGTTGGAACAATCAAAGAGGTATGATCTTATCTATATACTGAGAATTTAACTATGTTCAATCCTACTTTTTCGTTTCTACGTGGATATCATGAAACGGAGAAAATGATCCAATAAGAATGGCTATCTTTTATGAGAAATGAAAATAATTAATAAATAAAATCCATGAATAGATCAATGTACGTACCACATGAATTGCCATATTCAATAATGTGGTGAAATCCATGAATAGATGATGTATCCCTCTTATATAATGTAATATCACATTATTATTATACAAGAATCTCACTCCAAAAACAATTTTAAATAAGTTTGAACCCTTCAAAATTCACCTAGTTTACTTATAACAATATGAAACTTGACTTTGATGAACTCATAATTCTGCAGGTACTATTCCAAAAGAGATCGGAAATCTTCATAATTTACGATACATGAAGTTGGAATCTAACCAACTTATTGGATCAATTCCGAGAGAAGTGGGGAACATGACAGCTCTTTTCGAATTACAGCTCCGTAATAATAGTTTAAGTGGTATGATTTATTATTCACCTAGCCACAAGTTTAGTTACTCAAGCTAGCTCGTGAGTTAATTTCTTTTTTTTCTTATTTCATTTGATCTTGTTTTGGTTGGTTTCAGGGGTTATGTTTAGAAGGTTAAAAACTAATTAAAAAAAGCTTATTACAAGTCTTCAAATAACATATATTAATTTCTTGTTTGTTGTAAAACGCGCATTAACATAAATTAATGACTAATAACGTGTCTCAATTATTAAAACTGATTGGAAATGAAGAATGGCTAATTCCTATAATTTTTCGGAAAAAACAAGTAGGCTTATTTCTTTTTCAGTTAATTATGTAGTGAGCATAACCTAATAATATATGGCCATAGACAGATTTATAATCATGTATTAACAAAACTGATACTGCTAACAAATAGAAAATTACTACTAAAAACAAGTAGATTATTATCGCATATGCAATTTGAGCCCAGTATCTCTAGACTTAAAATTGCCTCACTACTAAAACCAAGTATCGAACTTAGAGAGTGTTTGGCTGAGCTTAATTATAAGCTCTTTAAAACAGCTTATAAGCTCCTTTAAAATGTTTGGTAAAATAAGCTCCTAAATAACTTATAAGCTATAAAAATAAGTTATAAGAGAATATAAGCTCCCCAAAAAATAAGTTCCTCTATTCCAACTTATTTTCTCATTATCTTATTACAACATTCATTTTACAAAACTAACTTAGCTATGATTTTTTATTTTCATTGTATATTATTATAATTTCATCTTTCTGCGATATTTTTTCTCTAGCAAAGATTTTCTCTCTTTCTAGCAAGACCTGAGGTCCTGGGTTCGAGTCCTCCGTTGTGTAGTTTATTTACTTATGTAATTTATCATAAAAAACAAAAAACAAAAAACAAAAGTGAAGCACCAGATTTATCCATTCACAATATGAATACAAACACATATATATTTATAGTTTTCTTTTACTATTCTTTATGCATATCTTTGGTTCCAAAAGTACACAACTAGATACACTTTTGGGTAAATATCATTTACCACCCTAGCACACGGACGTTTTAAATGTCTATGTCCATAAGTTTAATTGCAAATCCACCTACAACGTTTCCATAATTTTCATAATAATGTCCCGCCGACCGAATTTTGGCCCGACCTCCCTAGCTGGCTGAATTTACATAATCTGCGCATAGGTTTTTCGGCTTGCCTAATTGCAGCTTGGGCCAGAATCCGGACATCGAGACATTAATATGACAATTTTGAATACGTTACATGTGAATTTGGAAATAAGCTTACGTAAGGATACTAACATTAAGAGGTCCATAGGTTAGGGTGATAAGTTATATTTTCCCAACACGGTTCAATCTAAAAGTAGGGTTAAGTTATAGTGAGAAGGACTATTTCTGTGAGAAATAAGAATAACGAATAAGTCAATATTACGTAATGAATAAGTTGTTTGTAATGCACAAATAGCTTACTCAGTTAATATGGTGAAATTTTCGGCCCCCCAGGATTCGAACACAGGTATGAACGGCTATTCATGCATTACAAGAGGCTTATTTGCAAATTTATATTGACTTATTCGAAGCTTTATACTAACTTATTCGATATTTTCATTTTACATGATAAATTTGAAAAAATTTATATCAGTGATAGGATTTTAATATCTAATGTTTCAGATTCATTCTCATTTCTTACCACATTTGGCCATTCTCATTGGATCATTCCTCCTAAAATTAAACTAACTTTTTGTAATCAATTGGTTATTTGTAGGAGTGATTCCACAAGAGATTCATCATCTTCATAATTTACGAGAGTTGGACTTCAGTTCGAACAAGTTGTCAGGCACTTTGCCACCAAGCATTTTCAACATGTCTTCCTTGAAAATGATTGACTTATCAAGTAACACACTTAGCGGAGCATTGCCTTCAGAAATTGAGTACATGAATGAACTAGATATTTTGGAACTTGACAACAATGCTTTGATCGGTAACATTTCTAACTCTTGTAGAGTTTTAAAATCTATATTTGACCTTGTGCATATAGCATTTATTAGAATTAGCAAAAAAACTGTATCTTAAATGTACTATTTAAAAATAATGCAATATGTTCCTCTTAAATGTTATACAAACTGTATATTTCTTCTGCTCCATCTTTAGTTGGGCAAATGTCTAATGAAAATAACAAACAGATACTAGTTGATGTTGGTAAGATATTTCTATGTCTATGTGCATTTTTAGATATAAAGAAATTTTGTCTCTATTTGAAAGCACACCATTTCTTATATATCTACTTATCCTTTATATGAATATTTATTTTAATTCCAACAAAGTTATATGAGCATTATCAAATAAGTTTAGTAACTTGTCTTGAAGTTGGTAGGAATCATATATTTTGTTGTTATTTTATGCTATATATGCATAATATCTCCTCTTTTCAGGTCCAATACCATCTACTGTTGGAAACCTATCAAGTTTGTACCACTTAAATCTTGGTTCCAACAAATTTAATGGTGAGCTTTCATCCTCCATCCGCAACTTGACATATGCTTATATATATGTAGAGTACGAAAATAGTCAAATTTAGTAAGATATAAATATAAAGAAATTTTATCTTAATTTGAAGACACACCATTTCTTATATATCTATACTTATCTTTTATATGAATATCTACTATTATTCCAACACAGTTATATGAGCATATGAAATAAGATTGGTGACATCTCATCATACTCAATAATAATATATACCATATATATAGCTCAATCTCCTAACTGAATCATGCATTTTATTTAATAATGTTATCATCATATATACTTCACAGTGAAATTTAGCTTTGATGACTTCATTATTCCACAACTATTATTCCTAAAGAAATTGGCCTTTTTTTAATAATTTAGAGCACATGATTTGCATTCTAACAAACTTAACAAATCACTCCCAAGAGAAGTGGGGAGCATGACAGCTCTTGCTTACTTTAAGTATGTTGTCTTGAAGTAGGTAGAGTCATATATTGTGTTGTTTTTTTATGATATGTCTAATTTCTCCTCTTTTCAGGTCCAATACCATCTACCATTGGAAACCTATCAAATTTGGGCCACTTGTATCTCGATTCAAACAAATTAAATGGTGAGCTTTTATCCTCCATCAACAACTTGACATTCCTTGAAATACTTATGCTCTCTAGTACGTTGGAAATATCAATCGCACAAGGTTTTCGAAACTTAACAAAATGTTTGAAGATCTTTCATTTAACACAAACCAGTTTAGTGGTGTCATTCCATCAACATTTACCAAGGGTTGTAATCTTTGTCCATCAATTTAAGTGGTATTAATTTGCAAGACCATTACTTAAATTCTTGATCAATTGTTGAAGTGTTATAGTTGCATTTTTCACAAATTTACAAATGATTGTTCCATATAGCATTCATTGGGTCTAGTAAGAAATCAGAATTAGTATATTTAAAAATAATTCAAATACATTCCTCAAAAAAGTTAAGCAAGATGTTAAACTTTATGGATAACACTGTAAATGTATAGTTCAAAGAAATTTGATTCATATCCTTCTCTATCTTTCAAATAATATATTTGCAGCTCTCATACTAACTTTCAGGTCAAATACCATCTACCATTGGCAATCTACCATTGGATATTCTACATCTCTCTTCCAACAAATTAATCGGTGAGCTTCCATCCTCCATCTGTAACTTGACATCCCTTGATACGCTTCTTCTCTCAAATAACACTTTGGAAGGAATAATTCCACAATGCTTTGGAAATTTGAGCTCTTTGATCATCTTTCATCTGAATAAAAATCAGTTTCGTGGTCACATTCCATCAACATTTAGCAAGGGGTGTAGTCTTGTGTCCATCAATTTGAATGGTAATGAATTGCAAGGACAATTACCTAAATCCTTGATCAATTGCCAAAGTCTACAAGGCCTCGACATTGGAAATAACAGAATACAAGACGAATTTCCCTTTTGGATGGATTACCTTCCGTGGCTTCGAGTGTTGGTCTTAAGGTCTAACAAGTTTGATGGTAACATGTCACTTCCTTCACAAACCAAGATTCCATTTCCTAATTTGCAAGTTTTAGATATATCTCAGAATAGATTTGTGGGTTCTCTGCCTCAAAGATATTTCAAGAATTTCAAAGCAATGATAGAGGTAAATGAAACAAACTTGTCAAATGACGACACCTTTCGTTTATATGTGGAGATGAGGCTCACCTTGAAAGGTTTGGATCAATTATTAGAGAGATTGTTGTCAGCCTTTACAACAATTGACTTATCCTCCAACAGGTTTTCTGGGGGTATTCCAGATTCCATAGGAAATCTTAAGATTCTCAAATACTTTAATTTGTCCCACAATAACCTCATAGGAAATATACCTTCATCTCTTGGAAGTATGAGTGAACTTGAATCATTGGACTTGTCTATGAACAAGTTAGATGGAGCAATTCCAAGTGAATTGACAAGGTTGACATTTCTTTCGACGTTAAACCTTTCAATGAATAATCTTGTTGGACAAATACCACAATCAACTCAGTTTTCCACATTTGAGAATGATTCATATATGGGAAACCGGGGATTGTGTGGAGTTCCATTGACGAGAAAGTGCAAAGAGGAGAATGGGCAGTGGATGAAACCAGAAGAAGAAGAAGATGATGATGAGTATGGATTTATAGATGGATTTGGTTGGAGAAGTGTGGTGATGGGATATGGAAGTGGATTCATAGTTGGAATTGGAATCGGTTACATTATTATTAGAAAAGCAAGGCCAAGATGGTTAGTGGAATTCTTTTTTGGCGTTGGATATAACTATAAGATGAAGAAGAGACGCAGCAGAGCTACACCAACACGCCGCAGGAGAACTTAATTGAAGGCACGTCTGCTTGAGTTATGTTTTCGATTTATTTTTTCCTTTTTAGTGGCTACTTAGAGTGTTTGTGCTCGATTTCAACTTTAGAGTTTATGAAATGTGTTTGTAAGTTCGAATCTGTTAAGTTTTAATCTTACCTCGTTTAAGTAATTTTTTTTTTTGAGAATGTAATTTTTTTTAGATTTATTAAAACAGTTTTGTGATTTTATTTGGTATTTTTTAGATTGATTAAAAATGACGTCTTTTTAGTGACATAGAACACTTGGATTACTTTAAGCAAAAATGCTACATACGTGATTCTAGCTGCCAACTAGATCTTTCTGTTGGAGCAGAGTCTGTTAAGCCTATGAACTATTCGAAAAAAGTCCGCTTTTGGTTAAAGAGTTTCTCATGTAATCTTTTGTATGTGATTTACGAGAGAAGTGAGATTATAGAAGAAAGAGAGATAAGCTATGTGATAGAGTGTTTTGATCTCATTTGTTCTTGTAATTGTTTCCGCCATTGTTGTTTAGTGGATTAATTGCTTGCTCACCTCCTCTGGATGTAGGTCGTACACCGAACCACGTAAATCATGAGTCGTTTATATTCCGTTTCTTTTATTTTGTTTCTTCGGTGTGTTCTTGAGATTGGTGGTTTTGCTAAGAATTGATTAAGATCAAGAAGTGGCGCTGTCTATGGGAACGAAAGACGAGGAAGAAAGTAAGGCGCTCAATAATCGAGAGGATGGCAAATCCGAAGTATGAGGATGAGAAATTCACGTGTAAAAACGACTTCGGATTATGGCGGATAAAAATGAGAGCAATCTTTGTCCAACGGTGAAGTAGAGAAAGCTCCTGAGGAAAATCTCCATGGAAAAGGTTGTTGGAGAGGTCGAGGGAGATGAGGAAGGAGAGGTGTCCGAGCTGTGGTGGAATGGTGCCGGAGAGAGCCATGTTGGAGAGATTCAAGGCAGCTACTCTTGGGTGGCGCAAGCTGCAAGTGACGCCAATCCAGCTGCAGACGGAGCTCGAGTGGGTCCAATTTGTTGCAAGTATACGAGATGGGTTGTTTGAGTGAAAGAAGTGCAAGGCTCGTAGGCAGTTTGGCTTCAGAAGAAAGCATTTGGAAGGTAATGGTAAGTAGGAATGCATATGGAAAAATGCAATAAAGCATGGCTGCAAAATGGGGGAGTGTAATTGTATTCGGATAATATGAGCTGCAATGACCATTTATTTATACGCAAATATTACAAGACCATTTATGAGTATTCAAACCACTTCAAAAAGTAAACTGTCTTTTTGAAATTCAGCTTGAATTTCACATTTAACTTACTGTGGAAGCAGAAATTTTTGACATTTATAATATGCGAGATTACTAAGAGGGTGTTTGGCTGAGCTTATAAACTCTTCAAAACGGCTTATAAGCAGTTTAGGAGCTTATAAGCTCTTTCAAAATATTTGGCAAAATAAGCTCCTAAAGAGCTTTTAAGCTGTAAAAATTATAAGCTCCAAGAGCTTATAAGCTCCCCAAAAAATAAATTCCTCTACCCTAACTTATTTTCTCATTATTTTATAAGCAACACTCATTTTACAAAAATAATTCAATTATGATTTTTTATTTTCATCATATATCATTTTAATTTCATTTTTTTTCGATTTTCTCACTCTAAAAAAGATTTTCTCTCACTAACTAAAAATTCAATCTCTAGCTTATAAGCTCATTTACCCGAACACTTTGACAACTTATAAGTTTTTAAGAAACTATATTTTATATTATAGGGTTAAGGTACAGATACCCCCCTAAACATGACCCCCCTAAAATGTATACCCCCATTCTCCAACTTGGTACAAATTACCCCCCAAACTCGACGGAAAGTATACAACTAACCCCAGCGCACAGACGGACGTTAGACGCCGTCCATAAAATATATATATATATTTTTTTATTAAATGCAGGGCCCACCAAGAATGTTTACACGAGTTTCTCTAACAACCGATGCATATGAAGAGTCTCCCACATTCAAAACTCAAGAGCGGCAGAAGATATTGAAGACGACGAAGTTGGAAGCAGCGAGCGATTTCTCAGGCAATAAGTCTCCACCGGCGACCACAGATTGCTACTTCCAAAAAAAAGGTAAGTTTTGCTTAAACTCGAATCGTGGGGATGGTTTTTGATTGCATGCAATTAATCCCGAATCAATGAATGTTAATAGATTGAACTAGGATTGAACTGTGGTGTTAATAGATTAATGGAATGTTAAAATAGTGTTGTTTCTGTTATTTCGTTGTGCAGGATGGAAAATCCTATGGTCACCTTTGTGTTCAATCTTTTTGGTATTTGATCTAAAGATGAAAACAGTGGTGAAATCCAATATGAGGGTTATGATTCGTCGAAAATAGAAGACATCTTAGGCAATATGACTTTTGAACGAATAATGTCTGAGTTTGAGTCATCTGAGTCTTGCTTGATGTCTAAACCTAGGGCAGTTTATGTGTACCACGAAGATTACAGATTAGATAAAGGCCTAATTCTCATTAGGGATCAAAGGCATTGTGCGAAAATGTTAGATTATCTAGAGATATTAGGCCACGGAGAAATTCAATTTTTTGTTGACTTTGAAAAGATTCCTATGCCTAGTTTCACACCATTGAGCTTGTTTACAGAAGAAGAGCTCGATACTCTATATGGGGAAGGGCCAGACGGTTTAGAGGTTCCAAAAGATGGGGTAGATGTTGGGGCAGCTGGTACTAATACTATTGAAGGGGATAGGGTTCTTGATAGCTTAGTAATTGACAATGATAGAATTTCTACAGTTTCGACAGTTTTATCCTGAGGGATTTTATATGTCAAATCCTCACTCAACTCACTTACACTCACCTCTCCCATCAGCCACCCTACACTATGCTATCCAACTTTTTAGCTATGCCTTTGCAGGCAATCCAATCCCTCATCTGCAATCCAATTATACAACAGCCAAGTTCCCTTCTCTCATTTCACTCACTCCCCTCGTACCGTCACCCCCAAACAAAGTTCAAGAGCAGAGCAACCAAGCAAACTCAGCAGCCAACCATTTCAGAATTTGAAGTGAACTTCTAAAGGTTCAAACTTTAACTCCCTTGTTGCTTTATTTCACATTTCAATTGAGCAACCCAAATTGAAATTCAGTTTTCGTGTATCAAGTTTTTGAAGCAAAATGACAGTCACATACATGAGCATACAATATGTGTTTCTACTCGGCGCCACTGTCGGTCTGGCTGGAAAAGATAGAGAGTCGAAGGCTGTGAGGCGGCTCATCGCCGTTGCTCTGGCGAGGGCTTGAGGGGAGAGCCGAGAGGAGAGGAGGCTGAGCCTAGGGCTCCGGCGGGCGGCTCTTGCTGCTGCTTGTCGGTGAAGAGTTGAGCGAGAGAGAGTGGTGGTGGCGGTGGTTCGCCATTGTCACAGAGAGAGAGAGAGAGAGAGGAGTTGGGGCGGTGGTTGGGTTTTCACAGAGGGAGGCTAGGGCGCGGTGGCTCTGCTGCTGTCGCTCGGCCATGGACGGAGGGAGAGTGATGGGAGTCGCGATCGGCGGCAGCCTGCTTCATCTGCTGCTGTCGGCCGGAGATTTGAGGGAGAGGCGGCGAGGCAAGGGCTTCGTCGCCGCTCTGAGCTGGGTTTGGGTAGAAGTGAAGGCGGCGTCCTTCATCGACTGGAGGCGCGTTCGCCGGATTTACCGATGGACAGGGAAATCGGAGAAAGTCTCGAGGGAGAAGGGAGAAGAGAGAGCTGGAGCCTGTCGCCGCTTGCTCCGGCGAGCTCCGACGGCGATGAATTTCTGATCAGTTGAGAGAGAGAGGAGCAGTCGAGAGGGGTGAGTGACTGATGTGTGTGCGTGAGTCGTGACTGATGTGTGTGCGGCTGATGGGGGGGAGAAGAAGGGAAGGGTGTTCGGCTAGGGCTTGAGGGTTGGGCTTTGAGTCTTGGGCTTTGGGTTGGGCCGATTTTTCTTTTGTTTTAAATTTCAGTTGGGCCAATGTTTTTATTTATCAGTGGGCCGATTTATTTTATTTATTCAGCTGGGCCTGGTTGTATTTAAAAAGAAAGAAGGGAAGGAAGCTTGGGCCAAGTATTTTAAATAAATGTGTTGGGCCTTTATTTTATTTAAGGACCTTGGACTGCCTTCAATTAATTAATTGGGCTGCCCTATTTTAATTAATTGAACTATTAATTAGTTTAATTAATTTATTCAAAGACTAATTTTCATAATAATATTAAATTATTATTATGTGCATATTTTAAGTAATTACTTATTATATGCTAAGCATGACATGAAATTGCATTTATTTTGCAATAAGAGTATTTATAATTTAATTGGTTATTTATAATTCCAATTACAAAAGAAAAATGAGTAAGAATATTGTTGGTGTTCTTAACTCAAGAGAAATGTTTTCAATTATTTATTCATTAAATTTTGAAAACCCGGCTAAGTGAATCATAGAATATTAAGCACTTCACCGTGACTTAAGATTAGATTCAAGGAGACCTATTGAGAATAGATTTTTTGTAGGCTTTGAGCATCAGGAGGATTAGCACTGCTATTCCGATTCAGAGATAAGGTTAAACGACAGGCATTGCCTATACAGGTGGGCTTATTTTCCAAATGTATGATTGAGCTAATGAGCTTAAATGTTTCATAATATACAAACTGTTTATCCAATAAATATTTTTGTGCACTCTACCATGTTTAAGGCTCGCGCAGTTAATCAATTGAGGTTCTCTTATGACCTAATACGTTGTTTGAGAATTGTGTACACTTGTTAGTTGACTCGGTGGGTTGATCTCCATCGGGCTCTAACCAGAGGCGTTATAAGGGTGCTCGGCTGGATGTGTTCCGGAGCATGAGAAAGATGAGGCTGTTGGATTTGTATACTGAAAGCAAGAACGTTTTATGCTTGTATACAATGATTCCTGTGTTCACTATTTTATCTCCTATCTGATTGGGTTCATGATTGCATATGTATGTTCTTTATCTCTATATAAGTAGATTATATGGTGTGTTGTAGATCACAGAAGACCGTATAATTGGAATAACCTTAAGAGATATAATATAATCACAGCCGAAATAACTCTAGGACAAGTTATTGGTTTAGGCTGCGGTATAGATGGAAGTAGTTTATCTTGACTACTTATCTATACTGGTACATCATAACGTATTGGTAGGACCACAGTGAGATGTATTCTTCTATCTGACTTAAGTGAAGAATCAAGATCTCGGTAACTTATATGATCTTAATACTAATAAGATTTCAGATATATATGTTGATTCGTTTATCACTTTGATTTACTATGAGCGAGAGTTATATAGTAACTTGAGTACTCTGTATCTTGGGTGATAGCGGTTAATATATGATATTTGATTATCTGTATTAGTACTCGTATCCGTATAGGATAATGACATCCCCTTAAGGAGCTCAATAATGTTTATTGCGCTAAACCCTGCAGGTTGATTAAGTTCAGGCACAATAATAAGGTTTGAGTGGTACTGCTTAAGGATTACAAAGAGATTAATTAATTAAGGCTGTCAGAGCTCTAATTAATTAATGGATGTCGGATATTTTAAATACGAGGATTTAATAAGTCTAAATACAAGCCCCGACTCATCATCGGCAATAAAGGGGTAAGTCAGTATCGGTTCTCTAGTGGAATGAACTGATATTTATAAATTAATTATGGTTTGGGCTGACCATAGATAAATTAATTTATTTAAGGCCCATCTTTATTCCTTGTATCTGGTCCCTGGACTGGCCCAATATCTCCTAGCCCAAGTAGGGCTAGAAATCGCCCCATACACCATAATTGGCGCCCCCCTCTTGTTCTGTATTATAAATACAGCTGTCAGCTCTCAGGAAACACACACTGATAATTATTAGGGTTTTGAGAGCTGAAGGAGGCGCAGGAAACGTGTAGGGAGATTTCTAGCTTGGGACTTTCATAGCTCGTTGTCCATCCAACGGTGAAAGCTGAGCGGGATACAGTCGAGAAGATCAGAACTAGAGTCATTTGACACGATCATCAACGACCTCTGCATCCGCTTTACAAGTAAGTAATTCCTAACACCTATGTGCAGCTATTAAATTCATAGGAGCATGTTTAAGATTAATCGTTGTATGATAAATTAATAATAACCAAGAAACGATCATCGGGCAAAGCGGAACGTTAATTCAATTTAATATTCCTTCAATTGGTATCAGAGCCCAGGATTAATTTCTTGGCTCTATTATTAATTTATGTACGATTAATTATGTGCATTGTTTTTACTGTTGTTGTTCTTCGTGGTCTGTTGATTCGTGGAATACGTCGTTTGACGTTGTAATCGTTTTTACCGCGAGAAAAACCGTGGTTAGATTAGGATTTCAAATTGTATTTGTTTTTCCTTTGTAATCTGTAAAACTGAGATCAAGACAAGAACGACGATGAACGGTGTAAGGAGGAGACGTGTGGGCGGCGTACGGGACCGGGCACATGGGGCTGCAGGCGCCGAGGGGTTGCGCGCAGTGCGCAGCGGGCCCAGGCTGGCGCCGCGCAGCCGCTGCTGCTCTCGGTTCTGGACGTGCGCTGGGGCTGGGCGAGCGACGGGGAAGCAGCCGGTAGGGGCGGTGTGCGCCCGGGGCCGCGCCTGCGCGCTGCGCGCCCGGCGGGCGGCGCGCTGCCGCTGCTGCCGCTGTTGTTGCCGCCTGCTGGTGCTACTGCCGCTGCTCTCGCCGTGTGCTGCTGCTGCCTGGAGGAGCCGAGTGCTGCCGACTGCCGCTGCTGTTCGCCGAGGAGGCTGCTACCAGCGCCGGGCTGCCTTATGCGCCGGGGCGCTGCGGCAGCGCCGGGCGGTTGTTGCGCGGTGGAGGGGTGGCCGAACAAGGGAGGCGGCGGCAGCTAGGGTTTCCAAACCCTAGCTGCGTATCTCAAACCCTAGGGGGCCCAAACCCTAGTTTTTCCAAAGACGGGGCCGGATGAAGTGTTCGGGCCAAGTTTTAGTTTTTGGGTTTATTTTATTTTATTTTTTCTTTAAAAATAGAATAGATGTTGGGATTCCACGAATGGGTCACGAAGAATTTTAATTATTTATTTCTGTTCTTTGCATGCCGTGGTGTTAATCCCTTATGCTCTTTACCTGCTTTTGTTCGTCTCTGTTTGTTAATATGTTTTATTAACTGCGCTTAGACAAGCATGATAGTAGGTTTATCGTTTTCTTAAGCATGTTTTTAGAATTCTGCGAGCATGTTTTACATGTTGCGTTCTAGAAAAGCATGATTAGGATTATGTGCTTGAGCATGAACAAACCTTTTGAAATTAAAAAGACTAAGCAGTCTTAATAATTTTAAGCAATTAAAATTATTTTTTAGACCTCCACATGCGATCTCAAGACAAAGTGATTGAGAGTATGAGTAAACGTTCACCCTATCGTGGCTTACTTCATATTTGATTTCACAAGTTTGTTAAGTTGAGATTTCTATTAAAAATATTTAAATCCATTTAAGTAGTGGGAGTTATATGGTAAACGTCCACCCTATCGTGGCTTACTCGTATGATTCTCATAAGTACTTTGGAGAATGGAATTTAAATAAGATAACCAAGAAAATTAAATTGAAAGCGACATGGTCCTAGTGAGTATGTCAATTTCAAGAATTTAATTTTTAAGGTTAAATTGTGGTCAATGCTTAGATATCATTTCAAGTACAATGTACAACTCCCCATCGGAGTCCCTTCTTGAATATGATATGGTCTAGTTAAAGGCCGACTATTAATTTCCTTTGTCAAAAGGTTAAGTTGACATGGATGGAAGTTAAACGACTAGGTAAATAGTCTGGTTGAGAAAATCATGGTAAACGTTCACCCTATCGTGGCTTACTCATGAGTTTTCTTGGGCAGTTGGAGGTTTCATTAATATTGTTTTATCAAAAGGTTACAATATTATTGTTACGAATTATATGCTTTCATGTTCTTACATGTTTAAATTGTTTACTTTCAGATATGTCTATGTCTCCGATCATTAATATTTTAGCTAGCAATCCTCTCACCGGTCCTAACTATACCGAATGGAAACGCCACATAATGTATATTCTTAACGCTGATGAGCACAGTTTTGTGCTTACCACTCCACGTCCCGCGCCCTTAACTGATCAGTCGACTGATGCGGAACGTGAGGCGCATAGGAGGTGGCATAAGTCGAATAATATGGCCAAGTGCTATATTATTATGACTATGTCGCAAACTTTGCAACTCCAGCATCAGGGCATGGACGATGCGGCGACTATCATGTTAAATCTCTCTTAGGTTTATGGGGAGTCCGAAAGATCTGCCCGCTTTAACATAATGAGAGAAATCTTGGCATGTAAGATGAGCGATGGCAGTTCTGTGCACGATCATCTCATGCATATGATAAATTTGTTTGACAGGCTTGATCTGCTAGGAGGGGGTATCGAAGGCGAAGCCAAAGTCGATATCATCCTCAACACTCTCCCCAAATCTTATGAGAACTTCCGTCTCAATGTCGTTATGAGCAAGGCCAACTATACTCTTAATGAGTTGTTGAATGCTCTAGTTACGGCGAAGGGAGTCATGGGCACACGGAAGGAGAAAGAGGTTCTTGTCGCTGCCAAGGGATCTGCTTCTTCGTCGAAAGGCGGGAAAAAGAAGTGGAAAGGTCCAAAGGGCAAGAATGACAACGAAGCTAGTGGGAGTGGCAAAGCCAAAGTGGATGGCCCTACCGGCGGTGTGAAGAAGCCAACGGGAAAGGGAAAGTGCTTCAAGTGCGGCAAGACTGGGCATTGGAAGAAAGATTGTCCGATGCTCAAGGCAAAGGGACAAGGTACGTCACAAGTTCTAGTAACTGAAACATGTTTAGCTTCGTTTTCTACTCATTCATGGGTAGTGGATACGGGGGCAACTGATCATGTTTGTTACACCTTGCAAGGCTTCAAGCCGACAAGGCAGCTGGAAAGTGATGAGATCACCATCTCCATGGGCAATGCGTCGAAGGTCGCAACTGTTGCTATTGGAGATTTATCTTTATGTTTTGGTGATGACATTTTAGTTTTGAGAGATATTTTATATGTGCCGGAGTTTCGGCGGAACATAATTTTTGTTTCAAAATTATTTTTGGATGGATATTCTGTTACTTTTGATAGGGGTGTCTCCATCATGAAAAATAACATGACTATTTGTTCTGGAATTTTGAACAACTCTCTCTATACTATTACATGTCCAATTAAAAATTATGTCCATGTTGCATCTACATCACAAATCTGTCCTAATCCGAATAAGAGGAAGTATTATTCTCATGAACAATATATGCATGCGTGGCACCTAAGGTTAGGCCACATCAATCTAAATAGGATCCAAAGGCTCGTTACAAATGGAATCTTGAAAGACTTTCAAGCTGTTCCATTTAGAACCTGCGAATCCTGTATAGAAGGAAAGATGACGGCAAGGCCCTTTAAGGCCAAGGGGAATAGGGCCTCGCATGTGTTAGAATTGATTCACTCTGACTTGTGTGGACCGATGTCCACAAAGGCTCGTGGAGGGTATGAGTATTTCATCACCTTCATTGACGATTACTCGAGATATGGGTACATTTACCTACTTCAACGCAAGTCTGAATGCTTTGAGAAATTCAAAGAATTCAAGGCAGAAGTGGAGAAGAGATTGGGTAAATCTATCAAGTCATTGCGGTCTGATCGCGGTGGCGAATACCTCTGAAACGATTTCTTGCAATACTTGTCAGATTCTGGGATTACATCCCAGTTGACTGCACCGGGTACTCCCCAACAGAACGGTGTAGCGGAGAGAAGAAATAGAACTCTTTTGGAAATGGTACGATCAATGATGAGTTATGCATCGTTGCCTATTTCGTTTTAGGGATATGCCTTAAAAACAACGACTTACTTGCTGAATCTAGTACCATCCAAATCTGTGCCTAAAACTCCCACTGAATTATGGTCAGGGCGAAAGCCTAGCCTAAATCATGTGCGGATATGGGGTTGTCCTGCATACGTACTTGACAAAGAGGCAAGGAAATTGGAGCCTAGATGCGAAGTAATGCTGTTTGTAGGATATCCAAGGGAAACGAAAGGTGGTTATTTCTATAATCCTAAGGATCAGAAAGTGGTTGTTAGCACCAACGCACGATTCTTGGAACAGGATTATATAGATAAACACAAGTCTAAGTCCGAGATTGTCCTTCAAGAAATCGAAGGCAATGGACAGGCGATTCCATCACCCCAGCCAAGTGTGCAAGTGAATGCACCGTAGGATACTACACAAACCATTGTCACAGCTGTACCACCACCGCTTCGTCGTAGTGGGAGGGTTGTAGTTCAACCCGATCGATTTATGTTCTTGGGAGAATCTTCGGATCTTCTTCTTGTTGATGAACAAAAGGATGTAGACCCTGATAACTTTAGACAAGCAATGAAAGATCTGGATGCAGATTCTTGGTACGACGCCATGGTTTCTAAAATAGAATCCATGACTGCTATGGATGTATACGAGAAAACTGAACTACCTGATGGCTTCGAAGCTATAGGTAGTAGGTGGGTATACAAGAGAAAGCGAGATTCGGATGGCGAAGTCACAGCTTTTAAAGCTAGACTGGTGGCGAAAGGTTATACCCAGGAACAGGGTATAGATTACGATGAAACCTTTTCGCCGGTTGCCATGCTTAAGTCTATTCGAATACTCCTTGCCATAGCAGCCCACATGAACCTTGAGATTTGGCAAATGGATGTCAAAACCGCTTTTCTAAACGGTTTCCTTGAAGAAGGAAGGGACATTTATATGTAGCAACCCGAAGGGTTTGTGAAAAAGGGCGAAGAACATCTTGTTTGGAAGCTGAAAAAGTCCATTTATGGACTTAAGCAAGCTTCGAGTTCATGGAACAAGCGTTTTGACGAGGTGATTAAATCATATGGATTTACTCGTTGTGAAAACGAAAGTTGCGTGTACCGGTTAGATGCCAATGGCGACGTGGTTTTTCTTGCACTTTATGTAGATGATATCCTCCTCATTGGCAACAATGTTGAGCTATTATCGGACATAAAGAAGTGGTTATCCGAACAGTTTCAAATGAAGGACTTAGGAGATGCAGCGTACATCCTGGGGATCAAGGTTGTTCGTGATCGCCAGAATAGGATGTTGAACTTATCTCAAGCGTCCTACATTGATACTGTGATTGCTCGTTTTAGCATGCAAACTGCCAAGAAAGGCTTGCTACCTTTCAGACATGGCATTCCTCTGTCTAAAGACATGTGTCCTAAGACGCCTAGTGAGGTTGAGGAAATGAGGAAGGTACCTTATGCTTCCGCCGTAGGTAGCCTCATGTATGAAATGCTTTGCACGAGACCTGATATTTGCTATGTCGTTGGCATGGTTGCAAGATATCAGTCGAACCCTGGACCAGGACACTGGACTGCGGTAAAGCATATTCTCAAGTACCTGAAGAGGACTCGAGATTATAGGCTAGTTTACCAATCAGACAGTCTATTTCCTTTGGGTTACACCGATTCGGATTTTCAGGCTGACCGGGATGAGAAGAGATCTACCTCTGGCTATGTGTTTACCTTGGGAGGTGGAGCCGTATCATGGAGGAGTGCAAAGCAAATATGTATTACAGACTCCACCATGGAAGCCGAATATGTAGCTGCTTCTGAAGCTGCTAAGGAGGCCGTATGGTTCCGGAACTACCTCTTGGATCTAGGAGTGGTCCCTAATTTGCCTAAGAGTATCATAATTTATTGTGATAACTCGGGTGCAGTGGCAAATTCTAAGGAACCCAGGAGCCACAAGGCGACCAAACACATAGAGAGAAAGTACCACATCATACGAGAAATCGTAAGCAGAGGAGATGTGCTAGCTGAGAAGATTGATACATTGGAGAACTTAGCTGACCCTTTCACGAAGAGCTTGCCGCAAAAGGCCTACGAGAAGCATGCTCGAGGGATGGGGCTGCGGTTGATGCCACCCACTTAGAGAAAAACTTTCAGTATAAGTGGGAGAAGAAGTGAAGTGTTTGTTGTAATAGCTAGTATTTAGACACATTGTATACTAAAAGTTTTGCTTTAGTATAAGTGGGAGATTGTTGGATTTGTATACTGAAAGCAAGAACGTTTTATGCTTGTATACAATGATTCCTGTGTTCACTATTTTATCTCCTATCTGATTGGGTTCATGATTGCATATGTATGTTCTTTATCTCTATATAAGTAGATTATATGGTGTGTTCTAGATCACAGAAGACCGTATAATTGGAATAACCTTAAGAGATATAATATAATCACAGCCGAAATAACTCTAGGACAAGTTATTGGTTTAGGCTGCGGTATAGATGGAAGTAGTTTGTCTTGACTACTTATCTATACTGGTACGTCATAACGTATTGGTAGGACCACAGTGAGATGTATTCTTCTATCTGACTTAAGTGAAGAATCAAGATCTCGGTAACTTATATGATCTTAATACTAATAAGATTTCAGATATATATATTGATTCGTTTATCACTTTGATTTACTATGAGCGAGAGTTATATAGTAACTTGAGTACTCTGTATCTTGGGTGATAGCGGTTAATATATGATATTTGATTATCTGTATTAGTACTCGTATCCGTATAGGATAATGACATCCCCTTAAGGAGCTCAATAATGTTTATTGCGCTAAACCCTGCAGGTTGATTAAGTTCAGGCGCAATAATAAGGTTTGAGTGGTACTGCTTAAGGATTACAAAGAGATTAATTAATTAAGGCTGTCAGAGCTCTAATTAATTAATGGATGTCGGATATTTTAAATAAGAGGATTTAATAAGTCTAAATACAAGCCCCGACTCATCACCGGCAATAAAGGGGTAAGTCAGTATCGGTTCTCTAGTGGAATGAACTGATATTTTTAAATTAATTATGGTCTGGGCTGACCATAGATAAATTAATTTATTTAAGGCCCATCTTTATACCTTGTATCTAGGGTTGTAAATGAATCGAATATTTTTGCTCGATTCGAGATTCGATTCGAAATTACCCTATTCGTATTCGAAATTATTCGATTCGTATTCGATAACAAATATTCGATTCGATTCGATTATTATTCAAATACTTATATGAAATTATGATATTCGATTCGATATTCGTAGATATTCGATTCGATATATATATATATATATATATATATATAATATTTAAATTATAATTTTATATATCTAACTTCTAATTGTAACACTCATTTCAAAAAAATAAAATCTAATTCTGACTCTTATATAGTATATATATATATATATATATATATAGAATATTAATATTTTAATTAGAATTTTTGTAATATACCTTTTTAACCCTCCTATAAAAAATAGTAAAAAAATAATGCTAACCCTAATTCTAAATTTTTAACTAGGCACGCCGCGCGCCTCCTTTTCCAAATCTGAAACTACAACCTTTCTCTAGCCTAAGCTTCCTCTTCTCTTCTCCACACAAGCCGCGTCACCGCGCCGGCTGCATCGGCCCGTCTTCGCCCGTCGTCAGCACTCCGACGCGGCGTATCCTCTCCGTCTGGTGCTGTCGTCTGCTGCAGTGTCGCTGCCGTCTCCGTCTGCTTCCTCTCTGTTGCCATCTCTGTCTGCTAGCGTAGCTCATCGCCCGTCGCGGCACCGTCCTCTCTGTTGCCGTCTCCGTCTGCTAGCATCACTCGTCACCTGCCGCCAGTCGCCAACACCTGCTGTCTCCGTCTGCTAGGCTCGTCGGCCATCGCCAATCACCAGCACCCCCCTCATCTACTATTTCCTTCAGAATTTCGAATCGAATATTTTCGAATCGAATAGCTTAGAATGCTAGTCGAATACTCGAATCGAATATTCGTAAAAAAAATTAAGGTACTTTTATAAAAACGAATCGAATACTCGAATCGAATCGAATAATTCGAAAATAACAACGAATCGAATATCGAATCGAATTTCATATTCGAAATCGAATCGAATCACGAATCGAATATTAATATCATTTCACGAATACGAATCGAATATGGTGATATTTGCTTCGATTCGATTCGATTACAACCCTACTTGTATCTGGTCCCTGGACTGGCCCAATGTCTCCTAGCCCAAGTAGGGCTAGAAATCGCCCCATACACCATAACTGGCGCCCCCCTCTTGTTCTGTATTATAAATACAGCTGTCAGCTCTCAGGAAACACACACTGATAATTATTAGGGTTTTGAGAGCTGAAGGAGGCGCAGGAAACGTGTAGGGAGATTTCTAGCTTGGGACTTTCATAGCTCGTTGTCCATCCAACGGTGAAAGCTGAGCGGGATACAGTCGAGAAGATCAGAACTAGAGTCCTTTGACACGATCATCAACAACCTCTGCATCCGCTTTACAAGTAAGTAATTTCTAACACCTATGTGCAGCTGTTAAATTCATAGGAGCATGTTTAAGATTAATCGTTGTATGATAAATTAATAATAACCAAGAAACGATCATCGGGCAAAGCAGAACGTTAATTCAATTTAATATTCCTTCAGAGGCCTGCCTGGGTAGCATCCCGAGGTCAAAGTAAACTTGGCTGGGTTACGCCCTCAGTCCAGGCCAGCGGGAGATAGAGATCCGTCGGTGGCTAAAAGGTCCGGGATCACAGCGAGTAACAGAATAGAGTGTGACAACTGCGCGCAATAAAAAAGATACATATATATATATATATATATATATATATAGGGTGCGGTTATAGTGAGAACCACAATTATCGTGAGAACAAAAGAACTAATAAAATTACTGCATCTGCTATACAAATTAATGCATCCGCTATTAAATTTAATGCATCCGAAAAAAATAATTTTTTTGCTCCCTTCAGGATTCGAACCCAGCACCTGCATCCATCCACCAAGATGATGCATCCACTGTAGATCTTGATGATCGAATGGCTTAAAATGGTTCTCCGTTCTTATTTTATTAGTGGTTCTTATTTGAACCTCTCCCTATATATATATATATATATATATATATATATATATATATATATATATATATATAGGGTGCGGTTATAGTGAGAACCACAATTATCGTGAGAACATAAGAACCAATAAAATTACTGCATCTACTATACAAATTAATGCATCCGCTATTAAATTTAATGCATCCGAAAAAAATAATTTTTTTGCTCCCTTCAGGATTCGAACCCAGCACCTGCATCCATCCACCAAGATGATGCATCCACCGTAGATCTTGATGATCGAATGGCTTAAAATGGTTCTCCGTTCTTATTTTATTAGTGGTTCTTATTTGAACCTCTCCCTATATATATATATATATATATATATATATATATATATATATATATATATATATAGGGTGTGGTTATAATGAGAACCACACTTATCGTGAGAACATAAGAACCATTAAAATCAATGCATCTGCTATATAAATTAATGCATTCGCTATTAAATTTAATGCATCCGAAAATAATAAAAATTTTGCTCCCTTCAGGATTCGAACCCAGGATCTGCATTCATCCACCAAGATGATGCATCCACCGTAGATCTTGATGATCGAATGCCTTAAAATGGTTCTCCGTTCTTATTTTATTAGTGGTTCTTATTTGAACCTCTCCCTATATATATATATATATATATATATATATATATATATATATATATATATATAGGGAGAGGTTCAAATAAGAACCACTAATAAAATAAGAACGGAGAACCATTTTAAGTCATTCGATCATCAAGATCTACGGTGGATGCATCATCTTGGTGGATGGATGCAAGTGCTGGGTTCGAATCCTGAAGGGAGCAAAAAAATTATTTTTTTTGGATGCATTAAATTTAATAGCGGATGCATTAATTTGTATAGCAGATGCAGTAATTTTATTGGTTCTTATGTTCTCACGATAATTGTGGTTCTCACTATAACCGCACCCTATATATATATATATATATATATATATATATATATACGAAATGTTTTAACATGCATAGAAGTTATTTGTTGCAGCCCGCCCTAACTAAGGATAGTTAAGTCGAGTGATCTACAACTAGGCATGGGGTTAAAGAATAAGGGGAAGAAAGGGGCATCATTTGGAACAGTAAAACTTACTCAACATAAGAAAACTCGTCATAATTTCTCATTAATACTCATTTAAACAGTCTATGAAAGACAACATAAAGCTTAATTAATATTATTAATCAAGTTGTACATCATATGAAACCATTCTCTTAAGACTCATAGTATGACATAACATACTATAACATCATAACATTTTGCAGCGGAAAGTAGCTAGACATATGTATGAAGACATATTCTAGACAGGTTAACTTCGTTTATTAACAACCCTGGAGACTCCGCTCATTGCAGCACCATCATCACATCAGCTCAACCTGCACATTTAGAAAACATATGCAGGGCTGAGTACAAAAGCACTCAGTGAACACATGCCAAACATCTCATTCTTATAAAGCTATAAATATTGTCATTGCCATTTCATATGCATAATACAAGGAATTTGCAGAAAGGCCCTGTATTAGCTAAACTCATTTTCATTTCCTCAAAGTTGTCTGCGCAGACTTTTCTCATCAAGTATGTATCATATCTGTTATAACATCAAGTACTGAGAGGGAGGCCTCCCTCTGCAGCACTGTGATCGGCCAACCCGCTCGATGACTCACGACCACCTCAATGTACACAAATCCTTACTAGTATCTACACTAGCATAGGACCGAATTCTTCATCTCAAGCAGATAGATAACATACCAAAACATCAAAAATTTGGCAATGCAATAACTTAAATATAACATCCTTCATATAATAATTCCCTTCATTTCATTTCATTTCATAAAGAACCATTCATCATTTGATCATTTTCATAAAATCGAAACTTAACAATTATATCATGTCATTCATTTCATTTCGTATAAGAGGCCTGCATGCAGGGGATCTCTATATACGTGTTTAAGAAAGCCCATCTCGTTGTGTCTCTGTATCAATGAGTAACGTCACTCTCTCCCTCAAGTCGTTACTTCCCAAACGGACCTTCATCGTTATGAAGAATTGGTGAGACATTATAAAAGATAACTCGATTAATAATCTAATCTCTTTCATGAAACATTAGTATCTCTAATGTTCATCTCTCTAGGTTGTTAATCAATAAAACCATTATTCTCTCTTGTCATTACTCATTAATTATAACATCCTTATGTTATAATTATCAACGCTTCAATTAAAAGAAATAGCTAACTCATCGAAAAGTCCACTTTCTTAGCAGATCTATTCGCTCTCATCTCGTCTAATTAACCAATTAGAAAGTTAAACTTCCCAATAGGCAGATATTTGAGTCACGGGTCAACAAGAATTGACTATGCTCAAATCCTAATTTCACTAAGAAATTATAATGATTATTTGATGATACATCAAAGTATTCACTAAAAATTTCGGCGTGACCTATTCATACATAATGTCAACCACGAGATTTCAACGCGTGAATCTCACTACGTGAACTCGTCTCTCGACTCAAAACTTAACATCTTGACATCTCTTCAACGCAAACCAACAATTCAAAATCATCAAAACTCTTTATCAGTAAACTATCATTTATACTCGAAACCAATTGTTCGAGTGTCAGATACCAACATTTATGTGCGTTAATCATAACTCTCACACTCACTCTATTTAGACACATAATCGATATTAACTCAAATAATAAATTATATCTTAACAATTTAACATGCTCATAATTCTCGATTAAATCTCGGACTTTGTAATTAAATACTAAATTCTAATTTTAATTAATTAACATACTTCTCTAATTTATTTATCTCATTGAAACACAATATATCTAATTCATGCTATCTTCTCATACTTGGTCATTTTATATGCATTTCTCATGCAACTCAAAAAGCTCAATAACTTACTAATCATCATCTCATAAATACTCAAATAATTCATATAGTCTTACTAACATAGCATTAACTCATATGCAGTGCTAGTTCACTTACATGACTTCACATACTCCACATATCTCAACCTAATAAATCATCGAATAATTAGAAAATTTGTATTTAATGGAAATAAATTTCAAAATTTAAATACAAATATTTTTAATTATTCTAAACACATTGGCATGCTCAAATTAACTCAATTAAAATCGAGCATCGCTCGTCTCTGGCCTTATGACTCGCGGCCTTCATCAAATTTGAACCTCGGTGTTCAAATTAATCTAAGTAAATTATACGTGCAATATTTAATAAATATAACACAATATATAAACTCAAATCATTCGAATAAAAATCAAATATTCACATCCGGGCATCAAACCATTCGGTCCTCATGCTTCTCGTTTCTAACATTTCTCGAAAATTCCCAAATTAATCTAGCATGCTCATGTGATATCGTAGAACACATATACGCAATAATATTCATCATGCAACGTCCCAAACTTCATGAATTTAAATAATCATACTCTAAAAACTTATACAATTTTCGTGCTTGGAAAAATACGAATTTAATATATATCGATCCTAGCATGCCCCTAAGCACAAATATCAAGTCAAAACGATCAAATAAAAATCGAAAGACGAGCTAACGGACGAAAAACGGGGCTGCCCTCATGAGTTTCATAGCTAGGATTCAAACCGTTCTTAACTCCTTCATTAAACATGCTCAACATCTACCCAAGAACAACATACTAAAATTTCACGACGATCCGACGTCGTTTCAAAATAAAGTCGAGAATCGACGTTTTTCGACGTCGACTAAACTCGAAAATCTAACCATCAAAACGTAGGTAGAGATCTTACCTACTTAGATACGTGATCGAAAATATGATCGGCGCTCGTCTCGGTGCTCAAATCGGAGCTCAAAAGCTTGAACTTCAAGCTAAAATGGTGTTTGCGTGAGAATGGTGTGTGTTTAGTGTGTTGTGCGTGAGAGATAATGAGAGTGAGTGTGTTTGGCTGATATCAACGTGATGTTTAAGGGTAAAGGTGCTTTGGGCAGTTGGGGGTGGTTAAGGGTAGGGTAGGTTAGATATTTAGTCGTTAAATATCTCGTTTCGTCTCGTTTTAACGACTAACTACCCGTACTCTTCGTTACTCGCCCTCTCAACCTCCACTCACTTTCATTACACTCGTAATTCTATATAAATATAGAAAATACAAGCTCGTTCTCGAAATTCTGATAAACGAGATCTACACGTTTATCAAGAAATCCCGATTCACTATTCACTCATCGTCCAAAAATAAAAACTTTCATTATTGGACTCGTATCGAAAAACTAAGAATATTTCTCGACGACATGCACGTAAGATTTTGAAAGTCGACAAAAAGACGAAATAGCAGTATTTTACTATTCATCGTCAAAAAGTCAAAATTTTCAAAAACGTCTTAACGGACTCAGATATCACTTTCGAGTTCATCGTTCTCATTCAAATAATTATCTCAAATTATTCAAATACTCAAACTCAATTACGGATATAAAATCTCACATCATCCTCACATCATCAAAAGAACATCTCAACATCTTTAAAATATAACAACAAAACTTCATATAACTCCTCATCTCTATACAAAGTAATCAAACAATGGATCTATACCCTAATTACTCAAACTTAAGCAATTAAACACGTCATCAAAAGCCCGGGTATTACATTATTTCTCTTTAAAACCTTTTATGTTATGTCAGTAAGATTGGATAAACTGTTCTTATAGATTGTGAAATGTTTTAAAAGTTGCAGCCCACTAAGTACATTAGTACTTAGCCCAAAAATACTTTCAAATGTTTTCAGGTTAATGGCTGGTGATGACGGGGCAGAGCTGAGGCTAGAGTTCAACTCCTTATTTTGACTTCCGCTGAAGAACTAGCCAGTATCTGTCTTTTGTTCCTTAATTCCTTAACTTAAGACCTATTATGTTGTGACGCTAAACAATATCTTTTGTTGAGCCTAGACTATTGACACTCAAGTATTTCGATCAGTGAATGTTGGTTATCTGAAGCATGACACTAAACTTGTGATCCTGAAGTTATTATAATTGTTGATTGATTCGTATCACTTGAATACCTGTCTTTCTTCATCAAAAGGGGCTAAGCCCGATTGTTATCCCTTTCATTCGGATTTCACAAGGATTTTCCCTTGTTCACTTTAAATGATGAGTCGTGCCCCAGTTATAGTTATTGTTTCAAGAATTGGGGTGTGACAATCTTACTAAAGTTATAAACTTCAGGTTGCCCACTAGAAAAATGTGAAATTTCACACCCATTATTAATGAGTATATTCTCATAATATAATCTTGGTTTATAAACCCGGGATGCAAATGAGGAATTTTCCATGTATCTTTCCATTAAGGTCCATGGATCATCTTTCCATTTCATGTCTTTTTCTTCAAGAAGAAATATAACTTCTTGTTTTTTATTCATAATAAAGGCAGAAGTAATTTCTTCATTTTCATTTCCTACTATAGAGGAAAAAGATGTAAGGGTATTACCCTGAAGTAATTTCTTCATTTTCATTTCCTACTATAGAGGAAAAAGATGTAAGGGTATTACCCTGTGAATTTTGGCTTGTATTATTACCCCCCTTTTTGTTTCTTATATTCATGAAATTCTTGATATTCCTTGTCACTTGTCAAGTCTGCAGCTATAAGCTTATGCTTTCCATATTGAACCACTATTTCTGGTTGTTTTCCTCTGCCTCCTCTTCCTCTATAAGAGGAAGAACCCCTACCTCGAGAATACATACCTGCAATTATTGTATATATTCTCTAGTTAAAAAATCAGGAAGATTATTATCTTCTCCTTTTTTATAAATTATTTCAAAATCGAATGGTGCCAGGTGCGCCTGCCATCTAGCAAACATTTGTTTAGAAACATCATGTTTAAAATCTTTATTGAACATGTACTTAATTAGCTGATTTACAATCAGTTTTAATAATAAATTTTTGATTATATAAATCATCTTGAAATTTTGAAACACATTTTACTATTGAAAGAATTTCTTTTGCTATAGTAGCATAATTCTTTTGAGAATTATTCCATTTTCCTTAATAAAATCTTACCAATTTTTTTTTATTATTATTTGTTTTAATATTCCTCCATATCCAATATCAGAAGCATCTGTCTCAATAATTCTTTCCTAATTTGGAACTTTATATTAAGCATGGTAAAGTTTTAACCTTTTCTTTTATTTTTATAACAGCATGAGTATGCTGTATTGACCATGGCATTGGTGTTTTCTTTAATATTTCATATAATATGGCAGTATCTTTTGTCAAATTTTTATAATAAGCTGAAATATAATTTAAACTTCCTAAAAATCTTTGAAGTTGTGTTTTATCAATAATTTCATTAGGAAACTTATTAGCAAATTCAATACTTCTATTTATAGGAATTATATTTCATTTTTCAATATTATGCCCTAAAGATCTTACATTAGTATGATATATAGACATTTTTGATTTGGAAACTACTAAACCATTTTTTATTACAATATCTTTAAAAATTCTTTTTTTTTTTGATCGGAAAAAGCTAAATATATAGATAAGAAAAGAGGGTACCAGAGGTACCAAAAACGAAGGGTTACAAGGCAAGCGTCTCACAAGAGCACCAATCTGAGAAACAAGAGTCCGAATCAATAATTCTAAAGATTTTGTTCCAGCTCCAGAGTCTACCCTTAATTTCCTGAACCAAATGTTGAATCTCCCAAACCTTTCCATCAAAACGGCTTTCATTCCTAACCTTCCAAAGGAGCCAAGTGGTGCATATCCAAAGAGCTTTGAGGAAATCACTGCTCTTCTTTCCTCTCCCCAAATTAGAGAATGCAAGAAAGTGTTGAGTGATACCTTGGGGGCGAGCTGTAGCAATCCCAATCCAGTTTTGTAGATTATCCCACACCTCCTCGGTTTTTGGGCAAAGGAGAAAAAGATGGTCAGCTGACTCGACACTCAAAACGCATGCGTTGCAAAAACTCTCCTCGACATGCATCGGTATGTTTCTTTTTAGTAGGTTGTCGCAGGTGGCAAGCCTGTTTTTTATCACCCTCCAAGCTGTGACTTTTGGCTTGTAGGGCGCCGGAGTCTTCCAAACCTTTGTGATTGATTTCTGGATCATGGGCGCCGGCATAGTCTCATTCGTGTCAGGCACCAGAAAAGAGTATGCCGACTTTGTTGAGAAAGCCCCGTCCTTGGTCGCCTTCCATTTCCATCGATCCTCAATACCTGCACAAGGAGAAAGAGAAGAGATTGTCTCAAACAGAGAGGCGACCTCTCCGAGTTTCCTACCGAATGGCTCCCTCCTCCATTTAACATCCCAAGACCACGTCCCGTCAACCCAACTCCCGGAATCCCCAATCGACACATCCTGATTCAAACTCAATTGAAATAATCTCGGAAAGGCATCCCGAAAAGTTTCTCCCCTACCCATCTGTCCCTCCAAAACAGAGTATTATGTCCGTTCCCGACCTCTCTCGTAACATTCTCCCATAACCATCCCCCTCCCGAACCACCACCTATGGCAACAAGACTCGGCCACCACCCTCCTCTACCATTTCTTTTACCAGAGCACCTCATCCCCTTCTCTTCCCACACCAAATCCCCGTACACCGCTCTCACAACTCTCGCCCAGAACAGACTCATTCCCTCAAGAAATCTCCAAATCCATTTCAAAACTAAAGCGCAATTGAACTTCTCAAGATTCAAAAATCCCAGTCCTCCCTCCCCTTTTTTGGAGCACAAATCACTCCATTTCACCCACGAGATAAATCTCGAGTTCCCATGGCTCCCCCAAAGAAAGTTGCCACAAATCGAATTGATAGCTTTCACAGTTGCTTTCGGGATGAAGGAGAAAGAGAGTTGAAAAATAGGAATGGCTTGCAGCACTGCCTTCACCAATGTAATACGCCCCGCCAAAGAGAACTTTCTATTACTCCAACCTGTCACTTTCTTTTTTATTTTTTCCACCAGGAAATTCCAGTCGACCACCTGTCTGCAGCGAGCCCCCACTTTAATACCCAAATATTTGAAAGGGAAAGTACCAACCTTGCACTTAAGAAAATCCGCCATCCTTGCCAGCTTTTCATCTTTAATCCTGTGCCCAAACAAACTGCATTTATTGAAGTTCACCGCAAGGCCTGAGAGGAACTGGAAAAGTAGAAGAATGTTTTTCACCGCTGTCGCGTTTCCTTCGGTATCATCGAAGATAAAAATAGTGTCATTAAAAATTCTAAGATGTTTAAAATGCATTTCTATATCTTTAGAAAACACTAAAATATCATCAATATAAACAATTATAAATTCACTATAAGGAGTAAATATATCATTCATAATTTTTTGAAATTCAGATGGAGCATTTTTTAATCCAAATGGCATGACATTCCATTTATAATGTCCTATAGGAACATTAAAGGCAGTCTTATATCTATCAGATTTATTAATCTGTATTTGCCAATATCCTGATTTTAAATCAAATTTTGAAAATATTATTGAATCATATAATCTATCTAATAAATCCTTTTTATTTGGAATTGGATGTCTTATCCATTTTAATACTTTATTAAGGGGTTTGTAATTTATTACCAACCTAGGTACACCTCTTTCTTGTTCGCTATGTTTATTAACATAGAAAGTTGTACAAGACCGAGGTGATTGTGAAGGACTTATTAATCTTTTTTTCTAATAAAGAAGTTATTTCTTTTTTACATAATTCTAAATATTCAGAATTCATTTGACATGGCCTAGCCTTTGTAGGAATTTTATTTTCCTCAAAATTTTCTTCATATGGAAGATAATAATAGAAGGTCTTTATCTACAATTGAAAGGTCAAGATCTGTATATTCGCATATTTCACCCTTAGATTAGAGGGTAGAATCTCCTTTCGCTCCATCTAGGGCCTCCACATCCCAAATAAGAGAGAAATAATAATAATAATAATAATAATAATAATAATAATAATAATAATAATAATAATAATAATAATAATAATAATAATAATAATAATACATACATACATACTTTATGTCACCAATATTGTTGTTGGGATATGTATAAGGTTCCACAATCAAGTTTATATTTGATTATATGATACTCCATCCGTCCCGGCTTTTAGTATTTAATTGAGGGTGACATGAGTTTTAATAAAGTGATTGTGTGTGTTGTGAGTGGAATAAGGGTCCCACCTTTTATGTGAGTGCTAAAATAATTAAAGTGGATTAAGGGTCCCACCTATTTTTACTTAAAATAGAAATAAAATACTAAAATGTGGGACGGCCAAAAAATGAAAGTTGGATACTAAAAGCTGGGATGAAGGGAGTATTATGATATTATAATCAATTACGTTTACATATGGTTGTATGATATTGATCCTTCTTTAATTAAAAACAAAAAAACAAAAAAACAAAAAAACTAATTTATGTATTTAAATAATTGTCCTATTATATACTTTGAATAAATTTAACTTTTATTGGACCTCATTTTACAATCAAAATTTCACTAATGAACTTTTAGAATGATGAGTTCTATATCACTGCAAAAAAACTCATAATTAAAGACAAAATTAACGATGAAAATGGATCCAAAGTTAAAAATGTGGCGTTAACGACGGATTGCCGGCAAAAATTATTTTCGTTGTTAATCCATCGTTAACTGATATTTTAATTTAAAATTAACTTTATTTTTATTATCTTCATCGTAAATCTGTCGTTAATTAATATTTTAATTCAAATTTTTTTTTATTTTTATTATTCCCGTCGTAAATCTGTCGTTAATTAATATTAATTTATTTATATAATTATTTTTATATTTATTTTTAATTAAAAATATATATATTTATTCCCTCCGTCCCAATATTAGTGGCCACTTTCTTTTTGGCACGGAGATTAATAAATTGAGTGTTATGTTTTAATTGAGTGTGGTCCACAAAAATTAGTGAGTTAATTAATCCTTTCTCCAACCTATCTTCATCAACCTATACTTCTCAATTTCCACAGCTCAGCCCCATTCCTTCAATTCCGGCTTCGATTCCGGCGAGCAACAGCAGGAGCCGTTGGTCTCCCTCAATTCTCAGTCGCTGGAGAAACTCACATTTTCCTCCGGCGAACTCCAAAACCAAATACCTAAATCAAAATCAAATCAATTTCTTGTAGTGGTACAATTGGCGAATCAAAATCAAACCAAAACCAAATCAAATCCCAAAATCAAAACTAAATTAAATCCCAAAATCAAAACTAAACCAAAACCAAAATCAAACGAACTCCAAAACCAAAGGCAGGAGGCGCCGCCATCAAGGCGACAGCGGAAGGCAGAAGAGGGAGTGGTCGTGGGCCTCACCGATGGCACCACCGTCGAGGCGACGGCGGAACGCATGAGGTGGCGGCAGACATAGATGTCGGAATTCGCATCTAAATTGCAGAGATGTTGGCTTGGATTATTGGATTTGCGATGCGAAATTCTCAAATCTCCATTGTTTGAAACACTAACCACCCAATCCAGACACCCGATCCAAACACTCAAATCTCAAATTCTCAAATCTCCATTCTTGTTTTTGGGTGCTTCTTCTTCTCACTGCATCTCAAATTCTCAAATCTCCATATTCTTCTCCAGACACCCAATCCAGAGGGGCGAGAGGCGGCGGCGGCCATGGGGGTGGCGAGAGAGAGAGAGAGCAGAGGCGAGGGAGAGGGAGAGGGTCGCCAACCAGAGCCCTAGCCCCCAAAATCGCGCGGTGAGGTGAAAGGGTCGCCGCCGCCGCCGCCGGAGGTTGCAGGGGATGTCGAACCCCAAAGAATTGAGAGTTAGATATTTCCGATTGCACAGAGAAGTGGACCAAGTCATTGCCTACAACAGTGGTGGTTAGAAGAGAGAGTGATGAGTGAGAAGACTGGAGAGAGAACTGAGCGAGAGAAGCGAGAGAGAGAGAGAGGTGGATCAGTTAGAAGAGAGATAAATGAGGATTTAATTAGAGCCCTAATTTTAATTAAGTGGACTTAATATTTCTACTTTTAGAAAGTGACCACTTTTAATGGGACAAACTAAAATGGAAAGGTGGCCACTTTTATTGGGACGGAGGGAGTATTATTTAGTAAATCCGTCGTTAATTACTATATTTATATTTTTTTTAAATACTTTTTATTTTTCTTTTTAATTTAAAATTACTTTTTTTGTAATTTAATAATACTTTGTATTAATTTTTTTTTAAAATTTATAGTTTTTTTTAAAATCGATAATTATTAAAAATTAACAAGTTTTAGTTATACATGTCGACATATTTTAAGGTTATGCATAAATGAAATTGTATATTAAAAGTGAATTTAAATGAATTCATAGGTACTATAAAAACAATTGTTTGCCTCTTCTACACTAGTGATTAATCGAAAGAAACTTTAAAGTTAATCACTCTTGTACTAGAGCACTATCAAGATGGGTGACCCGCGGGAAAGTACACCAAAGTGTATACGATTGAGTACAAAATATATTACAAAATTGAAAATAAATTACTTCAATTGAAATAATAAAAAATAATTTAAAAAAAAAAACAGGAAAAAAACGTCGAATTAGTGACGAAAATTTTCGCCCTTACGCCGTCATTAAATTTAACGACGGAAATTTCCTTCGTTAATTGAATTTATCACGAAAGGATAAATTTCAGAACGGATCCGTCATTAACTGTAATTAACGACAGAAAATAGTATTTTAGCGACAGAAGAATTCCGTCATTAATTGCGATATTTTTGTAGTGTATCTTGTGGTGATTTTATTTTCTATACTTTGCTACAAATTTATTTTCTTTCTTTTATAATGAGCTATAATTTACTTCCTCAATATATTTTAATTTCATTGAAGAGATTTTTCATTTTGTTGGAACAAATGATGTTGCCATTAAAATGTCAATAAATTGGCTATGAACTATCTAGCTAATTAATAACGTATTGAATTATTACTTTGTGTACAACTTACTATTTTATACCATTCAAATGTAGATAAATTTTTAATGAACTTTGGGCTCCAATGTCCATGAACTTTGAACTCCAATGTCCATACTTTTAATTAGGTTTCGATGATAATTTTTTGTAATATATAGATCATCATCACACAAATGAAATAACATGTAATGTCTATAAAGAATATTTTTTGAAGAGTTCAACCTTGTTTAAAATTGTAAATTAAAGTTAAACTCGATTAATTTTTAATCATATAAAAAATCAGATAGAACAACATCATATTATTTCTCATAAAAAGCTTTTGAAAATCATATACGAAATGATGTACTATAGTAATTAAGAGATATCACCTATAGAATAAAAATATCACCCTCTCATTTCTTATACTTCCAAATATGTAAGTAGTTTATTGTTATTGATAATATATATGCTAAGGTATTACTGAAAAGATATAACTAAAAGAAATAAAATTAATCATATATAAGGGACAATATACATATATTATTTACTATATTGATTAGGAATTGTAAGAAAATAATTTAAATTCACCTTAATTAGTTTACCTCATTTGCTACAATTTTTATAATACTTTTTTATTTGCGATCATTATACTTTTTAGAAGATAAAAATATAAAATAAATTGAAAATGTAAAGCTTTACGATTAAATATTCTGTCTACTTTCAAGTTTAGCGACAAAAAATTCCGTTGTTAATCGACATTTTTTTGTAGTGTGTTGAACACAAAACTTTGGAAGACTTGTATCACTATTGATTCGGAGAAAAGTACTAAAATAAATAAATATTATTATAAAAAATAAAATTGACAGGACCATCAATATTTAAGAAGTTATTACATGCGAGTGTAATAGGAATATAATAAGCAAATCAAAATTTATTTGAACAATTAGTATACTTTTATATTGTATAGTTCGTACTGATTAAATTGTACATCAACATTATTAATCCAAGCATTTATAAGAGAGTTTCATGTTAAATAATGAGTGAGACTCCCTATTTTTCGTGTAACATTGAGGACAATGAACAAGGGAGTATAATACTAATGAACAAGACGCATATCTAACGAACAAGATGTATATACTGATGAAAAATAAAAATTAAAAAATTGGTAATGAATAAGACATATATACTGATGAACAATGAATTGTATACTGATGAACAATGCAGTATATACTGATGAATAACAAAATTTAAAATATTCTGCTCCCTCCAGGATTCGAACCCTGCGAAAAAAATCACCCTCCAGATACAATATCAGCCATAGGATTGATAAAATAAATGCATCAGATCGTGCCTTAGATCTCACTAAAATTAGGGGGTCTCATTGGAGCGCATCCCTATACATGAAAATGTAAATTTGTACGTACGACTACTCATATTATATAATATGATAATAATTTAATTATATTAATTAATTTTATATAAATTAGTTAAATTGCGTGCAGTGCAAGCTTTCTCTGCTAGTGCATGTAAATTATGCATCTTTAGCTTGTCCACTATCTTTATTATGAGTGAGAACTGTTGGATTTGTATACTGAAAGCAAGAACGTTTTATGCTTGTATACAATGTTTTCTAAGTTCACTATCTAATCTCCTATCTGATTGTGTTCATGATTGCATATATATGTTCTCTATCTCTATACAAGTAGATTATATGGTGTGTTGTAGATCACAGAAGACCATATAATTGGATTAACCTTAAGAGATATAATATGATCACAGCCGAGATGACTTTAGGACGAGTCATCGGTTTAGGCTGCGGTATAGATGGAAGTAGTTTGTCTTGACTACTTGTCTATACCGGTACGTCATAACGTATTGATAGGACCACAGTGAGATACATTCTTCTATCTGACTTAAGTGAAGAATCAAAGATCTCGGTAACTTATAAGATCTTAATGCTAATAAGATTTCAGATATATATGTTGATTCGCTTATCACTTTGATTTACTATGAGCAAGAGTTATATAGTAACTTGAGTACTCTGTATCTTGGGTGATAGCGGTTAATATATGATATTTGATTATCTGTATTAGTACTCGTATCCGTATATGATAATGACATCCTCTTAAGGAGCTCAATAATATTTATTGCGCTAAACCCTGCAGGTTGATTTAATTCAGGCGCAATAATAAGGTTTGAGTGGTACTGCTTAAGGATTACAAAGAGATTAATTAATTAAGGCTGTCAGAGCTCTAATTAATTAATGGATGTCGAACATTTTAAATACGAGGATTTAATAAGTCTAAATACAAGCCCCGACTCATCACCGGCAATAAAGGGGTAAGTCAATATTGGTTCTCTAGTGGAATGAACTGATATTTATAAATTAATTATGGTCTGGGCTGACCATAGATAAATTAATTTATTTGAGGCCCATCTTTATTCCTTGTATCTGGTCCCTGGACTGGCCCAAAGTCTCCTAGCCCAAGAAGAGAGAGAACACGCCTCCTACACCTAATATGCGCCTCCTACGTATTTATTTTATTATAAATACAGCTGTCAGCTCTCAGGAAAACACACTGATAAAATTATGGTTTTGAGAGTTGTGTGGGGCGTAGGAAATCGTGTGGGCATTCTCTCTAGAGACTTTCACAGTTCGTTGTCCATCCAACGGTGAAAGCTGAGCGGGATACAGTTCAGAAGTTGGTTCTCTAGTGGAATGAACTGATATTTATAAATTAATTATGGTCTGGGCTGACCATAGATAAATTAATTTATTTGAGGCCCATCTTTATTCCTTGTATCTGGTCCCTGGACTGGCCCAAAGTCTCCTAGCCCAAGAAGAGAGAGAACACGCCTCCTACACCTAATCTGTGCCTCTACGTATTTATTTTATTATAAATACAGCTGTCAGCTCTCAGGAAAACACACTGATAAAATTAGGGTTTTGAGAGCTGTGTGGGGCACAGGAAATCGTGTGGGCATTCTCTCTTGGGACTTTCACAGTTCGTTGTCCATCCAACGGTGAAAGCTGAGCGGGATACAGTTCAGAAGATCAAAGCTGGAGTCAGATTTTTCGCAGGAAATCAAGTTCTGGCAGATTCGGGAGAACAGCCATAACTTCCACCACAGAACTCCGATTCAGGCGAAACAGGCGACCACGGAAAGCTCTCTCGAAGATGAAGAACTCGTATTTCTGTGAGAAATACGATTTGAGGACGTTTGAGGCATCAAACGAAGGCTTGAAGCTGACTGGTCTGTTCAGCTGCGAATTGACGAATTCTTCTGAATTCTTCAGGTATTTCTGAACTCCAACGTGCAGCACTTAAATTCATAGGAGCATGTTAGGGATTAATCGTTGTATGATAAATTAATAATATTCCAAGAAACGATCATCGGGCAAATGGAACGTTAATTCAATTTAATATTCCTTCAATTGGTATCAGAGCCCAGGATTATTTTCTTGGCTCTATTATTAATTTATGTACGATTAATAATGTGCGTTGTTTTACTGCTGTTGTTCTTCGTGGTCTGTTGATTCGTGGAATACGTCGTTTGACGTTGTAATCGTTTTTCACCACGAGAAAATCCGTGGTTAGATTAGGTTTTTCGAATTGTATTTGTTTTTCCTATGTAATCTGTAAAATTGAGAACGAGACAAGAACGACGACGAATCAACGACGATGAATGGTGTAAGGAGGAGACATGCGGGCGGCGTACGGGACCGGGCACATGGGGCTGTGGGCGCCGAGGCGAGGCGGGCTGGGGCTGGGCGAGCGATGGGGAAGCAGCCGGCAGGGGCGGTGCGTGCCCGGCGGGCGACGCGCTGCCGCTGTTGCCGCTGCTGTTGCCGCCTACTGAAGTTGCTGCTGCTACTGTCGCCGTGCGCTGGAGCTGCTGGAGGTGCCGCCGCTGCTGGAGGCGCTGGACTGCTGCTGCTGCCGGACGCTGCTAGTGGGCTGCCGACCGGGTGGCTACTCGTGCTAATGGCTGGCACGTCGGGCTGCTGCGGCACCGGGCTGCTGCCGTGCGTGGGGGCGGCAGCTAGGGTTTCCACCCTAGCTGCGTGTCTCAAACCCTAGGGGGCCCAAACCCTAATTCCAACGACGGGCCTAAAAGTGTTCGGGCCATGTTTAGTTTTTGGGTTCTCTTTTCTATTTTTAAATGTAATAGAATAGCTGTTGGGATTCCACGAATGGGTCACGAAGAATTTTAATTCTTTATTTTTGTTCTTTGCATGCCGTGGTGTTAATCCCTTATGCTCTTTACCTGCTTTTGTTCGTCTCTGCTTGTTAATATGCTTTATTAACTGCGCTTAGACAAGCATGCTAGGTTTATCGTTTTCTTAAGCATGTTTTAGAATTCTGTGAGCATGTTTTACATGTTGCGTTCTAGATGAGCATATTTAGGATTATGTGTTGAGCATGATCAAACCTTTTGAAAGAAAAAAGACTAAGCTTATAATTTTATAGATGATTTAAAATTATTTAGATTTCCACAAGCGGTCTCTAGACAAAATGATTGACAATATGTGTAAACGTCCACCCAACGTGGCTTACTTCATATTTGTTCTTTCATAAGTTTGTCAGATGAGGTTTCTATAAAAGTATTTAAACCATTAAAGTAGTGGGAGTTATGCAGTAAACGTCCACCCAACGTGGCTTACTCGTATAATTTTTCACGAATACTTTATAGGATGGATTTAAATAAGATAACTAAGAAATTAAATTGAATACGGCATGGTCCGAGTGAGTATGTCAAAATTCAAGAATTTAATTTCAAAGTTAAATTGTGGTTATTTCTAATTAATTTTATTCTTAAAATTTATAGACCTCCACATGCGGTCTCTAGACAAAATGATTGACAATATGTGTAAACGTCCACCCAACGTGGCTTACTTCATATTTGTTCTTTCATAAGTTTGTCAGATGAGGTTTCTATAAAAGTATTTAAACCATTAAAGTAGTGGGAGTTATGCAGTAAACGTCCACCCAACGTGGCTTACTTGCGTAATTTTCATAAGTACTTTGGAGAATGGAATTAAATAAGATAACCAAGAAAATTAAATTGAAAGCGGCATGGTCCGAGTGAGTATGTCAATTTCGAGAATTTAATTTTCAAGGTTAAAATGTGGTCATTGCTTAGATATCATATCAAGTACAATGTACAACTCCCAAAGGAGTTCCTTCTTGATGATGATATGGTCTAGTTAAGGTGCCAACTATTAATTTCTTTTGTCAAAAGGTTAAGTTGACATGGAAATTAAATGACTAGGTGAATAGTCTGGTTGAGGAGTTCGTGTGTAAACGTCCACCCAACGTGGCTTGCACATGGGATTCCTTGAGCCGTTGGAGGTTTCATTAATATTGTTTTATCAAAAGGTTACAATATTATTGTTACGAATTATGTGCTTTATGTTCGTTACTTTCAGATATGTCTATGTCTCTTACTGTTTATTTATTCTTGCACAAAGTGTTTTAACCGGTCCACATATATAAAATGGAAACGCAGTTTTGGAATTTTATCTTTATCACAAACTAACACAATTTTTTGTGTTGCTTACTACTCCACGTTCTTATGGTCCGAACAATAGTCAACTGATGAGAAAAAGGAATTACATAAAAGGTGGCATAAGACGAATAATGTGGCTATATGCTATATTATGAGTATAATGTCACAAACCTTATAGCTTCAATATCAGGGCATGGACGATGCTATTAGCATCATGCTGAATCTCAAGAAAATGTTTGGAGAGTCGGACTGAGCTGCTCATTTAAATTTGATGAGAGTAATCTTGTTATTTTTATGAGTGAGCACAGCTCAGTGCACGAGCATGTCATGCAATTTTTTAACTGACTTGACTTGCTCAGTGGGAGTATCGACGGTGAGGCAAAAGTCGATATCATCCTGAACTCTCTTCCCAAGTCTTTTAATTAAGAACTTCCGCCTCAATGTTGTTATGAGCAAGAAAGATAATACTTCTTTTGAGTTGTTGAATGCTCTAGTTACGGCTAAGAAAGTTGTGGGAAAGAGATGTGCTAGCACTTGTTATTGCCAAATGAGAGCCATCTTCTTCGTCGAATGACGGGAAGAAGAAGGGTCCAAGGGGCAAGAAAGACAAGGAAAATAGTGGGAGTAGTGGTGTGATAAGATTGAGTATTGGAGATTCTTCTTTCAATACTCAAGGCAAAGGGTTAAGGTACTTCACTTACTATAGTAACTGAGACATATCAGCTCATTTTCTACTCAGTTGTGAGTAGTAGATAACGAGAGAAACTGATAATGGTTGTTACACCTTGCATGGCTTTTTATAAGCTGACAAGGAAGCTGAGAAGTGATGAGATGATTGTCTTCATAGGCAACGTGACTAGAGTCACAGTTGTTGCAATTGGAGACTTGTCTTTAAGTTCTAAAGACATAGTTTAGTTTTTGAGAGTTCCTTATCATGTTTCAAAATTTTGAATAGATGGATCACATGTCATTTTTGATAGTAGTATTTCTATCATAAGAAATGACAAAGTTGTCTATTCTGGTATTTTTGAACATCTCTCTTCATACTATAACTTGTCTACAAAATACCATTATATTGTATTTACATCATCGAAGAAAAGAAAGAGAAAAGTTAAGGCTAATCTCTCATGAGGATCTTACACATATATTGATACCCTAGAAATAGGTCACATCTATCCAAAGGCTCGCGTCTAAATAAGTACATTGGATTCAATCCAGGTTGTACTATTTCGAACCTGCGAATCCTGTATAGAGGAAAAGATGGAGACCAGGTCATTCATGGCAAATGGGATAAAGGGCCAATAATGTGTTAGGAATGATCTTTCTGATTCATTGTCAGTGTTTGGGATTCCAACCCAGTTTACTACACCGTGTAATCCCTATATAAAATGGTGTGGTGGAGAGAAGAAATAGGTCACTCTTGGAAAAATATGTCCGATGATGAGTTATGCATCTTTGCAATTAGTCTTAAAGAATCAGAAGATGGTTATTAGCAATGACACACGATTCTTAGAAGTGGACTATGGGAATAATCACTAATCCAAGTCAGATAGTGTGCTTCAAGAAATTGAAGACATTAGACAGGCGATTCCATCACCCAAGTCAAGTGTGCAAGAGTTTTGTACCACAAGACACTGCACGCACTGTTGACACACATGTGCCATCACAGATCCATTGTAGTGGGAGGGTTGTGGGACAACCCGATCGATTTATGTTCTTGGGAAGATCTTTGGATTCAGTCCCTGGTAGTGAATATAAGAGAATCGACCCAGATATCTACATGGAATTAGTGGAAGACGAGAATGTAGATTCCTGGCACGCCTCAATGGAGCAATCCATTAAGAATATGGGTGTATACTAGAAAATTTTTCTACCAGGAGGCAGCAAAGCCTTAGGTTGTAAGTGAGTATACAAGATAATGACAGGTCCGAATGAGCAAGGTCGTAGCTTTCGAAGCTAGACTGGTGGCGAAAGGTTATGCCCAATGTAAGGGTATAGGTTATGATGATATTTTCGCCAGTGCCATGCTCAGAAAATTCGGATCATTTTACCCATAGCAGCTCACTTAAACCTTCGAGGTCTGGCAAATGGATGTCATATATATTACCTTGAAAAAGGTAAGGACAACCATGTGCAACAACCTGAAGGTTACGTGAAGGAGGGAGAGAAGCATCTCGTGTCAATCGCTCTCGTGTCATCGGTGATGTGGTTTATCTTGCATTTTATGTAGACAATATCCTCCTAATTGGCGACAATATGGAGCTATTGTCAAGACATAAAGTAATGGTTATCCGAACAGTCTCATATGAAAGACTAAGGAGGTACAGTATACATCTTTGTGATCAAAGTTATAAGGAATCACTAGAAAATGATGTTGGGCTTATCTCGAGTGTCTTACATTGATACTGTGAATGCTCGTTTTAGTATAAATACCGCCAAGAAAGGATTGCTACCTTTTAGATATGGCGTTCCTTTATGTAAAGACTATGTCTTAAGATGCCTATTAAGGTTGAGGAAATGAAGGCAGTATTCTACGTTTCCGCAGTAGATAGCTTCATGTATGGATTGCTATGTACGAGATCTTATATTTGCTATGCAGTTAGCATGGTTGTAAGATATTTGTATAGTCCTAGTTAAGGACACTGAACTGTGGTAAATTATATTTTCAAGTCCCTGACTAGAGAATAAGGATAGTTTACCAGTTAGACAGTTTAGTTCCTTTTTGGATTATACGATTTCGGATTTCCAGGCTGACCGGAACAAAGAATAATTACCTCGAACTATGTGTTTTCCTTGGGAGGTAAAACCTTTTGGTTTGACCACTACCTCCAGGATCTAAGGGTGATTCCTAGTTTGCGTGAGAGCATCACCTTCGTGATACCTCAAGTGCAGTTGCAAACTCTAGGGAATCCAAGAACCACAAGGGGCCAAACACATGGAGAGTAAGTACCAAGTTATACGATTATTCGTAAATCGAGGTTTTGTGCTCATAGAATAAATTCTCACATATTGGAGAAACCTACTAATCTTTTCACAAAAGGCTTATCGCAAATGGTCATTGGAAGATGGGAATGCGATTCATGCCACCCACTTAGGAAACTTTAAGTATAAGTGGGAGAAGTGTTAAGTGATTGGTAAATAGACGCATTGTATACTAAAAGTTTGCTTTAGTATAAGTGGGAGATTGCTGGATTTGTATACTGAAAGCAAGAACGTTTTATGCTTGTATACAATGTTTCCTAAGTTCACTATCTAATCTCCTATCTGATTGTGTTCATGATTGCATATATATGTTCTCTATCTCTATACAAGTAGATTATATGGTGTGTTGTAGATCACAGAAGACCATATAATTGGATTAACCTTAAGAGATATAATATGATCACAGCCGAGATGACTTTAGGACGAGTCATCGGTTTAGGCTGCGGTATAGATGGAAGTAGTTTGTCTTGACTATTTGTCTATACTGGTACGTCATAACGTATTGATAGGACCACAGTGAGATACATTCTTCTATCTGACTTAAGTGAAGAATCAAAGATCTCGGTAACTTATAAGATCTTAATGCTAATAAGATTTCAGATATATATGTTGATTCGCTTATCACTTTGATTTACTATGAGCAAGAGTTATATAGTAACTTGAGTACTCTGTATCTTGGGTGATAGCGGTTAATATATGATATTTGATTATGTGTATTAGTACTCGTATCCGTATAGGATAATGACATCCCCTTAAGGAGCTCAATAATGTTTATTGCGCTAAACCCTGCAGGTTGATTTAATTCAGGCGCAATAATAAGGTTTGAGTGGTACTACTTAAGGATTACAAAGAGATTAATTAATTAAGGCTGTCAGATCTCTAATTAATTAATGGATGTCGGATATTTTAAATACGAGGATTTAATAAGTCTAAATACAAGCCCCGACTCATCACCGGCAATAAAGGGGTAAGTCAATATTGGTTCTCTAGTGGAATGAACTGATATTTATAAATTAATTATGGTCTGGGCTGACCATAGATAAATTAATTTATTTGAGGCTCATCTTTATTCCTTGTATCTGGTCCCTGGACTGGCCCAAAGTCTCCTAGCCCAAGAAGAGAGAGAACACGCCTCCTACACCTAATCTGCGCCTCCTACGTATTTATTTTATTATAAATACAGCTGTCAGCTCTCAGGAAAACACACTGATAAAATTAGGGTTTTGAGAGCTGTGTGGGGCGCAGGAAATCGTGTGGGCATTCTCTCTTGGGACTTTCACAGTTCGTTGTCCATCCAACGGTGAAAGCTGAGCGGGATACAGTTCAGAAGATCAGAGCTGCAGTCAGATTTTTCGCAGGAAATCAAGTTCTGGCAGATTCGGGAGAACAGCCATAACTTCCACCACAGAACTCCGATTCAGGCGAAACAGGCGGCCACGGAAAGCTCTCTCGAAGATGAAGAAGTCGTATTTATGTGAGAAATACGATTTGAGGACGTTTGAGGCATCAAACGAAGGCTTGAAGCTGACTGGTCTGTTCAGCTGCGAATTGACGAATTCTTCTGAATTCTTCAGGTATTTCTGAACTCCAACGTGCAGCACTTAAATTCATAGGAGCATGTTAGGGATTAATCGTTGTATGATAAATTAATAATATTCCAAGAAATGATCATCGGGCAAACGGAACGTTAATTCAATTTAATATTCCTTCAAGAACAGCTACAAAGTATTTAAGCTACAGTTTTGAAATAATACCGCGTTTATGCCAAATCTCATTTTTTTTTTCAGGTCATATTCCCACTGAATGTGGCAAACTTAATCGACTTGAGATATTATCATTAGGTATGAACAACTTGAGTGGTTTGATTCCACAAGAGCTCTTTAACATTTCAACTCTTCAGATTCTTTCTCTTAATGACAATGCTCTGTCAGGGGTTCTTCTAACCCATTTATGCCATGCCTCTCCCTTTCTTGAAGAATTGAATCTTGACGTAAATTTCATAAGTAGTGCAATACCCAATTCTATCTCTAACTATTCTCAACTCACAATTCTCTCACTTGCTGGAAACAAATTCAGTGGTTATATACCTACTCATCTTGGCAACCTAAGACTTCTCCAATATCTTTTCCTGTTCGACAACAATCTTACCCAGGCACCATCTTCTTCCTTCATTACTTCATTGACAAATTGCAGGTCTCTAACTAGTTTGTCAATTGGTGATAACCCACTATACGGTGTCATTCCAAATTCTGTTGGGAACTTATCTTCCTCGTTTCAAGAATTTTATGCCTATAACTGCAAATTCAGTGGCAGTATTCCTGTTGAAATAGGCAATCTAAGCAGTTTGATGACATTGGCTTTGGATGCCAATGAGTTATCTGGTAATATTCCACTCACTATCAAACATCTACTTGACCTTCAAGGATTAGATCTGTCTGATAACATGTTGGGAGGCTCCATTCCACATGCTATATGTGATTTATTCAAGCTGGATACTTTACATATGAGACAGAATCGATTTTCAGGACCGATTCCAAAATGTCTGGGAAATGTTTCTTCTTTAAGAAATATTTTTCTACACTCCAACATGTTGAATTCAAGCATACCTTCAAGCTTATGGGGCTTAAAAGATTTGATCAAACTAGACTTGTCCTCGAATTCATTGAATGGATTCTTACCTCAAGAGATAAGTAGTTTAGGAGCAGCAATATATATAGACCTATCGATGAATCACTTGTCAAAGTCTATTCCTAGCACTATTGGGAAGTTGCAGAATTTGGTTAATTTGTCTTTGGCAAATAATAGACTAGTAGGTTCTATTCCTGTGTCTATGGGAGGTTTGGTCAGTTTGGTAACTCTTGACTTATCCTACAACAACCTCTCTGGTTCAATCCCGAAGTCTTTGGAAGCACTTCAACACCTCGACTACTTTAATGTTTCTTTCAATAGTTTAATTGGAGAAATTCCTAATGGCGGTTCTTTTAGAAACTTCACTATGGACTCTGTTAAGGGTAATGAGGCATTGTGCGGAATCTCGAAGGTCCATGTCCAGATTTGCTCTTCAGTTTCTAATCACAAATCAAAGAGGAAGAAGGTGGAACGAGCTTCATTTATTATTTTTGGGATTGTGGCTATTACCTCGCTTGTTTGTTTGGCTTTTATAGTTGTCAGATACAAAAGAAAAGAAAAGATAACAAGAGAAGTTGATGAACTGATATCCTTTGTGCCGGAAAGAATCTCTTATTATGAATTGGTGCAAGCAATAGAATAATTCAATGAAATCAATTTACTTGGCACTGGGAGTTCTTGCTCTGTTTATAAAGGAATTCTTAACAATGGGAGGGATATCGCTGTCAAGGTGTTTAATATGCAGCTAAAAGGTATTTCAAGAATATTTGATGTCGAATGTGAGATACTACGTAGCATTCGACATAGAAATCTGACAAGCGTCATAAGTAGTTGCTCCAATGAAGAGTTCAAGGCATTAGTACTTGAATATATGCCAAAGGGAAACCTTGAAAAATGGTTATATTCCCACAACTATTGCTTGAATCTGAAGGAAAGATTGAATATAATGATTGATGTTGCATCTGCTTTGGAGTATCTTCACCATGGTTATTCAATGCCCATTGTCCACAGCGACTTGAAGCCTAGTAATGTATTGTTAGATGAAGACATGGTAGCTCATGTAAGCGATTTTGGCATAGCAAAGTTGTTATGCGATGGAGATAGCTTTGTGTTAACCACCACGATAGCAACATTGGGTTACATCGCTCCAGGTAAAGTTTCTCTACATATAAATATATATATATATATATATATATATATATATATATATATATATAGGAATTGGTTCAATTGAGATTTATATATATTTTGAGATTTTGAGATAAATGAACATATAAGTACATTTTGATGAACTTGTCAATTAATTTTTATGAACGCGCGTTGGTCTGGGGTTCAATCCCTACAAGTGGCGTGTTTTTTAAATAAATTAAATAGATTCATATGTTCATGAGTTATATTGGTTATGTTCAAAGAATTTATTGATATGTTCATTTATCTCAAAATCTCAAAATATTTAAAATCTCAATATAAGCTAACCCTATATATATATATATATATATATATATATATATATATATATATATTGATTGCAGTTCACTTTCAATCAATGAAATTTTGTCTTCCTTTTGAACATAAATATATATCGACGCAAATTCATAAATATAAACATTACAACATATGCAAACAACATATGATACGAGGTTGGAACCATAATCGAAAACCACTGATTTCTCCTTTTGAACACATAGAGCGATGTCTAAATCATAAAATTATAAATCAATAATCGCATACTATTCAATTCTCACTACTAATTCATATATCACGAAGTTGGAATCATAATCGAAACCATCGATTTTTCGATTGTTGAAATCAAAATCGCTAATTTTACAACCAAGAGAAAAAAAAAAGAAACACATCAAAAAATAGTTATTTACATAGACGGGGTCTCAATCGCACTCACCCGCTCTTTTTGATTTCATAATCGACATGTTCGATCTATAAACCTCTAGCCCAGTATGATTTTTTTTATAAAAAAAACTGGAATCGTCATGTGTCTGCAAAGAATCCAGAAGCTCACGCCGCCGGAAGTTGTAAAGTGAGATAATTGAAACTAAACCCTATAATCCTTTTAATTCACAGGCAATCATATCATAATTTAGTTTCCAAATAAATTGAACACTATTTTCGGAGGAAGATTGGTGTAGATAACTAGCCGATTTTTTATTTCCCCGAAATAGCCTCAATCGAAAACTCTGCATGATTCATTAGAATATTTAATTTGAATCAACTAATTAATAAAAATCTAATCTGGACCGTCCAATTAAGTAGATCTATGGTTAGTAGTTATTTCTATTTTATACACTAAGGGGTGTTTTCACCCTAGCCCACCCCTATATATATATATATATATATATATATATATAGGGAGAGGTTCAAATAAGAACCACTAATAAAATAAGAACGGAGAACCATTTTAAGCCATTCGATCATCAAGATCTACGGTGGATGCATCATCTTGGTGGATGGATGCAGGTGATGGGTTCGAATCCTGAAGGGAGCAAAAAAATTATTTTTTTCGGATGCATTAAATTTAATAGCGGATGCATTAATTTGTATAGCAGATGCAGTAATTTTATTGGTTCTTATGTTCTCACGATAATTGTGGTTCTCACTATAACCGCACCCTATATATATATATATATATATATATATATATATATATATATATATATATATATATGGTGTGGTTATAATGAGAACCACACTTATCGTGAGAACATAAGAACCATTAAAATCAATGCATCTGCTATATAAATTAATGCATTCGCTATTAAATTTAATGCATCCGAAAATAATAAAAAATTTGCTCCCTTCAGGATTCGAACCCAGGATCTGCATTCATCCACCAAGATGATGCATCCACCGTAGATCTTGATGATCGAATGGCTTAAAATGGTTCTCCGTTCTAATTTTATTTAGTGGTTCTTATTTGAACCTCTCCCTATATATATATTAGGCAAGTTTGAATCGAATAATTGGAACTGCTTGTTGCCAATTTAAATTTTCATTACATATTGTGTTTTTAATGGATAATTATAAATTATTTTTTCTATTTCTAATTTATGCTTATGTTACATGTAATCGGCAAGATATAACATGTTGAGTTTTAATACACTATTTAGCCAGAGAATACAAGTATAAAATTTATTTTTATTTTTTGAAAAATATAAATATTTTCGATTCTGACACTTAATAATTTAAGAGCTTATAGTTGTGAATTTTTTTATAATCGTAATTAACAAACGTTTTGCATAATAGATATAGATAACGGTACTTTTCGCTTTCGCTATGTATTCTAAACATCTTTAGTGCCTTGTTTCGTTTGTAGTTCAAAGACCAAGTGCAGTCATTTTCTCCACTTAAACTATTGAAAAAGACATTAAAGTAGTCGAGGTGTTGAAGTTCTTCTAAAGACTTTGGAATTGAACCAGAAAGGTTGTTGTATGACAAATCGAGATTTGCCAAATTGATCATGCTTCCCATTGACACAGGAATAGAACCTTCTAGTCTATTATTTGCCAAAGACAGATTAATCAAATTTTGCAACTTCCCAATAGTGCTAGGAATAGACTTTGACAACTGATTCATCATCGATAGGTTTATATGTATTGCTGCTCCTAAGTTACTTATCTCTTGAGGTAAAAACCCATTTAATGAATTTGAGGACAAGTCTAGATAGTTCAAATCTTTTAGGCCCCATAAGCTTGAAGGTATGCTTGAATTCAACATGTTGGAGTCTAGATAAAGATTTCTTAAAGAAAATCCATTTCCCAGACATTTAGGAATTGGGCCTGAAAATTGATTCTGGCTCATAACTAAAGTATTTTCGCCACCAACCTGGCTCACGTGAATAGTGCCAGCGGAAGAAAAAATATTTTCGCCACCAACCTGGCTCTGATACCAGTTGTTGGGAAATTAGACGCAACTAATTCCACCCTGGATCTAGTGTGACGCAATATTTTAAATATCGACTGATATGAAACGAAGAAAAAATAACACCGATATTTTTAACGTGGTTCGGCCAAACTGCCTACGTCCACGGACCCACACCGATATTTTAGAGAATCTCAAAAGGAGGAGTACACCAAAAATACCACACTGCATTTTGTATCTGCCTACACAAAGGCTATCTCTCAACTCACTTTTATCACTCGTGTATAACTTCCACACTGAAGTTTTCTCTCACAAGATTTTTCTCTCACTAGCAAAATTTTCCTTCTGCTTGGTGGTGTTTTGGTGGTGATCTTCAGCTGTTGCGAAGCACTTCAATTTATTTAACGACCCAACTTCCCAAACAAAAAAAATAAAAAAATAATGTGATATGAGCAGATCAATTATGAAGATTTACCCAAAATATTAGGTATCTGTGTTTCGAAGAGATTAATAAAATAAAGATAAAATAAAATAAATGAATGGAAATTGAGCGACATAATCGATTAACACCATTCAACTTTCTAGGAGCGCATAAGTTTAGTTTCGTGATTCTGATCATAATCAACGATGGCTTCATTAATTGAAATACGAATTAAGAGTCTAAGCTCAACGAGATAATATTTTACCATATAATAGAAGTTCTTAGTTTAGGAGATTGAAAGACAAGATATCAAGCTAGTCGTTTAGCGGAAGCAAAAGACAGCGTGGAACCCTAGCCTCAGCTCCGTCTGCACCAACCGATCAACCTGTAAATATTTGAAAATAATTTGGGTTGAGTACTAGTGTACTCAGTGAACATGAGTTTACAAGATATTTTATGAAATAATTAAATAGAGCAGTTTATCCAATATCATAATCATAACTCAGAAGGTTTTAAAAATAGAAATCCACTTCTAAGTATGACAAAACATTTTTCACGTTGAGGGCCCCATGTAACGTTCGATTGTTACTCGCTGCTTATGATCCCGGGCCTTTAACCACCGTCGGATCGCTTACCGCCGCTTAAGTGAACCCGGGACGCTACCCAGATGGAACACGTCATCATTTGTGCTTGGAACGTGTCCAGGAGCACCCTTATAACGCATGCTTAGCTTCGTTAGTGCCCAAATGGCAATCAACCCATCGAGCAACTAACCTTGTGTACACAATCCTCATTTAACGTGTTAGGCCAAATAAGAATCTCGATCGATGCTTATGTGAGCATTAAACAATTACAGAACGCACATAAAAATATTTATATTGGATAAACAAATATTTTCATGAAATATCAGAGCTTATATAACTCAAGATACATTTTACCAAAATATAGCCCACCTCAGAGTGGAGATTCGATCCTAGGCTGGCTTGAAACTTCAATGCCCTTGGTCACTCGAACCTACAAGAAATTTATTCTTAAATAGGTCTCGAGGTATTGTTCTAAGCTCTAAAGAATAGGGAATTTCTAATTATTGATACACTTTGCCCGTATTAAGAAATAAGTATAAATCATTAATAAAGATAATAATAATTGTTAACTTAATAAATTCAAAAATTTATTAGACTAATTAAATCACTTTTGAAAATAATAGAGCCTTAGGAAAATATAATTACTAGGCTTGTTTATTAAAATGGCCCATATAACATAAATAAGTAAAGGTCCATCTTGACCAGCATTTTTTTTAAGGGTGGTTCTATTCATAGCCCCATTTTACTCCTTATAACATCTTTTTTAAAATATTAATAATAATTAATTAAAAATTTACTATCCTACCCTATATTTTCTATAGCCCCAAATTAAATAAATTTTAAACTAATTGTCATCTACTATTTACTAATTAATTCATAACCCACATTCATCAATCATCACCACCGAAGCCCCCATTCATCACCAATTATAATTGAAACTAATTGTTATTTACTATTTACTAATTAGTTCATAGCCCCCATTCATCAGTCATCACCACCGATCAGAGGTATTTCAACCTCTGATATCACGATAAAAACTATCTCATATTCAATTCATTATAATTAATCATCATTTCAATTTCTTTTTAACTACAAGTCTGCGACATCTCATGTCAATTTTCAACGATTACATAATTTCTTTTAATTCATCATTTCAATTACATCATATTTTAATGAACTTAGCCCTCTCTTGCCGCTAAAGTGTCTTCCTCTTCTTCAAGACCACACCTCTGGTATAAATTCATAGCCGTTGGGGCCGCTACCTCCGCCGCCATGTGTTGTGAATGAAGGCCAGATCGAAGAGGAATCGCAAAAGAAGAGTGAAAGGGGATAGTGAAGTTGGTGTGCATAGTGAGTTTATGTAATAGAAAATATGTGTGTAAACTTGCAGAAGACCAACAACAGTGCGCAGTTAGACGATGGGTGGGCATAAGTTCTTGAAGTTAAGGTAAAGAGAAGACAAAAAAATTAATATGGTTAATTATTATGTAGATTTGTGTTGAGATTCAACATGTAGCCACGAATGCAAATGTCATGGAAACTCACTGTTGGGTATCTTCGCCTAGCCAGGGTTACACCTCTTGATTCCCGAACCTCCTGTCTTCCCCACTCGTGCTCAAGTACTTGAATCTTCATCTTCTTCTTCTCTGTCACTTCGACTTCTCTGCTCTGGAACACCTCGACTCCGCTGCTCTGGAGAGCCTCGACTCCGCTGCTCTGGAGCTTCGATCCCTCTGCTCTGAAGCTTCGATCCCTCTGCTTTGAAGCTTCTTCACTTCTCTGCTCTGTCGGACTCGGCTTCTCTGCTCTGGAACACTCGACTTCGTTGCTCGGCAGAGAATCTTCGACTTCGCTGCTCTGTACCTTCTTCACTTCTCTGCTCTGTCGGACTCGGCTTCTCTGCTCTGGCACTCGTCGACTTTGCTGCTCTGTATCCACTTCACTGCTCTGCACAAACAGGGAAGAAAGCAAGCAAGTAAAAGGAACAACAGGAGACCAAAAGGAAGAGAGAAAAGAAAAGGAAATCAGAGGAAACTCGATGTGGGAAAAATGTGTCCTCGGGACACTTTAGCTTAGATTTTTCCCACAGTAGGCAACGGCTTCTTCCGGTAGCTCAATGATCACGGTTCAAAGGGAACAGGAGAAACAGATCAGCACCCCAATCCTGATTGCACAACCACCACCAGCAGGAATCCGATGGACAGGATTCCGATGGCTTGCACACCCACAAAGTATCACCAAACCAGGAAACCGATGGACAGGAATCCGGTGATACAAGCACTCAATCGAAGCGAAGTTCACACCCACAGTCACCAATCAGGAAACCACGAACAGGAATCCGGCGACACTTCAAGAAGGAATAGCAGAGCCTTCCAAGAAAAACGGTGTGAAAACTTCCTTGCGATTGAAAGACTTGCAGCAGGGATAAAAAGGAGTGGAGGTCATTGGGAAGGAGGGTGGAGCATTGAAGTCGGAGGTGGGGATCAAGGAGACGGGCGGCGGAAAAAGATGAAGCGGCGCAGGTAAGTGAGGATGAGGGGAGTAAATCTGAAGGGCAGTGGGCTTAGGGTTTGGGAATGGGCCGGGTAGCAGATTTGGGCCAGAGGGGTTAATGATAATTGGGCCAACTCTCCACACTCACGTCATTTAAACAAGTCTCGATCAAGAAACGGCTGAACGAGATGAAGCAGAGGCGAAAAGAAGAACAGATACTACAGAAGGCGGAGGTCCATATATGCAGCAATATCAGGAGCAGATATTTATGGGATTAATCGAACGTGATATTGAGCGCTATACTCAACATGATGTTAGTGGGGGCTATGGGGTTTATTTTTTGCATAAACATATCTTTTTATAAGATTTGATAGGGGTTATAAAATATAGGATAAAATAGTAAATTTTTAATTAATTATTATCATTATCTTAAAAAGAGGGCTATAAAGAGTAAAATGGGGGCTACGGATAGAATCACCCTTTTTTTTAAGAGAAAAACTCGGCCCATCAGCTTTAAAGAATTAAACCAATTGGTTTTATCACAAAAGGAAGCCCAATTCAATTAAAAAGAAAACCCCAAAATAACTAATAAAAGTCAATTTAAAAACATGAGAAGAGGAATTTCTCTCTTCCTTCCAAACCCATCGGTTCTCATTTCTCTCACTTCTCACAGCCGCCTTCTCTCCCTCTCTCTTTCTCAATCGGCGCCCACCCTTTTCCTTCCACATGCAGCCGCCGCCGTCCCTCCTTCCGGCGAGAGTGTCGCCAGAAAACACCCCTGGAATGCTCCCCTCCCTTCGTCGCTCAACCTGACTCTCTCTCTCTCGTGGGTATCAGACGACGAGCGGCCATGGAGGACCGCCGCCGCTACCGTTCTCGCCCTCTGCTGTGACCGGTGGTCCCTCAGATCCTGCTCTCTCTCTCTCCCTCCTCACATTTCCAACATGTTAAGATACTGTAAGCTGAGTATTTGAGAGAGAAACTTTGTATTTCATATATGCAAAACTGAATTTACAGAGCTCAAACTAAACCTATTTATACAAAGTATAATCTACAGATAAGCTAACAAACTAGCTAACAAACTTGCTTAACAAACTAACTATCGTTTAACCAATTTAGCTAACTATTGCAGACTGGATTGCTGACGTGTTGCTGACTAGATTGCTGTCATTGATAAATACTCTAATACGCCCCCAAGAAACCTATCCAGGATCGCTGCAGACAAGATTCAAGCGATCACGAAGTGTGTAAAAACGAGTGTCAGCCAGCGGTTTGGTGAAGACATCAGCTATCTGATCAGAGGAAGGCACATGTCCAACTTCTATAGCGTGATCTGCAACTTTCTCCCTGATGTAGTGAACATCAACTTCTATATGCTTAGTCCGCGCATGGAACACCGGATTGTTGGCCAAGGCAAGTGCGCTAATATTATCACACCATAGCTTATGTGGTGTGTGAAGCTCAATTCCAAGTTCTGAACAGAGGCCTTTGAGCCAAACAATATCAGTTGTTGCTGTAGCCATACTCCTGTATTCAGACTCCGTGCTGCTTCTCGACACTACGTCTTTTTTTTTGGCAGACCAGTTGAGAAGATTGGAGCCTAAAAATATGCAGTGGCCACCAGTGGAACGCCTATCATCTGGGCAACTGGCCCAATCTACATCTGAATATGCTGCAAGTTGAGAAGAACTAGAAGGCACAAATTGTAACTTAAGATTGATGGTGCCTTTCAAATACCGAAGAAGCCGTTTGCAAGATGACCAGTGCACAGTGGAGGGAGAGGTGAGAAACTGATGAGCTTGTTAACTGAGAATACAATATCAGGCCTTGTAAGAGTTAGATATTGCAAAGCACCTATTGTGCTTCTATAGAGCGTGGGATCATCAAAGAGAACTCCATCAGTTTTTGATAGTTTTGTTGCTGGTGTCATTGGAGTTGGACATGGTTTACAATCCATCATTTTGGTCTTGAGGAGAAGCTCACTGATATACTTTTGCTGACAAAGTTGAAATACTCCTGCAGATTTGTGAACTTCAACACCCAAAAAATAGTTAACCAAACCCATATCTTTGACAGAAAATTTGGCATGTAATGTATCAATGACTGAAGTGATCAAAGTAGAATCATCCCCTGTTATCAAAATATCATCCACATACACCAATATAAGAGTGAGAGAGGAACCTTTCTTATGAAAGAAAAGAGAAAAATCTGAATTAGATCTCTGAAATCCCAGCTGATGTATCTCTTTCCTAAGGGTGTCATACCAAGCCCTAGGAGCTTGCTTAAGCCCATATAGTGCTTTTTCCAGTTTACATACATACTCTGGATGAATAGGGTCTTGAAAACCTGCAGGTTGTGCCATATAGATTGTATCTGTTAGTTCCCCATTCAAGAATGCATTATTCACATCAATTTGCCTGATATCCCACCCTTTTGTTGCAGCTAAAGAGAAGATTAATCTGATTGTAGAGGGTGGTTTTACTACAGGACTGAAAGTCTCAACAAAATCGACCCCAGCCAATTGTTCAAACCCTCGAGCAACAAGTCTTGCTTTGAGCTTATCCAGTGTATAATCTGGATTGAGTTTGACCCTGAATATCCACTTATTGCTAATCACTTTTTGACTAGGATCAGGGGGTATGAGAGTCCAGGTTCCTTTACCCAATATGGCATTAAACTCTTTCTCCATTGCTTCAAACCAACCTTTGTGTGACAGAGCTTCTTCTAGTGTTAAAGGTAAGTCAGGAATGATGTGTGGAGAGAACTGGAGGACCATCTAATAGAGCAATGTAAACTTTGGGTTTGAATATACCATGCTTAGCTCTAGTGACCATAGTGTGGGTATTGGACATAAGTGGAGGTGGAGAAGCATGAGGTGAAATATCAGGAGATGGAGTTGGAGCAGGTGAAGGTGATGGAGATGGAGCAGGTGGAGGTGATGGAGATGGAGATGGAGATGGAGCAGGTGGAGGTGATGGAGCAGGTGAAGGTAGAGGGGATGGAGGATGTATATGTGGAGCAGGAAGAGAAGGAAGAGAAGGAAGAGAAGGTAGAGACACATAAGTATCTGTGATAGAGGAGGATGAGGGAAAAAGCTCAGTAAAAGGAAACTCATTTTCATTAAAAGTAACAGTATCAGCAATATAAAGCCTTCCATTGGAATTTAAACACTTGTAGCCTTTATGATTAGAGCTATATCCTAGGAAGAGACACTTACTGGACCTGAATTCGAGTTTATGTGAGTTATAAGGTCTCAAATAAGGAAAGCATGCACAACCAAAAACATGAATGACTGAATAGTCAGGTTGTTTGCCATATAAGGCTAAGTATGGAGACTGCATTTGTAAGGCTGGGGTGGGTAATCTGTTTATTAAGTATGTGGCTGTATGAAAAGCATGCCACCAGTAATTTAAAGAAAGAGAGGCCTGACTTAAGAGAGTAAGACCCATATCAGCAATATGCTGATGCTTCCTTTCAGCCTTACCATTTTGAGGGTGGATGTGGGGACATGGATGTTGATGATGGACACCTAATTCTTGAAAGAAGACAGTAAGTTTTCTGTATTCCCCTCCCCAGTCTGAGTTAAAGCACCGAATATTGACTTTAAACTGACACTTGACCATTGCAAAGAATTGTTTGACTATAGAGTAAGCTTCTGATTTGAGAGTAAGAGGATATATCCATGTATACCTAGTAAAGTCATCGATGAAGTGAATGTAGTATCTAAATCCTTGAGATGTAGGTGTGTGAGCAGGTCCCCATAAATCAGAATGTATCAGTTGGAAAGGTTGTGTGGTTTGAAGGGGTTGTGTAGTATGAGGCTTTTGATGAAGTTTACCAAGACTACAAGCATTACAAAAACCAAGAGAGAGATTATTTGTTGATACATGCTGCATTTTAAGAAGATGAGTGAGGACATTCACATTTGGATGACCCATTCTTTGATGCCAAAGTTGCATTTTATTTCCAGTAACAACAGATGAATTACATACTGGAGAATTATTACAACGTGGAATGTGTGAGCTATGCTGATTTAGAGAACTACTAGAATGATAACAGACTGGTTTACATGAAGATGAAACATGGTAACACGAAGCATTAGACACATGAGAGAGTGAAGGAGAAGCAGACCGATTGCAGAGTGGAGACAAATCAAGTTTGTAGAGGCCCTTGTGAAGGTTCCCTTTCAGCAGTATCTGTTGTGTGTTCTTGTCCTTCACAAGACAACAAGAATGGTGAAATTCAAAGATAACATTATTATCTTTTGTAAACTGAGAAATGGAGATTAGATTTTTAGTAATTTGCGGTACAAACAAGATTTGGTTTAAAAGAAGTGAAGAAGTGGAAGGTGAACTAGCCTGAATATGAGAGGTTCCAACTGAAGAGATGGGAATAGACTTACCATTACCCACTGTAAGACTCTCTGTTCCACTGTAAGGTGTTTGAACCTGCATGTTTGCCATAGAGTTTGTGATATGATTTGTGGCTCCACTGTCCACATACCATGCTCCTTCATCATCATCATACTCAAGCTTTGGCATCTGTTGAAAATCAGTGAGTTAGGCTTGAGGATTAGAATTTTCAGAACCAGTGAAATGAACATCAAACCGTTTGTAACACTTCAACGCAACATGGCCTGTTTTTCCACATAATTGACAAACAATCGGAGATTTGCCAGAGAGTTTATAGGTGCCGCGGCCAATCATGCCTCTGCCTCGATTGCTGCGACCACCTCTTTGAGCATAATGAGCAGCTGGATCTGTGAAAAGATAAGAGGATTGCTGTAATCGAATCTCATGTGATTGTAATGCATATTGCATTTCCTGCAAAGTAGGAGGTTCAGATCGGTGCATTAGGTTAACCACAACTGACTTAAACTCAGATCCAAAACCATTTAGAATAGAGTCACCAAGTTCATCATCCGGAATGAAATAACCAGCAGCATTGAGTTGATCGGCATAGCTTCTCATGCGGAGAAAATAATCATCAACTGACATTGATCCTTTCTTTTGAGTGTGCAGCATCTTCTTTAGCTGTAAAACACGAGCACGAGACTGCGAATTGAACAGCTGTTCCAGCACAGTCCAAATGTCTTTGGCGGTAGTGCATCTGACGACGTACGCCCTAACATAGATTCACCAATTGAAGCAAGCATCCAACTCATGAGGAAATGATCGCGACGTAGCCATTGAAGATATTCTGGATTGGATTCGCGAACAGCAGTAGCAGATGAAGAAGAGAGAAAAGGAGGAGGTTTATCAGTTGATGATATAAAATCATCAAATCCATGAGCTCTGATTGTTGTAAGGATCTGGATTCGCCAAAAGGCATAGTTGTGACGATCCAAACGCAGCACCATAGGGTGAAGATTTGGAAGATTGAACGAAGCGGAAGAATGCGATGGAGACTCCATGGATAGGATATAGATCGAGAAAAAAAATGGAGGATCTTCAATGAGGAAGATAAGAAATCTCCTCAAAAAAAACTCAAGCTCGATACCATGTTAAGATACTGTAAGCTGAGTATTTGAGAGAGAAACTTTGTATTTCATATATGCAAAACTGAATTTACAGAGCTCAAACTAAACCTATTTATACAAAGTATAATCTGCAGATAAGCTAACAAACTAGCTAACAAACTTGCTTAACAAACTAACTATCGTTTAACCAATTTAGCTAACTATTGCAGACTGGATTGCTGACGTGTTGCTGACTAGATTGCTGTCATTGATAAATACTCTAATACAACAGCAACAGCAGCCCAAGAGGAGCTGCTGCCCCTGCTGCTCCGGCATCTGCCGCCTCGTGCCGCCGTCTTCCCCAGTCGGACATACAGCCCAGAAACGAAAAGGAACCCTCCCCACCCTTCGACTCTCAACAACCCAAACCAAGATAAGTAAAGGAATTTCAGATTTAAAAAAAAAATGAATCTTCGTGTGTGTGTGTGCTTGTTCTTGATTTATGAGTTGGAAAGGTCCGATTATGACAAGGGAGTTTAGACTAGAAGTCTGCAGATTGGATTTAAAGAAATTTATGCTACTGTGAGTACTAAGTTTTGGAAGTTCTCTATTTCTTGATGCGGTCTAGTTCTTGTTGTGGTTGCTTATGCATTAAAAAAAAAAAAAAAGAATTCAGGGAATCAAATCGACCTTAAATGTTGGTGAGGTTGGAGATGTGGGTCCTGAGTGTGTGTAGATTTCTGCAAGAAGATAGGAGATTCAATATTCTTTTCTTGTTTCAAGAAATAAAATATGAAGGTTGATGGATGGAACCTTCTTTTAATGCTCTGATGGCTTTCTTTGTCTCCCTGCAGGAGTTCAAAAGAAAATTAAAATAGGCTGAGGAATTTACACAAGGAAATAAGAGCTGCAGATGTAAAGATTTACCGTCTCAATGATTGGAAGAAGGCTGGTGGTTGGGGAGCAAAAGGAGGAAAGGATTTTATGGGAGGGTGAAAGTTGACGTGGAGGTGTAATAGCATAGGAATTGTTGTATTGAATTTTTTTGAAACGAGCCATGTACGTGGCTTCCTTTGTTTCACAGTACTCAATTTAAAATAATAAGTGATCTCCATTCCACACGTTACAACACAAACAATTCTGAGTTTCCACTTTGGGCCTAAGCCCAAATAAATCTAAAAAAAAAAATTCACTTTTGGACCTTTAGCCCAATAATAAAAATCTTGAAAGAAAAAAAAAATTATGAGACGGGTAATTTGCACTAAAATCAAATAATTGTTGGCAAGTGGGCAGGCAAAAAGAATAATATATATATGTGTATAGGGGGTATATATATAGAATTAGTATATCTCCTATAATTTAGTAATAAACACACTTGTTAATCAACCCAAAATAATATCATTAATCTACAACTTTATGAAATTTATTTAATACTGAGCGTGTATCAATAATATACTAATTAAAGGTCTTCTACATTTCTTATGGGAAAAATCGAGATATCACAATTTATAGCCAAAAATTGGGAGTTTAAAATTATTTAAGGCCATTATCTTAGGGCTATTTGCAAAAATAGGCCATTATTTTTCGGACTTGCAAAAATAGGCCTATTATTTTAGTTTTTGGTATTTTTAGGCCACATGTGTACCCAATCAGGCTATTTTGGGTCATATTTTGACCTCAAAAAGTGGCCTATAAATGCTGAATTGAGCTCAAATGTGGCCTAAAAATGCAAAAAATTAAAATAATTGGCCTATTTTTGCAAGTCCGAAAAATAATGGCCTATTTTTGCAAATAGCCCTAAGATAATGGCCTTAAATCATTTTAAACTCCAAAAACTGGAATAGTACTGTAGCAGCAAATGTTGAAAGTTGGCCGCAAAAAAAAGTGAAAAAGTTTGGTAGTTCCCTATTTTTGACTATCACGAAATGGTTTGGTGGCTGCCATTTTTTACTAACAGGATACTCCAACGACGGAAGAATTACAGACGACAACTTAATATAAAAATATAAACATTAAATATTATAGTCTGTCTATTATTTATTTTTTTAATTTGGGTTTAGTAAATGTGTGAATATAATAAAGTTTTCTTATATTTTTGTTCTTTCAATTGCAGTTTAATTTTGGAAAAAAATTGGAACGCCCAGATTTAGACGTGATTAGCATGCAAGTTTTTTGGACGAATTTCACACTTGCATTTAGATTTCTATTTTTACAGACATTGATATTAGGCAATAATAGTTTATTAATGTGACGAATATGATTCAATTAAAGCATTAATTGAATTAATATTAGTGAATTATGATTTTAAGAAATTAACTCTTATCACTTATTAGGAACTCTGGTGAGAATTTCAAATTTACTAGTCATGACATTAAAATTGCATTCATAAAGTTTGGTACAAGTTACTATTTTAAATATGAATTATTAGAATTCACACACTACATGTGTCTTAAATAATTCGAATGCCAACTACATCAATAGAGTAAATAATTTGACTGGTACCAAATGATCATAAATATTCAAAATTCAAAAAAGAAGTCACTTTCTTTAAGTAGAAATTTTCTTTAAAAAAATGTAGGCAAAAAGTTATGGGCATTCAATTATTGAAAATTCAGCATGACTTTAAGCATGCAAGTTTTTTGGACGAATTTCACACTTGCATTTAGATTTCTATTTTTACAGACATTGATATTAGGCAATAATTGTTTATTAATATGACGAATATGATTCAATTAAAGCATTAGTGGATTTTGATTTGAAGAAATTAACTCTATCCCTTATTAGGAACTCTGGTCATTGCACATGGATTGCAATGGTGAGAATTTCAAATTTACGAGTCATGACATTGAAATTGCATTCATAAAGTTTGGTACCACTTACTATTTTAAATATGAATTACTATTAGAATTCACACACTACATGTGTCTTAAATAATTCGTATAGTATGCCAACAACATAAATAGAGTAAATAATTTGACTGGTACCAAATGATCATAAATACTCAAAATTCTCTGAAATAGTATATGACTATTTATTAATTGAGACTTAAATTCAACTTGTCTTGATTTAGTAATAAAAATTCAGCTATTCACTTTAGATACTTAATAATGTCCATGAACTGAAAACAAGTCACTTTCTTTAAGCAGAAATTTTCTATAAAAAATGTAGGCAAAAAGTTATGGGCATTCAATTATTGAAAATTGAGCATGACTTTAAAGAGTGGAATATACGAAAAATTGTTAGGTTTGGTATTGTGAAAGAAAAAGAATAACCTTTAATTCTGAAAGAATATGATCTCGTTACTGCTTCTTTTGAAGAATTTTTTCTTTCATTTTTTTTTTTTTTTTTTGAGAATTTTTTCTCCTAAGATACTCTTTATTGGAAAGAGGACATTGCAAATATAGATCAAAATTTCATCAAATTTTTATAGAAGATTCGGTTTGTAATTAATTGCACCATTAATTGATTCTGATTATGCAACCAATGTCAATTTACCCCCAAATTAATATTGAATTATTACTTTCATGACATAATTACGTGGAAGAGGATATTTAAATATTAATTAGATACCTAACATTTTTTCTTTCTTCTGAAAAATGATACATATGCAACACAAAAATTTAGTGTCTGGAAATGGAAGCAAATGGTTACAATTTTCAAAGTTAGGAGGTGAAATAATTGATGATGTGAAGATTTTTCAAATGAATTAAAGTTCGGTATCTATCTATCACTCCATACATCTTTAATTAAGAGATACACTAAATTTCTGCTTATAAATAATGCTTCATCCCTTCACAATTCTTCACACCTCAAACAACTCTCTCTCTCTCTCACTGTAAAATATGTAACCGTGTGACAAATTTTCTACTCAACCGAGCTGAGCTTAACTCGTTTAGTAAATTCAACAATCACTTCTTTTACGAGTATGGCTCCACTCGTGATTGATTATAATTGATTAGGATTTTTCAAATCTATCAAAACAAAATAAATTTTTTCCCAAGATGTAATTTTTTTTCCACTTAGGCTGCGTTTACTTTGATGGATAAATTTATCCATGGAAAATGATGGATAACAAAAATTTATACCTTGAAATGTCTCCTTTCTTTTCCAACATTTGACATAAAAGCATTTTTCCTTCCTTATTTTCACTTCAATGGTGGATAATATTATCCCTCCATTTTTGGTGTGATAATATTACCCACCCTTGAAGTGAAAATAAGAAAGGAAAAATGCTCTTGTGTCAAATGTTGGAAAAGAAATGAGACATTTCAAGGCATAAATTATTGTTATTCATCCGTTTCCATGGATTAAGATACTCCCCATGTCCCACTATAAGTGGTTCAAAACTTTTCGGCACGGGAATTAAAAAAAGGTGTAAATGTGTTAAAAGTGGTAGGATCCACATTTTTTTAAGGGTTAAACTTTGCAATTTGTGAAAATAGGTCACCTATAGTGGGACGGCCCAAAATAAAATACAGGCCACATTTAGTGGGACGAATGGAGTAGTACTTAAACAGGATTTCATCTAAACAAATTAAACAAATGATTCCCTCGATGCAAAATCTTTTCACTAGTGTTGTTGGTTTGTGTTCACTTTTACTTATGTATGCCAGCAACATAAATAAAGTAAATAATTTGACTGGTACCAAACCATCATAAATATTCAAAACGCTGAAATGGTATATGACTATTTATTGAGACTTAAATTCAACCTGTCTTGATTTAGAAATAAAAATTCAGCTATTCACTTTAGATACTTAAAAATGTCCATGAATTGAAAACAAGTCAGTCTCCTTAAGAAGAAATTTCCTTAAAAAAGGTAGGCAAATAGTTATGAGCATTGAATTATTGAAAATTAAGCATGAATTACTACGTTGCAGAGGTTGGGTAAATGTGATAGCTTCGTGCAACTAACACCCCATACCTCTGCATTATTAGAGTATTGCGTCAAAGAGTATTTGAAGAATTAGCTTTGCTGTTTTCGAGATTTGCAAGGATTGGAATTTCAAAGGGAAAGGGACAGGACTTTATCATCATTATAGTAAAAGTTGTCGTTAAATTCGCAATGGTAATTTTTTTTTTGAAAGTTGGGAGCTGAAATTGCACTCAATATTCGCACATGGTTAATCAATGGTGGGAATTTTCAAACTAAGTTGGGTATGGATCAATCACTTTATATGTTTTGATAGATTTGAAAGATTCCTAATTAGTTGGTTTGATATCCAATACGAGTGGAGCCATAGTTGCAAAAGAAGTGCTTGTTGAATTTACTAAGCCAAATAACCAAAATTAAGGTGACACCCATCAACTGTTTGTAGAAATGCCGAAGAGGACATTTAAATATTAGTTAGATATTTAACACTTAACAGTAACAATAGGACATGGCGTGAAGCCAAAAAGTGATTAAAATTTAAAGGGTTAATTGCCGCTAAATTCAAAAGCTTTTAAAAAATTCGCGATATTCTCACCAACTTCAAAATCGGTGTATGAATACATGAATTGAAAATTTGTTCTTAATGTTCCCAAAATTAAAAAATCCGGCGAGATGACATGGCAAATACCTATGACATGTCAATTTCATTCCAAATCAGCTATACATGTCATTGTTTTAATTTTTTAATAATTTTATTTATTTATAATTAATTTAAAAAAAATAAAAATCATCTACCCCCTTCCCCAACCCCCCGACCACCACCTCCCCAAACCTCCGGCGCCACCTCCCAAACTCGCCCGGCCTGCAGACACCCCCCAGCCTACCTCCTTCCCCAAACCTTCGCCTTCTCCATCTACCCCCATCCCCAAACACAGCAGTGTTTGGTGGGTATGTTTTTTAAAAATTGGGGCTCCCTTTGAAACCAGAACACCCGTCGCCGAGCTCTGGACGCCGGTCACCCTCTGAAACCAGAACACCCCACTGCCGTCGAGCTCTGGACGCCGGTCACGCTCTGAAACTTCGACGACACTCCGGTCGCTGCCTCCCTCCTTGGTCACTCTTCTATCTATCTCTCTTCTTCCTTTCTATTCTCTCAAATCGCCGCCTCCCAAATAACGATTTCCAAAATCGCGCCACCACTACCACCACTCCGCCCTCCTCCACCTCCAAGACCACCGCAATTCCCTCCCACCACCCACTACCTCCAAGTGCTACGTCACCCTCTTCATCTCCTCTCGCCGCCACCGCGCCCTTCCATCCCACGAAAACGACGCAGCATCCACCAGATTTACATCAAAAAATTAAAAAAATTCCATCCCACGCTTTTTGCAGGTGGGCCGCTGACTTTCTCCCACCCCCAAATCGAAACTCTAGGACCCGCGATTTGCAGAGCGGCGGTGGGTGGCTTTCTGCTGTTGCGCCGCCGGCTTTCTCCATCCCCAAATCGAAACCCTAGGACCTAGAATCAGGCAAGAGATGAGAGATAGATTGTTGCTGTGCGAGAGATTTCGATTTGTTGGTGTGCGAGATGATTGACGATTGTTGGTGTGCGAGCTGCAAAATTTTGCAAATTTTCCGGCGAGGAAGGTGAGAGAGAGAGAGATTGAGGATTTCTGCAATTTTTTATTTTTTTAAATTATTGTTGGAAATCAAAACGACGTCGTATTATTTTAAAAGAAACGACGTCGTTTTCTTGCACCGCCGGCTATGCCACGCTGTATTTACGGTAGTCCACGTCACCTTCAATTTGGGGATTTTTTCTTATTTTGGGAACATTAAGAACGAATTCTCAATTCATGTATTCATACGCCGATTTTGAAGTTGGTGAGAATATCGCGAATTTTTTAAAAGCTTTTGAATTTAGCGGCAATTAACCCAAATTTAAAAGTAAGGCAATCTTTATCATACCAAAATAGTAACAACTTCAGTTTACCTAGCTACCTAAAATTTTCACCACAGGTGACTAGCTATTGTTACTAGTACTGTAACTTTCTCCTACAACCCCTATTGTTGCTGGCACATGGCGTGAAGAATTTTGTAATTACTTTTATCATGAATATGGTAAAAGTTAACATCAAATTCTTGAATAGTTTGGTACCAGTTACATTTTAAAATATGATGATTACTATGTTAAATTTCACACGTTACATATATTAAACAATTTGTATACCAACAAGCACAAATAAAGTAAAATAATTTGAGTGGTACCAAATGATCATAAATATTATTCAAAACTCTGAAATGGTATATTACAATTTATCAAGACTTAAATTCAATTTGTGTTAGTTTAGTAATAAAAATTCATCTATTGACTTTAGATAGTAATAATGTCAATGAATTGAAAACAAGTCATATTCAACTATAACCCCACATTCATACCTCTGCAGTCTTGAACAGGTTAATTAGGTTAATTTCATTTTTCTCTCATTTTTGTTATTGATATGCAAAAGCAATCATTGTCCATTTTCTTGTGAAATTAATTTTGACTAGTAGGGCCATCAATGCAGAAACCCTAATTAATTAAACCCTAAAATCATTACTAGTGTTTTATAAGTGAAAAAAAAAAAATTGTATCTTGGGAATCATTTATTTAGTTTAGATAGATTTGAAATATTCCTGCTCATGGTTCCTCAAATATATATGAGTTAAAATTCTCAACTATCCAATTTCACCACATGTCTTGTCACATGGCGTGAAGAATTTTGTAATTACTTTATATCACTCCATACATCTTAATTTACACCTCAAAATTTCTCCTTATAAATAAATGCTTCATCCCTTCACAATTCTTCACACCTCAAACAACTCTCTCTCGATCTCTCCCAATTCCTCACACCTCAAACACCTCTCTCTCTCTCTCTGCTATTGTGATTGCGACGATATGGATAATTGCGTGCGTTGCGATTTTGGTGATGGCCGGAGGCGCCGAGAGCAGCCAGCTGGAATGCGACAAGGTCTCCTTCACTCCACTGCCCAACGCTGTTGAAAAAGGAACAGGTATTAATTCAATTCCTTCATAATTTTTACATGCATGCATTAATTATATTAATTACTACTACTTTAATTTTATATTAATATATAACATTAATTTGGTTTCAGTTTGCATCGACGGCTCACCAGAGGGCTACTATCTGGTGCCAGGCTTAGGAGTCGGAGCCAAAAATTGGCTCATATATATCAATGTTTTTCCTCTTAATTTCTTCATTTATTTAATTATATATATAGCTTTTTAATTATATATGTTTCATTAATAAATTAATTTCATATTTGTTTAGGGAGGCCGGTGGTGTGAAAACATTACTACCTGTCGCAATAATTTTAAGCAATATTATGGGAATAGCAGAATCAGCTTTAGCAATATTCCCAATTCAAATGGCACTCTCAGCATAGCCAAAGATTTCACTGGCATTCTTAGCCAAAACCAAGCCATAAATCCGGGTACTTTATTAATTAATTTGTTAATTAAAATGTGTTACTATTTTCTTTTATAATGTTTTTTTATGCATTATTGTAGATTTCTACAATTGGAACCGGATTTATGTGACCTACTGTGACCAGGCATCGTTCCTCGGAGACACTGTAGTTGATGATGGTCAAGTAAGTTGTAGTATAAATTTTGAAATTAATTCATTAAATCTCTATATTTTTATTTAACTAATTTAAATTAAATAATTCAGGGGCCAATAGTCCAATTCAGAGGGTCGAGGAATTTCGATGCTCTGGTGGAGGACCTTTTGGCTAAAGGAATTGGTGCCGGAGAGAATGTAGGGCAATTAATATAATGATTTTTTATTAATATTTCCAACTTAACACATTTAAATTAATCAATTAAATTTCAAGATATTTATTTATTTATTTACAGGTTATTCTTTCCGGTAGATCGGCAGGAGCGCTGGCAACGATACTACACTGCGACAGCTTCCGAGCACGTCTCCCTAACGTCGGCAGGGTGAAATGCCTTTCCGATGCCGGATTTTTCATCCGAGCGTGAGAATATATATTCTTATTATTGGTTAATTAAATATATAAATATTTAATTTATATATATATCTCTTGGGAAAGACTCCCAAAAAAAGGAAATTGTCAATTTTTTTTTAATGAAAGCCGCATTTGTGGACGAGGAGGCCAAGGCGTAGTGTACAAAGGTATGTTATCCGATTACACAATTGTGTGGTAATAAAGAAACTAAAGGAGGTTGATGAAAATCAAGTTGAGAAGTTCATAAACGAGGTTGTGATCACAAATCAATCATAAGAATGTGGTGAGATTATTAGGATGTTGTTTGGCCACTGAGAGTCCTCAATTTGTTTACGAGTTTTAACCAAATGGAACTCTCTTTGATTTCATTCATGATCCAAAAATTGAATTTCCACTTACATGGAACATGTGGCCAAAAATAATTGCAGACGTAGCAGGAGCATTGGCTTACTTACACTTTGCATCTTCAATACCCATCTATCATAGAGACATCAACTCCACTAATATCCTTCTCAGATGGAAAGTATGTTAGTGGACTTGATGTCTCTATGATAGATGGGTATTGAAGACGCAAAGTGTAAGTAAGCCAATGCCCCTGCTACGTCTGCAGCTAGTTTTAGACGCATGTTCTATGTAAATGAAATTTCAATTTTTGGATCATGAATGAAATCAAAGAGGGTTCCATTTGGTAAAAACTCGTAAACAAGTTGAGGACTCTCAGTGGCCAAACAACATCCTAATAATCTCACCACATTCTTATGATTGATTTGTGATAATATCACAACCTCGTTTATAAACTGCTCAACTTGATTTTCATCAACCTTCTTTAGTTTCTTTATTGCCACAACATACCTTTGTACACTACGCCTTGGCCTCCTCGTCCACAAATGCGGCTTTCATTAAAAATGGGGGATTTTGATATATCGGAAAATAAGAAAATCATGACTGAATTATGAAAAACTGTCTATAACATTTTTTAATAAATGTACAATGAAACATATGTGTGGGGTCATGGTGATCGTGCTCGTTTGGTTTCTCCACGATGGTATCCCTTCTCCATTGATGTCGAGTTTGTTTGATGATCAGCTGAACTGTCATTGTGGAGCTGGTGATGGGCGTTTTGTTCCTATTTACTTATTTTATTTCGTCACTTGTTGGTCGCACAAGTTTACGTTTCTTTTTTGTTTCTTTGCGGTGCGGGGGGTCTGGGATTGCTTAGGGGCAATGGTTAGGCCGGAGTTCCTGAAGTTCTCCCCCCCCCCCCCACGTTGCCGGTTTGGTTGCTTTGCTTATGTTTTTTGTGGTTTGTAGACGAGTACTTTTTTTCCTTGTTATGACTTTTCTCATGGGGTTTTCTCATATGATATTAAGAGAGTGTATAATTAAATGTTTCGTGGGTTTCAACTAATAGAATTAAATTGAATTATTATTAACTTAAATTTTATTTAAAGAAAAAAGAGAGAAAAGAGAAACCTAAAACCCTTGAAAGCACAGAAAAAGCAGACTAAGGGCCGAGCCTAGTTAAAACCTCGATAAGAAATAGAATTAAATTGAATTGAAACGCATTAAAACCATCTAGTTTCGCCAAATTATGATAAGTACGTACAACATTCAACATTTCACAAAACATTCTAAAAAGAAAATACTTCAAATATTTCAATTCGATCTATAGTTGAATACATCCGAATCCTATTTTTTCTCGTTGTTAGTGGAATAATAGTGAATGAACCTCAAGCGCATCGTCAGATCGAGTTGGATCAACACTTGCTTCAGCAAATAATAAAACTATTTTTGCGACAATAACAAAATATATAGGTTCTGTATCTTGTTGTCAAGCAATTCTTAAGGTCTTATGCAATGACAAAAGTGCTTCGAGTTCATTGTCAAGTGATTGCTGTAGTTCATATGTTGCTCTTAGTGAAGATAGTTATGATGCATTTGGAAGCCAAGGTAGAATATGATCCTTACTGTGACACTATAAGTATGGGGAAAAAGTTTTACAGCTATGGTGTACTCCTTGAGAATTACTACTAAACATGTAACGTCACAATAACAGTTAATAATAAAAAAAATCTTTATTTTGAATTTTCAAGCACTATCTTTTGCCTTCATATTAATGTACTCCCTCCGTCTCATTTGTATTTGGACCCCTTGCCATTTTGGGTTGTCTCAATTGTATTGGCATCTTTCTTAAAATAGCAAAAATAAGGGCTCCTAAGTGGACAAACGTAAAGCACTCTACATACTTAACTCATAAATAAAGGCTTTCTTAATCTTTGTGCTCAAAAGTAAGGGGCCAATATAAATGAGACAGAGGAAGTATTTAATAAATGGAATTTTGATGTATCGAAAAACAAGAAACTCGTGATTGAATTATGAGAAACTCAGGATTTTGAACATGTATATGGGCTGGATCTGATTTGTTGATAATTTGGGTTGGATCTTAATAGTGTCAGTAACGAAAATATTTTATAGGATTAAGGTGCAGATGCACCCTTGAAGTAGAGGTTTCGACCTTGAATCAAATACCCACCATAGTCCAAAAATGGTACAATTATATCCAGCTAGATAACGGCTGTAACGCGTCAGTTACCTTTGAGATTTGGTTGAAGCGAGGAAGATGTTTGACGAAATGCCTGAGAGAAAAGTGAAAGTTCCGGCGAAGTCATATTCAACTTCGATGACCAAATGTAGATGAAAATATTTGTAGGGTTAAGGTGCAGATGCACCCTTGAAGTAGAGGTCTCGACCTTGGATCAAAATACCACCCATAGTCGAAAAAATGGTACAATTAAACCCAGCGAGATAACGGTTGTTACGCATCCGTTACCTTTGAGATTTGGTTGAAGCGAGGAAGATGTTCGACGAAATGCCTGATTGAAAAGTGAAAGTTCCGGCGAAGTCATATGCAACTGCGATGACCAAATGTGCATGTAATTGATATTTTAAGAACTTTAATTTAATGAAGTTAATTGCAAAGAGTGTTTTGGATGTTTAAAATAATGGTCCGTTTCTTTAGAATATATCCAATTGCTGCATAACCTTTAGCTAGAATCCAAGTTAATTAAACATCTCACTCGAAATAAAAAGAAGACAACACAATACATTGCTTGAATATTTAAAATAGAGAGAGAAAAAAAACATATTTAACATTTATTCTCGATTATTGTGACGTTACGTGTATAGTAGTAATTCTAGCAAGTAAGGTTTAAATAATAAGCCCCATGACAATTAGGTATTAATTTCCTAGCTCCATTAAAAAATGCATGTTGACTCTCTGTACTAAGATTTCCATAGAAATTGCAACAACCATCAACCCTATATAGAGGGTAATCAGGATCGCAAATGCTATTAACAAACAAATAACAACAAACTTGAGGGATTAGTCTTTGTTTATGATTACAAAAAACCACTTTGCCATTTAAATCAGCTTGTTTTGAGCCCAATTCGATTTCATGAGACTGAGATTTATTTACTATCACCCCACTAATGATGAGGAAAATCAAGATTTGAATCATGATATTCAATTATAATTCGAATCAAAGTATTTGAAATATTCCCTTTTTAAGATGTTTTTGAAATGAAAAATGCTTTCAATATTTATCCTAATTTGGCGAAGCTAGATGTGTTTCAGTTCAATTTAATTAATTATGTCAACTGAAACCCACAAAATAATTAATTGTCCGTCTTAATTATGTCAATTTTTATATATTTTTTTTTGAGAATTTTTTTCTCCTAACATACTCTTTAATGGAAAGAGGACATTGCAAATATAGAAAAGGAATTTTTTTTCTCCTAACATACTCTTTATTGGCTTATTTATTTTAATTGGGCCTTATGATATTTTGATATTTCGAGCCCAGCATTTTTTTATTATTTAATTGGACTCTTTTTATTATTTCTTTGGGCCCAAAATCATTTTTATTTATTGAGCCCAATTATTTAATTAGTTGTGCTTTATACTCCCTCCGTCCCACGAATCTTGAGTCAATTTTCTTTTTCGGTCATCCCACGAATCTTGGGTTATTTCTATATATAGTAAGGATTAGGAAAGAAAAAAAGAGTTTCTAATTACCTAATCACTTTTCTACTTTATTACCTACACACTTAAAACACTAATTTCCAATTCCTTAATTCTCGTGCCGAAAAAAAGTGACTCAAGATTCATGAGGCGGAGGGATTATTATTTATTTATCTAGGCCCAAGTATTCATTTAGCAATTGGGCCATCTTCTTTGGGCTCAGATTTAATTATTTCACTTGGGCTTCAGATGTTTATTATATACAAGTGGGCTGCCATTATTTAATTCATGCCCACTTTTATTTAATGAATTACTAGGCTGCCTTATAATTGAGCTTATTAATTACTGGGTCAACATTATTAATTCCTTTCATATTTATTTACGCCCGATTAAGGAACAACCTAATTAAGCATTTAATTAGACTTAATTACTTCTAAAACTGATTCTTTATGAAGATATTAGTTATTAATTGACGTGAGAAAAGGTAGTACTAGTGTTTGGGTTAAGTCAGTTTAGAGATGCCCAAAAAAATCAAAATCGGGAACCAAACCGCAGTCAACGATTTCGGAATCGGAACTGTGGTCAACAGTTTCGAATCGGAATCGGAACCGTGGCTCCACAGTTCGGTTCCGGTTCCGGTTCCAATTTTCTCGAACCGACGGTTCACGGTTCTGAACCGTGGAACCTTCCAATTTTTTTTATTTTTTAAATTTATACTATACTTTGAAGTGTTGTATGAAATAGTAATAATGTTGAACCATTTATTTAGGTTATAAATGGTTGAAATTTAGTAAGAATTAGATGTGAGAATGAGAAATGAGGATTAACCATTTTATTTAGGTTGTATGTGCATTGAAAAACCATGAATTCATGTGCTTACTTTATATTCTTTACTTTTATCTATCTCAAATTCTTATTCTCGCATTGAATTTATAGTAAACTTTAACCATTTACCATCTAAATAAAATGGTCAACCCTCATTCCCACAATTAATTCATACTAAATCTCAATCATTTACAACCTAAATAAATAGTTCAACATTGTTTACATTTCATAAACTTCAAACCAATACTTTAAAACATAAAATAAAAATAACTCCAGACTTGACGACTGTCCCCACAGACCAACACGAGTCTTTTCTAACGTGTTTTGTCCTCACTTGCACGCTCCCTGAGAAACTTCCCAAATGATCACCCATCCTGAAATTGCTCCAAGCCAAGAACGCTTAACCTTGGAGTTTTGTTTCATGTGGGCACCAAAAAAGAAGATTCACCTTGTTGATATGAGTAGCTTACTCAAATCCTTTAAGTTTTCCTTGAATATTTTGTCCCATTCCAACATATTTTCGGAATCCCTCTCGTTCGGGTGAGTTCCGGTTCATTCCTGCGCCCCTCCGCTTGGAAGTCTTAATCGAAGCCGCTCCTTGCTCGTGCCTATTTTGCACTGGCGATCACTCCACACTTCGTCCCTGGTCATCACAGAATTAGAACCGGAAGTACCGGTGCAAAAATTCATAGTGACCACTGACCATGTCAATGCTTGGATTAATTAATATAGAGGTGCGGAATCGGAACCGGAAGTCTTAATTGTTATTATTGCATGTGTTCATGAATTTATTGATATGCATGCATACAGTAATAACTCTTCATAGTGACCACTGACCATGTCAATGCCTGGATTAATTAATATAGATCGAGGTGTATTATTGTATTATTCGACATTTAAATTTGATTTCTTTAATAAAATAATAATGTCAATAATTCACAACATGAAAAATGAAAAATTACTATATTTTGTAGACATTTTAAAGTAAAAAATAAATTGTTTTTTTTTGTAAACGGACGAAATATTACTCAAAACATGAATGTAACAATGATTTTTAGTCTTTCAATTATTAAGATTTATAGTCTGCAACACATCGATTCAAATTCATCATGGTCAGAAAATATTTTTCTCTCATTTTTTTTGGGTGCAATTAATGTCACGAGGAATAAAGTAATTTTATATGTTTAATGCATGATAACCAACTCCTCCGGCAGAGTTGTCGTTGAGGTCTCATATTCAAACCCATTTTCACTAGTAGCACTATTTTTAAATGGGAATGCTAATTGGCGATTCATTGGAGTGAGATTATTGAAAAATCATTCAGGGATTATGAAATTGAAGTGTGATTAGTGAGAAAGGATTATAATATTGATTGGGGAATATATAATTCAAAATGATGATTTAAATCATAATTATTAGACTTATTTTATTGGGAAATAGCCTATTTTCAGCCCATATACTAACGGGCCAATTTGGCCCGTAGGCCCGGCGGGCTCTTTGGCCCGCGGGCCGCGTGATCCGAAGGGCTGCATATGGGTCGAGCTAGGGAGTCCCGATTTTTTTTGGGCCTTAGAAATCCTAGCCCAGCACGACCAAAACTACGGGCGGGTTGGGCGGGCCCATCGGGTCGAGCCATTTTCGGCCCATTTTGACAGCTCTACTAAATGGCTTGGTAAACACTTCAAAACAATAGCTAAAACTGTAATTTCAAAAATAAAATTCAATTATTGTAGTTTTAAGTCGATAAACAACTTGTATGGTAAAATACTTAATTGCTTCAACAATTTTACTATGTTGATTCACCGGAATACCATGGAAGATAAATTTGGTTTCAGTTACCATAGCTTGAACAATTATTTTCACATTAATTACTTTTAAAATATTGCCATCACAATAGCATTGTTTGATTTTGCCAGAACTAGAAATATGCACGTGCAAAATACGTGCATATTTCTATGTTTTGGGTTAAATTTGATAAATATATATGAGATATGTTACAAAGAAATTTTCAATTCATTTTCTATTTAAATAATAAACGTGCAATCATATGGCGACAACAAAAACACAATATTTTAATTTGAAACTAAATTCATTTAATTAGAAAAAGACAAGTTTTCTCATATATTGAAAAAGAAAAAATTAACTTTTGATCAAAAGTTACTATGGTTTGACCAATTTTCTTTGCGTCAATTACTTTTAAAATAATATTATCACAATAACATTATTAGATTTTTCCGGAGCTAGGAATATACACGTGCAAAATACGTGCATATTTCTAGTTCATATGAAAGCAAACTACGTGCAAAGTACGTGCATATTCCGGTGGACTAACTTAATCTGCGCTGAGGTAGAACCTGCGCAAAACCGCTCGCTGCAAGGGCGGGCACGGGAGTGACATAGTGAAAGGTGTTATCGCCTCACGGGGGACCTCTAGGATGTGGAGTATGCGGAAAGACTGAGCCGCCAATAGCCCACTACGTGATCAATCTACCGACCATGGGTGGGAAGTCTCCCAATGGCTCCAAGGTGTAAGGGTTCTCACGGGTGGTCTCCGCCAACTGCTCAAACGCCCATCTCCTCCAATCAGGGGTACAGGGCCCGTGCTAGCCTCTTAGAGGCCTCATAGTCTCGAACTCCAGCCTGCCTGGTACCATGCCAGATAGTGACAAAGCGCATCACAAACTGCCCCACATCCTCGGATACTCCCATCCTAATCTGGCGAAGTTGAGACCTGCGCTCCTCTGGTGTGAACACCGCTCTCCACTCTTCAGTAGGTGGGCTACTCGGCGTGTAGTATGGTGAGGGTGGGGGTGAAGTCATCAGAAAATAAAATGTTTTTAAGCTCATATTCAAGTGCAACACACTTATTCACTTAACTTAGCAAATTTTTAGAAAGTTCATTGTCAATGATGCAACTTTAAGCATTCACGATTTTTGAACCAGACCTCTCCAATGGTTGAAATACACCTTTTTGGAAACCTTAGGATGTCAACTTTCTTCCAGAAAAATCCGTTCTTAAAAATTCAAAGTGGTTTGATAGATATAGTGTTTTCGAATCGAATATCTCGTCGTAAGGAGCCGTGCACCCGATCTTCTCCCACGCCCACGTTTCTGAATCGAATATCTCGCAGTTATGCTGCATGATCCCAGTGTTGTACAATCGAGTGATGATGAAGCGGAGAGGGTGCACTTCGACGACGACGATGGCGACAACATCGGTTGTTGTACAAGAGCTTGGGATTGGGCAGAGCCTGCCATTGGCTGGTGGCGGGCTTGCAAGCCGAGAATCGCTTGTTGTACAATGTTTGTCTCTCGCGGACAAGAATCCCTTGATCGCACGAGGCTAGGATCTTCATGTCGTCGCACGGCCAAGTTCCTTTGATGGTGGACTGGCGGCGGCGGCGGTGGAGGACACCAATGCCGAGGGATACTTTTGAACAAATCTGACATCTTGGAAAAAATATCCAAAGAGTGAATTTGTTCTTTGGCAATGGAGAGTCAGAAAAGTGGACTCGTAAATAATTTGCCTCCAACTCTTTGAAACCGATTTGCATCGTTCTATCACCCAACAATTCAATCATAAAAAATTCTTTATCTAACCAAAACGAAACCAAACCAAACTCAAAAATCCAAAATGACGCCACTATATTCCAACAGACAAAAAATGATCAGTATTAACTCAATATTGAATATTTTGGTTAGCATGGCCATTAATGTACTTGAATAATGAATATATTCCTTTTACACCTAATATGACCACCATGTAATGTGCTTGGTGATGCATCTCATGTGCAAGTTTGCAGCCCAATGTATTTTTCCATATTTAAAAATAATTTAAAATCACTAATTATATACTATAACTACTTAACTATACAATATACAAACATACTTAAAATAACTAAATAATAAATCCTTAATTCCCGTGCTCAAAAGAAACGTCTCAAGGTCAGTGGGACGGAGGGAGTAAGTCGATATTGAAATATCAACTATTTATGCGTGTATTATTTGTTATAAATATAAAATATCAAAAGAAATATATTAGTTATTTTTATAAATTTTTTCGAGTCCGATTAGCCCGATGAGTTGAGAAGTTTAGAGTTAGGATTGAGAATTTATAGCCTTATTTTGTTAATTATTATTAATCTGAATAGCCCGCAAGCTAATAAAAATTCGATGAATTGCCAATTAGCATTCCTATTTAAAAATAGCTACTAGTGAAAATGGGTTTGAATATGAGATGTCAACGACATCTCTGCCGGAGGAGTTGGTTATCATGCATTAAACATATAAAATTACTTTATTCCTCGTGACATTAATTGCACCCAAAAAAATGAGAGATAAATAATTTCTGACTTTGATGAATTTGAATTGATGTGTTGCAGACTATAAATTTTAATAATTGAAAGACTAAAAATCATTGTTACATTCATGTTTTGAGTAATATTTCGTCCGTTTACAAAAAATAATTTTTTTATTTAAAAATGTCTACAAAATATAGTAATTTTATGTTATTTTTAACTTTGATGGATTGAAATCTTGGAATATCCAAAGATCATTGATTATTTATATCATTCAAGTTAATTTTACTTGATTTTTATCCGATATAAAGATCGAAGATATCCTATTTTTGAGGATAAAAATACTCAATCATGCATATAATCAATTATGCAAATTAAATGCCCCTAATTGGATTTTTATAACTAAATAATGATCATGACCATTTAATTCTATCCCTTCTTCTTCTGGGAAATTGCTTAGCACTTGAATATGTCAAAATCAAGTTCTATAACACAATAATAAATTGGCTTTAAGACCTTGTTGAATCCAGAGCCTCAAATTCTAATATTTATAACCTAGAAAAACATGCTTTCATTGTTTCACAAACATATATGAAATTATTGATTCAAAGAGTAGACATTTAGTCAAGGTAAACGCTAACACGTAGCTTAAATTATACTGATAGGTTGTTGCCGTTAAATTTAGAAATCTCATTTATTGTGTTTTATCTGCAAACAATGAACAAGCTTAAGACTACCGAATTTTGACATCGAAGAATTCGAATCCAATAAAGTTAAAACAGTTAAATCCTAATTCCCATAGAAAACAACTTTCTTTAAGTAGTCCAATTCAACTTGAGATCACAATAGCATTGTTTGATTTTGTCAGAACTAGAAATATGCACGTGCAAAATACGTGCATATTTCTATGTTTTGGGTTAAATTTGATAAATATATATGAGATATGTTACAAATAAATTTTCAATTCATTTTCTATTCAAATAACAAACGTGCTATCATATGGTGACAACAAAAAGACAATATTTTAATTATAAACTAAATTCATTTAATTAGAAAAAGACAAGTTTTCTCATATATTGAAAAAGAAAAAATTAACGTTTGATCAAAAGTTACTATGGTTTGAACAATTTTCTTTGCGTCAATTACTTTTAAAATATTACTATCACAATAGCAATATTTGATTTTTTTTTTCGGAACTAGCAATATGCACGTGCAAAATACGTGCATATTTCTAGTCAATATGAAAGCAAAAGTGCATAATAAAGTATAGTTACATAAATAAAGGTATAGTACTAGATATAGTATCATGCACTTAATAGCTAATATGGTTAATTAAGTAATGGACCAGATGTTAATAATTATTGTAGTCTATATTTTAGTCTTAACCTTTTTCTAGCATCATGTGTAGCCAGCCACTACTAGAAATCAATATTTTTCACAATCAATATTATATTTCGTGGAGAATAAGATAGAGAGAAGAAAAGAAAAAGATAGAGAGAGAATGTAGATACTCTTTTCATAAGCTCCCAAGCAGTCCAAATAACTATAAATTAATACTCCAATTTGGATCCACAACTTGGCCCAAATGGTATACAACACTCAAAATATGACAATAACAATAATGAGAGAGTTAGGGTTCATGGGATTGAGGGGAATTCTTTGACTGAAGATTTCCTTGAAGATGAATTGAGTTGTTCCGATGGTGAAGATGAGATAGTTAGGGTCCATGGTAGGGGTGAGCAAAATAATCGAAACCGAATAACCAAACTGATCTAAACCGAAATTTTGAAATATGATATGGTTTTGATGTCTCTATGATAGATGGGTATTGAAGACGCAAAGTGTAAGTAAGTCAATGCCCCTGCTACGTCTGCAGCTAGTTTTAGACGCATGTTCTATGTAAATGAAAATTCAATTTTTGGATCATGAATGAAATCAAAGAGGGTTCCATTTGGTAAAAACTCGTAAACAAGTTGAGGACTCTCAGTGGCCAAACAACATCCTAATAATCTCACCACATTCTTATGATTGATTTGTGATAATATCACAACCTCGTTTATGAACTGCTCAACTTGATTTTCATCAACCTTCTTTAGTTTCTTTATTGCCACAATTGTGCCATCGGATAACATACCTTTGTACACTACGCCTTGGCCTCCTCGTCCACAAATGCGGCTTTCATTAAAAATGGGGGATTTTGATATATCGGAAAATAAGAAAATCATGACTGAATTATGAAAAACTGTCTATAACATTTTTTAATAAATGTACAATGAAACATGTGTGAGCCTCAAATTCTAATATTTATAACCTAGAAAAACATGCTTTCATTGTTTCACAAACATATATGAAATTATTGATTCAAAGAGTAGACATTTAGTCAAGGTAAACGCTAACACGTAGCTTAAGTTATACTGATAGGCTGTTGCCGTTAAATTTAGAAATCTCATTTATTGTGTTTTATCTGCAAACAATGAACAAGCTTAAGACTACCGAATTTTGACATCGAAGAATTCGAATCCAATAAAGTTAAATTAAACAGTCAAATCCTAATTCCCATAGAAAACAACTTTCTTTAAGTAGTCCAATTCAACTTGAGATCACAATAGTATTGTTTGATTTTGTTAGAAATAGAAATATGCACGTGCAAAATACGTGCATATTTCTATGTTTTGGGTTAAATTTGATAAATATATATGAGATATGTTACAAATAAATTTTCAGTTCATTTTCTATTCAAATAACAAACGTGCAATCATATGGTGACAACAAAAAGACAATATTTTAATTATTAACTAAATTCATTTAATTAGAAAAAGACAAGTTTTCTCATATATTGTAAAAGAAAAAATTAACTTTTGATCAAAAGTTACTATGGTTTAAACAATTTTCTTTGCGTCAATTACTTTTAAAATATTACTATCACAATAGCATTATTTGATTTTTTCGGAACTAGCAATATGCACGTGCAAAATACGTGCATATTTTTAGTCAATATGAAAGCAAAATACGTGCATATTCTGGCGGACTAACTTAATCTACGTGTCAATATTCCGGCGAACTAACTTAAAATCATGAACCATAAAAACCCTAAAACCCTTATTTGGTGGTAAAACAAAATTAGAATAAATTAAAATTATAGTAATTTTCATGTAAAATCCTTTTGTGGTGTGCAATATTAGAATTCGATTAAAGTTTCGTAATGTATTATGGTGTAGTAGTGTTTGATATAGTTTATTGCAATTTGGCGAGCTAATTAATTGTTAAAACAGTACGGTACTTTATAGTGTTTTTGAAAACGAAATCTACTCCGTCCGCCCCAACTTTAGTATCTATTTGAGAGTGGCACAGATTTTAGTAACGTGGTTGGGTGTATTGTGAGGTGAATAAGGGTATCATCTTTTATGTGAGTGTTAAAATAATTAAAGTGGAGCAAGGATTCTACCTACTTTTACTAAAAATAGAAATTGATACCAAAATGTGAGACAACCAAAAAATAAGGACTATATGTTGCTAAAGCTTTCATTTTTTACATTTACACTCTTATTTTACACATCAAAATGAGAACTATATGTTACGAAATTGGATAATATCCCGATTTTATGCATTTTGTATACATGCAATAGTTGCTTGCTAGCTGTCTTTGAGTTATAAATTTGGTTTGTGGAGGGAATTTCCAAACTATATACTAATTATTATTTCTTTAAATCACTTAACCAAAAAAATCCCATAACTAGAAAGCAGAAATAAATTGATTTGAATGTTTGATCGTATGGGTTGGTTAGATGTCTCATTAAGTATTTAATTTAACCCATCCATAAAGGCTTTCTAAAAATGGGAAAATGCTAAGAATAGAAATGGATACCAAAATGTGAGACCGCCAAAAAATGAGGACTATATGTTATTTAAGCTTTCATTTTTTACATTTACACTCCTATTTAACACATCAAGATGAGGACTATAATAGTGATTCCATATCCATTTGGAGTTGGGTCGGCCTGCTCTCTTGATGTGGAAACGTACTGATTCCATATCCATTTTGGAATCGGGTCGGGCTGCTCTCTCGTGAAATCGTTTAACATCTCTTGCAGTACTTCCACGAGTACTCCTCCCAAACCCTACCTCAACATTTAGGGCTGAGATGGAAGTGGTTGAAATAAGAGTTGATATATAAACGTTGGTAGCTTATCACATTTATTGTTTATAATTAGTAAATTTTTGGCTAATTGCAAAAATAAATCTCCATCTTGTAATATTAATTGACACCACTTTCGAACGTTTGTAATAAATACCAATTAATATTTGAAATTTGTATTTTGATATATGACCGAAAAAATGAATCGAACACCAATGAATGTGGACTAAAATGATCTAAGATAGACGATGTGTTCGCTAATATTTTCACCACGCCGCAAGTATACGGGTAGTTGTAATATATGGAAGCAAGGTCGTATCCCACAAGGATTAGTAGTTTAATCTAGTGATTATCCTAATTCATTATGCTAGAGCTATTTAGACTAAACAAGGAGGTGAGTGGTTTGATTAACTAACAAATTCAAAGACAAAATAAGAACAATCAAACAAAGTGGATTAATTAAGTGATGAAGGTGGTTTAGGGATTAGGCATCGATGGATTAGCAATGGACTTCAAATTAGCTCAATATTAGTCTTGATATTCCTATTTATCTAGAGTGATCTCCCCACTAGTTCTAGCCCCCTCCCGGACGACTAAAACGGTAGATTACGGGTCATAGTTGCCGTCCCCGGTCAACTTCTAACCTATAACTCCCAAAAGCACACAAAGATCGACATACTCTCACCCAACTCTCAACCTCCCGGTTATCGAATTGATATGTTTCAAACACCTTATCTATTGCAATTATCCTCTCCCGATTCAAAGTGCAAATTAGAAATGTATAGAATGTGGCCAACAAACCATACAAGAATAAAGCAAGGGTTTGAAAAGATAATGTGCAAAGGAACAAACAAGATTTATATTGAGCACAAATAATCAATCCATTACAATAATCATCTAGCCTAATCCCCAAATCAAAGAGAAATTTAGCCTATCATGTTCAACAATAACATACCCAATGAAAAGAGAAACATAAATGAAAGAGAGAGAAAGAATGAACAAATCCTATTGAGAAGCTTGCTTCAATCCTCTCTCATCTTCAATCCTTCTTCAAATGGGTAGGAATGAGTATTAATGGGGGTTAGGGCTTGGATATGGAGGTAGGAAATGAGTATTGAATGTAGGGGATGATGAATAATGTGAGGAAAAGGGGGAGAAAGGGGTTTAAGGGGTGAAAAACCCGACTGGGGCCCACTTGGGGAGGCTCCGCCCTTTTCCCGCGGTCCTGGCCCGCGCCCGCGGCCGGCAAACGTGGGGGAGAGTCAGGGGACCCGCGGTCCCGCCACGCGGCCGCGGGTGGTGACCGCGGGTGTCTACTGGAGTCGGGGCAGCTGACCCGCGGTCCCACCCCGCGGCCGCGGGTGGTGACCGCGGGGTACTGGGCGTATTGCGCAGGCCGCTCGTTTTGCTCCGTTCTCCCTCGTCCGGACTCGGATTTGGTCGCCGTTTGCGCTCACGGATTCCTCTCGAGACGTACTTCAATCTCATATCTTCAAAATCCTCCAATTAATCATTGATGGTTCCTGAAATTACTCCAAAACTACACCAAGATATCAAATCTTCATAAAACTAAATATTCGGGCACAAACAAGCATTCACAAGCAAAACATGAAGGGAAATGACAACAAAACATGTGGAATTGAGGTACGAAAACCATGTTTGTCAACCCCCCAAACTTAAAGTGTTGTTTGTCCCCAAACGACGAAGAGAAGAGAAATAAAAGTAAACAAACATGTGAGCATGAATTGGTGTCATTTCAAGGGCTTCAAATTTTACAAAAAATCTTTCAAAAGTGCATCACAAGTAGAAATGCATTCCAAGAAGTCACAAGTGATAATGAGTTCAATATTATAACCTCCAAGCTTGAATCCTAACAAAGTGGATGTTTCAATGACGCACTCAACTCTCAAGTGTTTAGAATGGACGTGTTTGCACTCAAATTGAAACAAATATGCAATCTACCATAAGCTTGCCATTTGTCCTAACTCTCTATACTTCAATGTGTTACAAATAAAGATCAAAAAGGGCTTCTATTTAGGTTGCAATGAGAGCTCTTTGGTGAGGTGAGGTGTTTATAGGCAAAGTGACTCATATCCCATACAATTCCCAAATTGAATATGTCATATTCACCATTGTTCTTATCAATCAAAAACCAAAATCCCCACATTTCTTCTTTTCACTCTTAGTGATACTTATCATGATATGATTCAAAAGGCAAATCACTCCCATTTATGCTCTTTTATTCAACATTTCTTTTTGCTTTTCTTTTTCTTTTCTTTTCTTTTGGAGCTCATAGGGGACTAGTGATTTTCACTCAATCAAAGTTAGACAAGTAATTTCAATCATTTCTCATACATTTTCATCAAAGTAACCACTAACAATCTAAGTTCTACCCATCATTGGTTAATTCAAAGAAAGGCTATAAGGCACAAAGATGGTAAACTAGGATCGCATGAGAATTTGGACACAATTTAAGTCAAGTGGCTAACAAGGATGGCCTTAAATCACTTCAATATTAACAACACATCTACTTTTATTTTCAAGAGAGGACTCATGGCAAGTTCTAGAGATCAACACACATGCTCAAATGATTTACACTCAAGAACAAAATGAGATTGTAAATGTATGACAATCAAAGGCTCAATTCTCACAAGCTCATTTTCTTTTTCAAGTTCTTGGAGGTACAACATTTAGCTCACTTGTCACAAGTTCAAACTTTTCATGCATAATCCACAAGTGATATACACAATTTTTCCAAAACCAAAATTCATATCATAAGCCCAACACACATTTCATCCAACTCATGTTTTTCAACAATCAAGCTCAAACTCAAGAGACATGGAAAAGCTCAAGAAAATAGACAAAATCTCATTATTCGAAAACTAAACTAACTAAATAAATAAACAACGGAATAAATGAGATAAGTAACCCATCTTCACCCTCCCCCCAAACTTATTTCACACAAAGGAGAAATAAGTCTGGATGAAGGAGAAAATGGTCACTTGTCTCGTACTCACAAGCGAGGTGGAGGCTTAGGCGGTGGCCATTTCTCATCAAATTTGCAAGCTCCATCCGCCGCGATCCAAAAATATGGTGGCTTTGCAATTCTTGAGACATCCCGGGCGTCATGGTAATCTCGTTCACCATCTAGAGTATCACCACACTCAAACAATTCCTTATTAGGCAAATCAAAATAAAAATCAAAAGATGAACATAAATAAAAGTGAAAGAAGCAAGCCTTCGTAGAATCGCCCGTGTCGAGGTAAGGATCGACAAAATTTATGACTTTGCATTCTTTGAAGCTTGTGCAGTCTTCATCTTTTTGGAATTGTAGAGGTTGCATTGGAAAAGTTGGGCTCTCGACTTCAAGGGATTTGGAGAATTGATCCTCATCTTCTTCAACTTCTTGAGGCTCTTCACTTAGCATTGGCATTGGTTCCTCATACAAGGTTCCATTTTGTAGGCTAATGGCCATGCACACATCATCAATTCGCTTTTGATTTTCCATAGTGGTAGCCAAAGACTTTCTTTGCTCTTCTAGCATAACATCCGAGTTTGCTATACTTTTTTCTATCCAAGCTTGTGTAGCTATGAAGCATTGTAGAAGATCGTCTCTAACATTCGGTTTCTCCTCTTGATAGTACCGATTTCCCCCTTGAAAGCCTTCTTGAGTGGAATAAGAATTTTCATAATTCCAACTATTGAAATGGTCCTCATACTCCAATGGTGATTGCCACTCCATGGCATTGCACCCCATGTCATAATACTCGCCATAAGAAGGTGTGGGTTGGAAGGCTTCTTGAATAAATGGTTGCCTACAATTTCTTTTTGCTTCTAAAACTCGCAACTTAAGTTGCATCATCGCCAATTGTAGTTCGAGTTGCTCAACCAACTCATTCCTTCCATCATCCATTTAATATTTTTGGTGTTGTGTAACAATTTTCTTTTTCATCACCCTACCAACCAACAAAACAACGAGTCAAAACAAACATCTTAAGATAGAAAACAAAAATAAATCAAGTAAAATGTCTAAAGTAGTTAAGCACAATGATTCAAAATATCACAAACAATCAAACTAAACTAATCCCCGGCAACGGCGCCAAAAACTTGTTCGCTAATATTTTCACCACGCCGCAAGTATACGGGTAGTTGTAATATATGGAAGCAAGGTCGTATCCCACAAGGATTAGTAGTTTAATCTAGTGATTATCCTAATTCATTATGCTAGAGCTATTTAGACTAAACAAGGAGGTGAGTGGTTTGATTAACTAACAAATTCAAAGACAAAATAAGAACAATCAAACAAAGTGGATTAATTAAGTGATGAAGGTGGTTTAGGGATTAGGCATCGATGGATTAGCAATGGACTTCAAATTAGCTCAATATTAGTCTTGATATTCCTATTTATCTAGAGTGATCTCCCCACTAGTTCTAGCCCCCTCCCGGACGACTAAAACGGTAGATTACGGGTCATAGTTGCCGTCCCCGGTCAACTTCTAACCTATAACTCCCAAAAGCACACAAAGATCGACATACTCTCACCCAACTCTCAACCTCCCGGTTATCGAATTGATATGTTTCAAACACCTTATCTATTGCAATTATCCTCTCCCGATTCAAAGTGCAAATTAGAAATGTATAGAATGTGGCCAACAAACCATACAAGAATAAAGCAAGGGTTTGAAAAGATAATGTGCAAAGGAACAAACAAGATTTATATTGAGCACAAATAATCAATCCATTACAATAATCATCTAGCCTAATCCCCAAATCAAAGAGAAATTTAGCCTATCATGTTCAACAATAACATACCCAATGAAAAGAGAAACATAAATGAAAGAGAGAGAAAGAATGAACAAATCCTATTGAGAAGCTTGCTTCAATCCTCTCTCATCTTCAATCCTTCTTCAAATGGGTAGGAATGAGTATTAATGGGGGTTAGGGCTTGGATATGGAGGTAGGAAATGAGTATTGAATGTAGGGGATGATGAATAATGTGAGGAAAAGGGGGAGAAAGGGGTTTAAGGGGTGAAAAACCCGACTGGGGCCCACTTGGGGAGGCTCCGCCCTTTTCCCGCGGTCCTGGCCCGCGCCCGCGGCCGGCAAACGTGGGGGAGAGTCAGGGGACCCGCGGTCCCGCCCCGCGGCCGCGGGTGGTGACCGCGGGTGTCTACTGGAGTCGGGGCAGCTGACCCGCGGTCCCACCCCGCGGCCGCGGGTGGTGACCGCGGGGTACTGGGCGTATTGCGCAGGCCGCTCGTTTTGCTCCGTTCTCCCTCGTCCGGACTCGGATTTGGTCGCCGTTTGCGCTCACGGATTCCTCTCGAGACGTACTTCAATCTCATATCTTCAAAATCCTCTAATTAATCATTGATGGTTCCTGAAATTACTCCAAAACTACACCAAGATATCAAATCTTCATAAAACTAAATATTCGGGCACAAACAAGCATTCACAAGCAAAACATGAAGGGAAATGACAACAAAACATGTGGAATTGAGGTACGAAAACCATGTTTGTCACGATGTCTTTCTCTGTGTAATTAATTATATTGTATTGTAGATGAAGAAAATTTCTCTGTGTAATTAATTATATTTATAGCTTCACCTTTGTTATAAAACACTGGATTTTAATGTGACACTAAGGAGGATATTTATATGATATATGCAACCAAAGGAGATTTGAAGTTGTAGGAAATTGTTGTGCTATTTCCAAATTAAAATAAAAATTTCCATTATAAATTTATATAACTGTTTAGAAAGCTGAGGCAAAGACTCCCTAGATAGAGACAGATCTACACTACCTTCCATGGGGACACGTGCCCCCACATTTTTTAATAATTATATATATATATATATATATAGGGGGCCGCTCCAATGAGACCTCCTAATTTTAGTGAGATCTAAGGCACGATTTGGTGCGTTTATTTCATCAATCCTATGGCTGATATTGTATCTGGAGGGTGATTTTTTTTTCGCAGGGTTCGAATCCTGGAGGGAGCAGAATATTTTAAATTTTATTATTCATCAGTATATACTGCATTGTTCATCAGTATATACTGCCTTGTTCATCAGTATATATGTCTTATTCATTACCAATTTTTTAAATTTTATTTTTCATCAGTATATACATCTTGTTCGTTAGATATACGTCTTGTTCATTAGTATTATATGTCTTATTCATTGTACTCATGTTACACGAAAAATAGGGGGTCTCACTGGAGCGCGCCCCTATATATATATATATATATATAGGGAGAGGTTCAAATAAGAACCACTAAATAAAATTAGAACGGAGAACCATTTTAAGCCATTCGATCATCAAGATCTACGGTGGATGCATCATCTTGGTGGATGAATGCAGATCCTGGGTTCGAATCCTGAAGGGAGCAAAATTTTTATTATTTTCGGATGCATTAAATTTAATAGCGAATGCATTAATTTATATAGCAGATGCGTTGATTTTAATGGTTCTTATGTTCTCACGATAAGTGTGGTTCTCATTATAACCACACCCTATATATATATATATATATATATATATATATATATATATAGGGGGCGGTTATTCAATAAACCACCCTTATTTTAAGAATTATGAACCAGCAAAAATGCATGAATTTTATGTATAACACGCATGAATAAACTGTATAAAGGTATGAATATCGAAAAAATAATTTTTTGCTACCTTTGGGATTCGAACTCATGACCATGAATATATCCAACAAGGTGATGAATCAACCGTAGATCTTGATGATCTAAGGGCTGAAAATGGTTCTTAATTTATATTTTAATAAGCGTTCTTATTTTAGCCTTCCCCTATATATATATATAGTATATATGTATGTATATTTAATAAAAGTGTATAATAAATAAGAAAAACTTAAAATCTTCAATCCCCAAATACTTAGTTTGAAAGGATTTTGCAGAAAATAAATGGATAATTGATAGATTGATTGTATATTTAAATGTATATATAAATGGATGAGAAAGATATTTTTGTTGATCAATCATGCAAATATTTCAGCCAATGAAAATTCGTAACTTTTATAAATTTTAATAGACTTGAATTATTATGTAGTATAATTTTTTTTAATATATTTTATATTTATAGTATGCTTATATTTTGTTCCACCACAATAAAAAATTTCCGAATCCGTCCCTGACCCTAGAGATCACTAGTAGAGAGGCATTGATAGCATACCATCTTGCCGTCGCATATGCAAAATTTCTACTTTATATACGAAATCACAATCTGATAAAAATTTATGCCTTTAAATGTCTCATTCATTTTCCCACATTTTACACAAAATCATTTTTCCTTTCTTATTTTCACTTCAAGGATAAATACTATTATCCCTCCATTTTTGGCACGGCAAGCCTCTATGGGAGATCACAAGATGCATTCTCGCCTCACTTCGTATATTTGATTTCGGTTTTGCACTTATCAAAACAAGCATGAATTACAAGCAAAGAAAATGACTGCACTTGGTCTTTGAACTATAGAACGAAATAAAGCACTAAGATGTTTAGAATACATAGCAAAAAATACTGTTATCTATATTTATTATGCATAACGTTTGTTACGGTTATAAAAAAATTCACAACTATAAGCTCTTAAATTATTAAGTGTCAGAAACGAAAATAATTATATTTTTCAAAAAAAATAAATTTTATACTTGTATTCACTTGCTAAATAGTGTATTAAAACTCAACATGTTATATCTTGTCGATGACATGTAACAAAAGCATAAATTAGAATAGAAAAAATAATTTATAATTATCCGTTAAAAACACAATATGTGATGAAAAGTTAAATTGACGACAAGCAGTTCCAATTATTCGATTCAAACTTGCCCAAAAAAATATATATTCAATTCAAACTAGTATTTTTATTATTATTATCTTTTTTTTTTTTTTTTTGAAATTTGATTCAAACTTTGTATTAATATTCTACCAAATTATCAACAAATAAAATCCAGCCCATATACGACATGTTCAAAATCCAACCCAGGAAACAGCCCAAGTCCAACCCATATTATTTAGTACTACTATATTACATTCCACTTTCGCATTAAGACAACAAATAAATAAGATACATAATTAAATTATAATTAATCAACATATATATTGCAATTCCATTAAAATAAAATTATATAACAGTTGGTTGCATAGTCAAAACCAATGAACGTTAGAACACATATGTTTCATTATGCATTTATTAAAATGCTATAGACAATTTCTCATAATTCAATCATGAGTTTCTTATTTTCCGATACATCAAAACCTCCTTTATTAATTACATTAAAATGAAAGAAAAAGATAATGCTTGAAAATACAAAATAAAGAAGAAAAAGAAATTTTATTAACTATTATTGTGATGTTACATGTTTAGTAATTAAATTAAATTTTATTAAAAAAGGAAACCTAAAACCCTTGGGAGCACAGAAGAGCAAGCTAAGGGCCGACCCTCATTAAAACCTCAATAGAGGAAAAAGAGAAAAGGCATGTTTGCGGGATTTGAACCTGAGACCTCAATAAGGGCCGATCCTCATTAAAACCTCAATAGAGGAAAAAGAGAACAGGCATGTTTGCGGGATTTGAACCTGAGACCTCAATAATATGTGAGTAATACTTTGCCACCTTATCCGGTAGTGACAACCGTTGTTACATGTTTAGTAATTCTCAAGGATTGCAAGTTATCGATAAAAAGAATTTCCCATGGTCAAGGTCACAAGATTGATATTCTGCCTTGGCTGCATCAATAAATGCAGAAAAACCATTTGAATAATCAAGAGCATTATATGAAATACAACAATCATCTGAAATTGAAACAGGTTCATTGCATATGCCTTTAAGAATCGTTTGACAACAAGATACTGATTCTATTTTATTATTGTCGCAAAAATCGGTTTTTTTATTTGCTGAAGCAAGTGTTGAATCATCAACTCGAAGTGTTTGAAAAAGATGAACATAATTAATAATAAGAGTACATAATTAAATTATCATTAATCATTAATAAGAGTACGGATGAAGTGAGCATATGACCTGCACATGCCTCTGGAATAACTAGAAAGTAAAACACAAGAAAAAAGCTCTTGAAAAGATAGAATACTACTGGATAAAGCATAGGAACAAACAGAGACACAATAAAATATGTAAACTCAAGAACATAAAAAATGGAGGAAAATTGGATAGAAAAACCTTGAGCATCAATAAAATGGTAATAGAACAATATTATCTTAGAACTTTGAAAGAGCTTACTTGAATCTCATTGGGAAAATCGATGTTTAATTTTCTGCAACTTTGCATGTGCTTGTTTCATGTTGATTCTATCCCCGGGAGAGTCAGCAGAGCATTTCAGAGCCAATTCAAGTATAGATGATACACACTGGATATTCTTGTCAATCATTTCTTCCTCCAAATTCATGACTAAGTTGGCATCTATCACTTCATCTGGGATCTTCGAAAGTGAGAGTTCTACCCATCTCTTTAAGCTCATATTTCCGCAAAACATATCATCACTAGGCCTTTTTCTCGTAAAAGTTTCAATCAACATCACCCCGTAGCTATACACATCACACCTTGTTGAAACCAGCCCTTCCAAGCCATACTCTGGAACAACAAAAATCATGATATGTGCAGTAAGGAAGACACAATTAATTGATTGAAAGTGAAGTGCAATCGATATATTTAGAGAAACTTCACCTGGAGCGATGTAACCGAATGTTGCTAGCGTGTTGGTTAACACAAAGCTATCTCCATCGCATAACAACTTTGCTATCCCAAAGTCGCTTACATGGGCAACCATGTCTTCATCTAACAACACATTACTAGGCTTCAAGTCGCTGTGGACAATGGGCATTGAATAACCGTGGTGAAGATACTCCAAAGCAGATGCAACATCAATCATTATATTCAATCTTTCCATCATATTCAAGCAATAGTTGTGGGAATATAACCATTTTTCAAGGTTTCCCTTTGGCATATATTCAAGTACTAATGCCTTGAACTCATCATTAGAGCAACTGCTTATGACGCTTGTCAGATTCCTGTGTCGAATGCTACGTAGTATCTCACATTCGACATCAAATATTCTTGAAATACCTTCTAGCTGCACATTAAACACCTTGACAACGATATCCTTCCCATTGTTAAGAATTCCTTTATAAACAGAGCAAGAACTCCCAGTGCCAAGTAAATTGCTTTCATCGAATCTTTCCGTTGCTTGCAACAGTTCATAATAAGAGATTCTTTCCGGCACAATGAATATCAACTTATCAACTTCTCTGCTAGTCGTCTTATCTTTCCTTTTGTTTTTGACAATTATAAAGGCCAAAGAAACAACTGAGATGAAAGCCACAACCCCGAAAACAATAAATGAAGCTCGTTCCACCTTCTTTCTCTTTGATCTGTGATTAGAAATTGAAGAGCAAATTTGGACATGGAACTTGGGGATTCCACACAATGCCTCATTACCCTTAAAACAATCCATAGTGAAGTTTCTAAAAGAACCTCCATTAGGAATTTCTCCACTTAAACTATTAAAAGAGACATTAAAGTAGTCGAGGTGTTGAAGTGTTTCTAAAGACTTTGGAATTGAGCCAGAGAGGTTGTTGTACGACAAGTCGAGATTTGCCAAACTGATCATTCTTCCCATAGACACAGGAATAGAACCTTCTAGTCTATTATTTGCCAAAGACAGATTAATCAAATTCTGCAACTTTCCAATAGTGCTAGGAATAGACTTTGACAATTGATTCATCGATAGGTTTATATGTATTGCTGCTCCTAAGTTACTTATCTCTTGTGGTAAGAACCCATTTAATGAATTTGAGGACAAGTCTAGAGAGTTCAAATCTTTTAGGCCCCATAAGCTTGAAGGTATGCTTGAATTCAACATGTTGGAGTGTAGATGAAGGATTCTTACAGAAGAGACATTTTCCAAACATTTAGGAATTGGGCCTGAAAATTGATTCTGGCTCATAACTAAAGTGTCGAGGCGGAATAGATCACATATAGCATATGGTATTGAACCTCCCAACATGTTATGAGACAGATATAATCCTTGAAGTTCATGCAAATGGCTTATAGTTAGTGGAATATTACCAGATAACTCATTCACTGACAACTCCAATGTCATCAAATTGCTTAAATTGCCTATTTCAACAGGAATGCTGCCACTGAATTTGCAGTTGGAGGCATAGAATGCTTCGAGTGAGGAAGATAAGTTCCCGACAGAAGCTGGAATGACACCATTTAGAGGATTATTATCAAATTCCAAATCAGTTAGAGACCTGCAATTTGTCAATGAAGTAATGAAGGAAGAAGATGGTGACTGGGTAAGATTGTTGCCGGACAGAGAAAGAACTTGGAGAAGTCTTAGGTTGCCGAGATGAGTAGGTATATAACCACTGAATTTGTTTTCACCAAGTGAGAGAGTTGTGAGTTGAGAACAGTTAGAGATGGAGTTGGGTATTGCTCCAGTGATAGAATTTGGGCCAAGATAAAGTTTTTTAAGAAAGGGAGAGGCATGGCATAAATGGGTTGGAAGAACCCCTGATAGAGCATTGTCGTCAAGTCCAAGAATCCGAAGAGTTGAAATGTTAAAGAGCTCATGTGGAATCGAACCACTCAAGCTGTTCGAATCTAATGATAATGTCTCCAAATGGTAAAGTTGGCCAAATTCAGTGGGAATAAGCCCTGCAAAACATGAGATTTCAAAAACAAACCAATTTACATGAAAATTACTCTGTTGTACCTGTAAAATGGTTTTCCGAGAGGAATAAATTTGTTAGCATGGTAATATTCCCGACATCCCTTGAAAGGTTCCCCGTGAATTTGTTGCGCCATAGATATATGTTTTGCAGAGAAGACATATTCATGAAAATATTGAAATCAATTGAGCCCCCAATCTCATTCTGTTCAGCACCAAAAGCAACCAGACTCTGAAGATGGCCAATCTCATGTGGTAGTATTCCTGGCAAAAAAAAGTGTCATGAAACTAATAAAATCTCATTTACACAAATTTATGTGATATGAAGAGCCATACCATTCAAATTGTTAAAACCAAGAGCTAAACCCTGAAGAGATGTTAAGTAGCCGATTTCTGAAGGTATCTCCCCACTAAAAGAGTTTCCAGAGAGGCTCAACTCCTCAAGCCGTGAACATTGGGATAGATTTGTGGGAATCGGGCCACTCAGCTGATTGAAAGAAAGATAAATCCCACCAAGAAATGGAAGATTATTGCACATGTCTGTTGGAAGACTTCCACTCAGTTCATTGTCTCCCAATCCTATAGCTACAAGGGTCGATATGTTGAATATGGCTGATGGTATTGCACCGGAGAGATGATTGAATTGAACATACAGAGTTTGTAGACTTTGAAGTCTCCCAAACTCTTTTGGAATTTCTCCACTTAGAGAATTGGAAGATAAGTCAAGAAATTGTAGGTTTGTGAGGTTTGAGAGCGATTTTGGGATGGAACCTATGAAGCTGTTGTTGCGTAAAGACAAGTACTCTAATTTTGGTAACTGACCCAACATCGGAGGGATGTCTCCGGTGAAGTTGTTGAGTCGGAAAGATATGAACTTCAAACGGCGAAGGAGAGAAAGCTCTTGAGGCAAATCTCCATGGAAAAGGTTGTTGGAGAGGTCGAGGGAGACGAGGAAGGAGAGGTGTCCGAGCTGTGGTGGAATGGTGGCGGAGAGAGCCATGTTGGAGAGATTCAACGCAGCTACTCGTTGGTGGCGCAAGCTGCAAGTGACGCCAATCCAGGTGCAGCCGGAGGTGGAGTTGGTCCAATTAGTTGCAAGTAAAAGAGATGTATGTTTGAGTGAAAGAAGGGAAGTTTGATCAGTTGCAAGGCTCAAAGGTTGTTTGGCTTCAGAAGAAAGCATTGGGAAGGTTATGGTAATTAGGAATGAATACAGCAAAATGTAATAAAGCTTTTTCTCCATGGCTGCAAATTGTGATTGTATTATGATAATTAAGTTGATAATAACTGTATACAATAATCATCATATATACACAAATATTACAAGACTTGAGAGTCTTGATGGGTGTGGCTTTTGATGTCTTTTTTGCTTTTTGCTTTTTCCGTTTGAGTCAATTATTTCCATCCCTACTCTCTCGTGGTCCATACAAATGTCGGCCCCAATCACTTTTAAGACGAAGACGAAGATGAAGACGAAGACTTGAGGTTGTGGACTACAATTGTTGGCCACACAGACGGAGACGGAGACGAAGACTTAAAAATTGTGTACTACAGCATGAACTGAGAGGCAGTTGCCTCCTTCATGGTTGCAGCAGACTTACTTTAAGTTGATTCACTTACATATTATTACCTTGAAAAACATCTTTAATTAACTACTTGTTTTTTAGCTTTTCATTGAACCAGCAACTAATCTTTAATTTCTTTCTTTTTTGAGAGCTACTTGCAACTAAATTAACTAACTACTTGTTTTTTAGCTTTTCAATTTTTACTGGAAATTAGTAGCTGAGTGCTATGGATGGACTTAAAATTAGATATTCAAAGCAGCTTCCTTGGGAGAAGAAGGTGAGATTATCCACTGCCAAAACTCATACCTTGGGCTTGGGGTATATATGGATATATTGTTGCTTTCAACAAAGATAAAAAAAGCAAAAATAAAACAAAAACAATGAAAAAGCATAATACTAGCAGGCTCGAGCTCGATTTCTTAAAACGAGCCTGGATATATTGTTGCTGTAAACGAGCAGAGCCGAATACTAGCTGCAGGCTCGAGCTCGGCTCGTTTAAATATTCGGGTGTTCGAGCTCGATTTGAGCTTTGATCTTGTTGATCGAGCTCGGCTCGTCATCCACGTACCAAGCTCGAGCTCGGTTCGAACTCGGCTCGAGTAATGCTCGATAATGTCGAATTCGAGCTTGAGCTTGAGCTCGGCTCGTTAGATATTCATATAAGTGATGTTCGAGATCGAATTCGTTATAAATTTAGGAAAAGCTTCTTAATTAATATTACTCGAGCTTGAGTTTGACTCGTTTAAGGCTCGTACATTAGCTCGATTGAAGGCTCGACTGAAGGTTCGTGAACAGGCTCGCAAACATATTCGTGAACAATCGAGTCCGAACATGTTCGCGAGCTCGTTGAGCCGAGTACTGTCAGGCTCGAGCTCGACTCAATAAAAATCTCGAGCTCAAAATTAGGCTTGAGCTCGGCTTGTTTACTATCGAATCGAGCTCCAAATGAACTTTTTTCGAGCTGAATATCGAATAGCTTGCGAGTAGCTCTCTTCATTTACAGCTATGAAAAATCCGACTGCTATTTGTGCTCCCTAAGAATTGAAACCACTATATTCTAGCTACTCTGTGGTGGCGGAAGCTGCAAGTGACGCCAATCCAGCTGCAGACGGAGGTCGAGTTGGTCCAATTAGTTGCAAGTAAAAGAGAATGTTGTTTGAGTGAAAGAAGGGCAGTTTGATCAGTTGCAAGGCTCATAGGCTGTTTGGATTTAGAAGAAAGCATTGGGAAGGTTATGGTGATTAGGAATGCATACTGCAAAATGCAATAAAGCTTTTTCTCCATGGCTGCAAATTATGATTGTATTATGATAATTAAGTAGCTAATAAGTACATCCAATAACCATCATATATACTCCCTCCGTCCCTAAAATAAGTTCCTCTTTGGGGACGGCAAGGGTTTTTAGGAAAATGGTAAAGTGTATTGATAGTGGATAAAAATATATTATAATTAGTATTGGGAGTGGTGAAAAGGTGAAAAAGTGTTATAATTAGTATTGGGAGTGGTGAAAAAGTGAAAAGTAAGAATAAATAAAGTATTATTAGTGGTGGGGTAGTTGTCCAAAAATAGAAAGAAAGAAAGAGGAACCTATTTGGGGGACGTCCCAAAATGGAAAAAGATGAACTTATTTTAGGGACGGAGGGAGTGTATATATATATATAGGGAGAGGTTCAAGAAAGAACCATAAATAAAAAAAGAACGGAGAACCATTTTCAGCCATTCGATCATCAAGATCTACGGTGGATGCATCATCTTGTTGGATGAATATAGAACCTGAGTTCGAATCCTGAAGGGAGCATTTTTTTAAATTTTTTTAGTGCATTAGTTTTAACAGCGAATGCATTAATTTTTACAGTGAATGCATTAGATTTGATGGTTCTCCCGTTCTCACAAATAATGTAGTTCTTTCTAGAATCACACCCTATATATATATATATATATATATATATATATATATATATATATATATATATATAGGCCAAGGTTCAATGAAGAAGGCTTAAATGTAAGAAAGAAGAGAGAAGTAATCTCATCCGTTGATCTTATCTAATCTAACGGACATGATTTGTTCACGCCATGTTCAACGGATTTTTTCGTTGAACATATGGGGGGTCGAAACCCAGAACCCCCAAAAATATTGTATATGTTCACGAATGTTCAACGAAAAAATCCGTTGAACAAGACGTGAACAAATCATGTTCGTTAGATTAGATAAGATCAACGGATGAGATTACTTCTCTCTTCTTTCTTACATTTAGGCATTTTTCATTGAACCTAACCCTATATATATATATATATATATATATAGGGAGAGGTTCAATAGAGACCATCATCTACACAAAGAATAGAGACCAAATCTTGTTCATTGATCTTAGATGATCGGACGAATCAGATTCATCCATTTTCATTCATATTAGATGCGGCGCAAGGTTACAATTGTCATTCCATATTAATCATAACTGCATAATCCCTTAATTAACATCAATCAAATCTTATTTAATTTTAGAAACTTAACATTTCGGATACGCTAGTTACGATAATATACAGAAGGTTTTCATTCAATTATTTATGTTCATGATCAACTATTGATTTTTATTATTATTTGGTTTTGAAATCTGGACGTCCTCTTCTCCGCTGCCGCCGTCCTCTCGTCTCCCGCCGCCGCCTCAGATCTCTCAAGCGACCGTGCCGCCCTCGTCGCCCTCCGGTCGACGGTGGGGGGCGCACCCTCTTCTGGAACACAACCACCAGAAACTCCTACAACTGCACGGCTCGGTAGCAACATTGATTTCTCGACTTTGCAACCGGCCGAGTTACGGCCTTCGTTTCTCGTTCACCCTATGACGAAAACGGACCGAGAAACCACCGTCATGTAGCCCGATCTACCTCGCACAAGGACAACCAAGCCGTAGACCTTCACGGCTAAACACCATCGCGAAACGACGATCGAAAAACCCCCCGGCGAACAACTTTTATTCTTGCTCACATAGACGAAGGTGAGTCAAAGCCTTTGTTTCGATGAATTCCTATTTCTCAAAAATCTTGGGAATTTTGTGGGGTATAGATAGGATTGTGGTGAACATTCATGCAAATTTTCAAGTCATTTGAATTTTATTTACTACCCTTTTAAAATTCAAGACTTTCACTGCCAGTTTATGTTGAAACTTTCGTATGGCACACTTAAGTCATCTCTTTCAGTAACCTTCTGTTGAGATTTACTTCTCAACTTTTTATGGTGTGAAGATATATGTGTTAGATATACACATATAAAATTTGAGGTCATTTCGACAATATTTACTATTTTTCAAAAATCCGAACTTCAGGTTGCCTGAAACTGCCAAATCTGATAGACAGTGGGAAAATGGCCATATCTCTTAAACTACTTGGAGTTTTTCAACATACGTTTTTTTAAATTAAACTAAATTCAAAGAGGTTTCTATTGATATAAAATTCTAGTCCAGGTGAGTTCTGAGTAAAAGCAAGAAGAGATGGTATGTTCGTATAAAAAATAAATGAACATACCAATGTTCGTCGATATGTTCGTATAAAAACAAATGAACATACTAATGTTCGTATAAAAATAAATAAACATACGAATGTTCATTGATATGTTCTTTGAAATAGATCAGGTCCCTGAGAAGAGAGGAAGGTCGTGGTGGCTGAGTTCGAGGGGGAGAGAGATCTGAATGTGGGTATGTGAGAGGGAGATGGTATGTTCGTATAAAAAACAAATGAACATAATAATATTCGTCAATATGTTCGTATAAAAACAAATGAACATACTAATGTTCGTATAAAAACAAATGAACATATTAATGTTCGTTGAAATAGAAAATGAACATACAAATGAACATACTAATGAAACCTACAATATTGATCCATCCTATCGGATTGAATCCCACTAGAATAGAAAATGTGGATTTCACGGGATTTGCTGAACATACCAAATTCGTTGAAATGGAGTATTACTTATTTGTCCTTCAGCGGCCAAATATAAGCAATTTAACAATATTTAATTACACGAAAATTAATATCATAGAATTATATTGACCCTTGATTAAGATTGATCCAATGATCATGATGTGGTCTTTATTCTCCATCTAAGTAAGTGGTTGCCATGGAATCGCACCCTATAGGGAGAAGATCCATAGAGAATGGTAAGTATTTTGAGAATGAAGAATTAATCACATCCTTTGAATTTATTAGATCTAACGGTTTATAGCATAACCGTGTATTTTTTGATTAAGTATGTGAATTAAGTGATTAATTATGTTTAAGGCTAATTATGTAAATGCTCATTTTTTGTAACCGTGTATCTAGTTGTCAATCTAAACCAAATCTCTTTATTTTCGGTAATTATAAAACTGATATCATTGAAATTTTTTTATTCTTCTTTCTTTTATTTTTAATGCGTTATTAGAGTGAATTCAATAATCTATCAAAAGAATTCTATCACAATTCGCAGAGAATAAATTTAAAAACATAGTTTAATATTTCATCCACTGATTAAATGAATACAGGTATGTATTTCAATTTTTAAAAAAAATCGCAACTGGAAAAATTTATTTACAGAGATACATGCATGAACATCGGTATTTATTATTTTCGAAAAAATGTTATATATTTTTTACATTTTAATTCAGTTATTTAAACATTCGAATATTATTTTTTATATGTTCGTAATTTTGTTACCCTTGTTCGAAAAGTTATATCTCAAAGGAAAATTTTGAATATTTTATTTAGGTGTTTGTAATTTTTCTTATGCTCGTTCGAAATATTTTATGCGAGCAAAATAAGTTCGAAAATTTTGTTTAGATATTCGTAATTTTGTTACGCTTGTTCGAAAAGTTTTATTTTAAATATTTTTACAATTTTCAATCAGGTATCACTATCCTTAATTTTATTATATTTATTCAAAAAGCTTCATGTTAGTCTTTTTTTTATAAATATTATAATTATTTCAAAATAGTTTGGTGAATAATGTTTCTATTAGTCGTAAATTGTGAATAGCGAAAATGATACGAAAAATGTTTAGGTGAATAAAGTAATATTATTCGTGATTATATGTAACGAATATTCACAATTTTATATATATATATATAGGGAAGGGATCAATGAAGAATGCTAAATATAGAAGGAAACAACGAAGACTGAATAACTCAATACATTTACTGAATAAATCACGCGAGCGCATGAACGAAAAATGTACGTGTTTATTCAGTAAAATAACTATTCGTGCGGTCGCGTGATTTATTCGGTAAATTTATTGACTTATTCAGAACGAAATATAGTTACTTCTTCATAGATCTCAACCCTATATATATATACACACAAATATTACGTACAAGACTTGCTTGACTTGAGAGTGTTGATGGGTGTGGGTTTTGAGTCAAGTCGTGGTTAGATGTTATTTCTATCCCTACTCTCTCGTGGTCCATACAAATGTTGGCCCGACTGAGAAGAAGACAAAGACTTGAGGTTGAGACAAAGACGGAGACGAAGACGAAGGTGAACAGTTGAGACAAAGACGGAGACAGAGACGAAGACGAAGACAAAGGTGAAGAGTTTGAAGCCCTGTGCCACTTATCACAATTTTGGTGCGCCACATGATAACACAGCAATATTTTTCATTCGCTTTTACTTGTATATAATTTTTTTTTTAAATGTATAAAAATTAAGAAAAAAAATAACATTACAAAAAAGGATTTAGATCACATGTCAGAGAATCATAATTTAATATTGCGTTTCACCGGAAGTTAAATTAAATTATTTCTTCATGAGAAAAAGACGGAGACGGAGACAGAGACGGAGACGAAGACTTGAGGTTGAGAAAAAGACGGAGACGGAGACGAAGACGAAGACGAAGACGAAGGTGAAGAGTTTGAAGCCCTATGCCACTTTAATTACATATATTACTTTAATTAAATATGAACTTGAATAATTACATTGAATGATAAGACTTTCTCACACAAAGCAAAACTCTTTCATTTTTTTCCCGTCCTTATAAATTATAGAACACGTGTGTTTCATTAATTATGCATTTATGATACAGTGGGGACGTCCAACTTGAGTGGACCAGAAAAGAGTGTGGATCAAACAACTCAAATAGAGATCGGCCCAATAGAAGGAAGCCCAACTGAGGGAAACTCAACTGAAGTGATTCAAGAGAGGCGCACGAGAATTCCTCCTGCCCGATTCAGAGACTATGAGATGTATTAGGGTTAGTTGTTGTTGTTGTTCGTCCTTTCCAAGAATGGTCCCCTCACCTATCTCTCTCCTTGCGGTTAGAATGGGTTAAGAGTGTGGCAGTAGTTGTCTCCTCTTTTGCTATTTAGTTGTACGTTGTATGAGGTTTTGGTTCATCTTGAATGAAAATTATCCTCCCTCGGTTATTCCTTTCCTCTCTGGAGTCTGACTCACTCGAAGAAGTCATCATTTATCTATCAATTTATTAAAAATGCCATGGACAATTTCACATAATTCAATCATCAGTTTCTTATTTTCCGATACATCAAAACCTCCTTTATTAATTACATTAATTAAAATGAAAGCAAAAGATAATGCTTGCGAATTCAAAATAAAGAAGAAAAAATAAATTTTATTAACTATTATTGTGATGTTACATGTTGATTCTCAAGGATTGCAAGTTATCGATAAATTTTTTCTCCCATTGAGAGTGCAACAGTTATAAGATGTATATTCTGCTTCGGCTGCCTTAAGAAATGCATCAAAACTATCTGAACTAAGATTATTATATGAAAAACAACAATCATCCCACATGTTAATATGCTCTGGATATAAATTGCATAAGTTATTAAGAATTGCTCGACAACAAGATACTGAGACTATTTTATTATTATCGCAAAAATCAATTTTTTTATTATGCGCTTGAGATTCATTCGCTATTACTCCACCAATAATGAAGATCAAAAATAGGATTTGAACCATGGCTATTTAAGTATAGATCAAATTGAATTGTTTGAAATATTATTCTCTTTTTTTGGATGTTTTATAAAATGTTGAATGCTTTCCAAGTATTTATAATAGTAATTTGGTGCGTTTAAATTCAATTTAATTCTCTCAGTTGAAACCCTACACCATGTGGTTTATTCTTTAATTAGATACGTTTTGGAGTTCGAGGGTTTTTTAGGACAGTAACTTAGGTTGATTTGGAAATTAGGACAAAAACTTTCGGACTTGTAAAAATAGGACACTAATTTTTTTTAAGAGTAAAATAGGACACTGATTAATAAGCGTTGCACCCGCAGGACTAGGGCTGGGAAAATATACCGAAAACTTGGTATACCGGTCATACCGTGTCGTAAAATACCGGAAAATACCGAATTTAAGGTATACCGATTTTTTTGGTAAGGTATGATACCGTACCGAAGATTTACGGTAAGGTAAAGGTATGGATTTTCCAGATACCGGGGTATACCGATGTATACCGATATCGCGGTATATACCGGGAAAAATCAATAAATACCGTATTAAAGGTATATACCGGAATACGGTATGATACCGTATTACTGGTATACTGAATATTACTGTATATACCGGTGATGCGGTATCATATCTTATTCTAGTATACCTTAATATTCGGTATATATATGTAAATAAGTTAATATATGGAGGATAATGTATTGTGGGATAGTGTTCATAAATAAATTAGGACTATTTTTTATGAATACCCAAAAATAGAAAATTAGGATTATTTTTACGGGACGAAGGGAAATATATTTTTTAGGTGCATTTTGATTATTGGAGTCAATTACAATAAGCTTTATATTAAATGAGTTCGAGTTTTGGATAATTTTGTTTACCATACTATTTTGACCTTGTTATAGTTAGTAAATTTGTGTTTTGGTTCGACTTTTACATCTTATTTTATTATTCTATATAGGAGTGTAAATATTCGAACTTTTTTCATTTTTTGATTTTGTACCCTAGCTTTAAAATCTACCTATAAAACTCGAATTTTATATTCTTTTTTATTTTTGCATCCAACGAATTTTACAGCCAGATTGACATCTCAAATGATCTACAATTACATGTTTTAAATCCCACATTGACAATAAATTTATCTATTTCGTTATGAACATCAAACTTACCTCTCAATCTGATTGTCATCTCATTACAAAGATGCCGCTGGTAATTTCGTCGTCGATGATTCGTTTATTGGCGGCAAACGACCGCCACCAGTAAATAACGGCGGCGCCACCGCCGGTGAATTTCGTCGTTGATCGGCGGAGCTTCGCCGGACTATACTCTTAAGACCTACTTCCTAAGTTGTACGTGCACTAATCTAAGAAAGGCACAGAGTCCAATACATAAAGCTCAATTGTGCAAAACAAGTGTCCAAAAGACCGATGGTATGGTTTAATTATGTTTAGATACCTTTTACAATTCTAATTCAAAAAAAAACTTTTGTAATTCTAATTAAAAAAAAAAAAAGTACCTCTCGATAACGTAATATTTAGTCAAACACCTCTTTACTATTTTGTCACTTTCTTTGATTTTTTGGGCGCAATTCTTTCAAGTTGACTTGCAAGCTGTCAAGTCGTCTGTGCAACTCGGATTTCATTTTAATTAAAAATTCTTACTATATTATAGACTAGAGTCATGTGAAAGTGATATTTGGAAAGTGAAGCAATAGACGTGTCTAGCTTGGTCTATTTAAACCGTTAAACATGACAAAATATCATACAAGACTACTCTAATTTTTTTATTTAACAAAATAAAATACACATTATGTAACATTTCTTAACAAAATAAATCAAATAATCTTGGTAGATGGACAATGAAATATGTCATGCATGGAGTGGGGTCCAAGATAGAAAGTATGGAAAACCACATAGACAATAGAATACACAAATATTACAAGGCTTCCTTGACTTGAGAGCTGTAATGATCATTTATACACAAATATTACAAGACTTCCTTGACTTGAGAGTCTTCATAGGTGTGGCATGCATTTATGAGTCAATTATGATGTATTTTTTCTTTGAGTCAAGTCTTCGTTTGGTGTTATTTCAATATTATTCATCAAACCACTTCAAAAAGTAAATATGTTGTGCTAATTTAGTATTGTTTTACTGCATTTCACTTTCTTAATCCTTAAACCAATTTAAAAACAATACATATATTTCAAACTTAATTCAATGTCGAGGCCGAAATTTTTTTACGTGACATTTTTTATATGAATTGGTCATGCAACGACAATCTAAGTGGCAATTCAAATTGAAACAACATTGTACATCAAGATTAATTAACTGTGAGATTGCTAAATCTTAATTTATGACGTTGTCTCAATTCAAATTACTGCATAGAGATTGTCGCGTCATAGCCCGCTCATATAAAAAAGATATGACCGAAATTTTAATTTAGGGCGAATTTCAAAAAGTTTAAAGTTTATGTATTGATTGAACAAAAAGATAATGTTTGTAGAATTTGGGTATACTTCGTGTATATACATTAAATTAACCCTGCCGAAAATATTTAGCTGTGGAGAAAATTCATACTATTTTTGTTTTGTATTTATCTTGAAAAAAGAACAACACATTATATGGAAGTAGAAATAAATAGATCATTATGCTAATTTGTCCAATTTGGTAAGTTGCCTATATTTTATTGGGTTATTAGCGCCTGAATACACCAACTTTGCGAGTAGTTTAATTTTGCACATGAACTTTAAAAGGTGTGAAAAAAATAAATGAACTTTAATGTTGTAGCAATTTTATCACAAATTCAAATATTAGATATTCGAATTTCATAAAAAATTTACAATTTACGGGTTTAAAGATGTACTCCCTCCGTCCATTAATCTTGTCCCGTATTCCTTTTTTGTTTGTCCCACTGATCTTGTCCCATTTCTATAAATAGTACTCCTACTTTATCACTTTCTCTCTCCTACTATATCATCTTCTCTCTCCTTCTCTCTCATACTTTATCACTTTATTACATTCTCTCTCCTACTTTATTTACACACTTAAAACACTACTAATACTCTTCTTAATAATCGTGCCGAAACCAAATGGGACAAGTTCAATGGGACGGAGGGAGTATTATACAATATCTTTTAGAGATGTCCTATACGATATCATAAATTCAATTTTTGCTCAAATTAATGCTGACGTGGCAAGTTGAAATATCGACGTTTATTCATCGGACATTTTAAAAAATGACATCGTATAGGACATCTCTAATTAAAAGATATCGTATAAGACATCTCTGAACTCGTAAATCGTAAGATTTTTATGGAGTTCGAATATCTAATATTTGAATTTGTGATAAAATTTCTACAACATTAAAGTTCATGTATTTTTTTACATCTTTCAAAGTTCATGTGCAAAACCAAACTACCCCCAAAGTTGATGTATTTAGGCACCAATAACCCTATTTTATTTTGGTGAAACATGTGTAAATTAAAGGTATGCATGCAAATACTTATTATAATGATATACTACAAAAAAATGGGCTATTATCGACGGCATTTGCCGCCGGTAATCGTGAGGCGGCCGCCGGAAAAACAATTATCGGCAGCGTGTTGCCGCTGGTAATTTCGTCGCCGATGATTCGTTTATTGGCGACAAACGACCGCCGCCGGTAAATAGCGGCGGCGCCATCGCCGGTGAATTTCGCCGTTGATCGGCGGAGCTTCGCCGGACTTTACTGGCGGCGACGGCCGCCGGTGATTAGCGCCGACGCTACCGCCGTCTGTAATGTTGACCGGACGGCGGTGGTGCCGATCATCGGATGTGTCGGAGTATTACCGGCGGCAAAGGCCGCCGCTAATTACCGGGTATTTGTTTTTAATTTATTTTATACCCCACAAGTGTTTCCGTATTTATACTATATTGCATACGTTTGACGAACTTCTCAGCCGGTCACCCATCTTAGTTGTGCTCTAAGACTATGTTTCTCAGCATCCATTCAACCATTTTCAATATTTAATTAATTTCTCTCTCTTCCACATCACTAATATTCATCTCAACCCAACCACCTCTATTTTTGTTGATTTATCAATAACCACCTCAACCACCCAACCTCAACATTATATATAATTATTTAATTATTATTTTTAATCGTAATAATTTTAGTAATATTAAATATAAATTAAAATATTACAAAAAAATGAAAAAAAAATAACAAACTAATAAAAAATTAAATTACGACAAACTAAAAATATAAATTACAACAACCCAAACTCGAAATAGAGCAAGAGTGATCTCTATTTATAGAGAATGAAAAAATATAAATTTTGATATTTTTAATTATTTTTTTCAATATTTTATATAAAACATAGACTAATTTTTATTAATTATTCTAACAAAATCTGCTCAACCAATTACATATTGACAAATGTCAATGCACCATTCATCCAAACTAGATGAGAGAGAGACCACTCATGGTCTTTTTTTCCTCCTGGTCGACCAGGTCAAGTCCCTCCATTTTAATTTTTTTTTTATTTTCAAATTGCTGATGTAGGGGTCGACCACTCCCCACTTTTCCTACCGATAAAGATGGTCTAAGTCAAGCACGCTTAACCTTGAAGTTCTTTTCGAGTGGTCATCGGTATAGAACACTCGTATTATTGATATATCTAGTACCTATTAATTCATTTAAAGTCTATTTCAATATACAATATCATATATTCATAATCTTAGAATATGTCGAGATGATATCCAAGAGATGTTGTTAATTACGGATTGGTCTCATTTTCGTCTTTATTTTTATGTCGAAAAAATATTTATTTATTAATATTTTTATTATTATTATTATTAATTTTTTTATCAATATAGTTTATACACCATAAATATTTTAATAATTTGATGATTTTAATGTATTTTGAATTTATTTGCATACGTCCTAATTTTTATGTCGAAAAAATATTTATTTATTAATTTAATAATAATAATAATAATAATAATAATAATAATAATAATAATAATATTATTATTATTATTATTTTCTTATATCAGTCTAGTTTATACACTATAAGTATTTTAATTCGGTAATTGTAATGTATTTTGAATTTATTTGCATACGTCCTTATTTTTATGTTGAAGAAATATTTATTTATTAATTTATTATTAATATTTTTTATATATCAATCTAGTTTATACACCATTAGTATTTTAATGTGGTAATTGTAATGTATTTTGAATTCATTTGCATACGTTGAATTCAATCACAATAAATAGGGGATGGAGAACGAGGTAAGTGCAATGTTGTTTGAAAACATGAAATAAATAGTTCAAGAAAACATAAATGTAAAAAGAAAATGCAAGTGTAATTTTGTTCCAAAACATGAAATAAATAGTTCAACCAAATATAAATACGTAGAAGTGCTGCTCAAGATAGCTGATCCGACCGCCTCATGAACTCCTCGAACTGAGTCATACGCTGCTCAAGGGCCTCACGTGCTGTTCATTCGGCCTCAAGTGCTGCTCGTTCGGCCTCAAGGCGCTCCTCAGTGTGGAGATCCGTGTCTCATAAGCTACTGAGACATCGCGGAAGTGCATGTGCTATGAGTAGACCCCCTACTACTTAGCTCCGACCAGTGCCGTAGAGCCGTGACCTGTCGAGCTATACGACCTCCAAGTAGATCTCATCCAGCCGGTTCTCTCGCCCAGTCTCAACAGCAATGCGACGAATCTCTACTTAATTCATACATTACAATGCATAATTATTTCATGATTTCACGGTCGGGTGTAGTTTTGGCTGTTTTGATGCAGGAATGAGTGGTATTGGAGCATGGATAGTAAGGAATATGTTTAAGAGAAGAGTTTTGAGATAATCGAGCTTAAAAATCGAGAAAAGACGAAGATTCTAAGAATGGGGCGAGAAAAACGGATTTCGGCGGCCAAACGCCGTTGACCGCCGATTTTGTGGTTTTGAAGGTTAACTTCGGCGACTAGTTCGGCGGGCGCAGTTCCGGTCGCTGAACTTCCTGTTGAATTTTTGTGCTTGGTTCTGTAGACTCGGCGGTCGCCGAGTTTTGAGAGGTTTCATGAAGGATTTTCGGTGGTCAACTCGTTGACCGCCGAGTTGGCCACCGAGTCGGAGATGTGTGCGGATTTTTCTGATTTTTCGAGTTATTTTCATTTTCGAACTTTGTTTTTACCCTAAGACTATAAATAGGTCCTCTTTTGACCTACCTAGGGTTCCACACATTACATTCTAGCATTATAGCTTTAGTTTTACATTTATTTCCAGTGTTCAAGGCTTGGATCAAGATTGAAGATTCAAGCTTCTACAATTGTTCTTATTCGGTTTTTATATAATTCAGTACTTTCAATTGTGTTCTTATTAATTTTGTTTATATTTTATTTCATTATGTCTGGCTAGTTTCGTTCAGCTGATTCTAGGGTTTGTAAATAGTTGATTGAATTTATGTAATTAATTTGTTGATACATTTGTGCCTTCCAGTTTATGATTCATAATTCCCGATGCTTAATTTCTTGTGAATTATCTGATCGATAGTTTTCATGTGTAGCTATTCGATTTGAGACCTAACGAAGATAACTGTTTAGCGGATTCAGGAATGTATGATATGATCTTAACCTTGAGACCTAGCGGAGATAGGTGGATCATAGGGAGCTATTCTTAGGAGCTATTGGGAGTTAGTAGATTTTCTTGAGACCTAGCGGAGATAGAGAATTTACTAATCTACGATCGTTGCTGCTCTAGCGAGAGTAATTGATTAATTAAGTGATCTCTCATCATAACTGGATTAAACTGGTACATAGGATTAATAGATTAATTGCGTAGATTTAATTAATGAACTTACTACCCTAGGATCAGTTGTCTTTCTTCATTTGATTTAGATATTTGTTTCGTTTATTCTTTTGTTTACAGTTTAGTTTGAGTATTTCAACATCTACGTTTTGTTTCCTGTCTACTACTTAAGTTTGTTTAGGAGATAGCTAGAGTGATTTTGACATTTCAATCCCTGTGGAGACGATATTCTTACTTGCTATTTTATTACTACAATTGCACCGTTTTAGTTGTGGTTTAGTTGCTAAAAAAATAGTACATCAAAACGCCACTGTTGACAGTCGCACTTTCTCTATCATGATCAGTCGTATGAAATCTATAGCCATTCACAAAATACCCAGAGTACGTTTCAATTTCATTTAAGGGCCTAGCTCCAAGCGACTTAATATATGGGTTCAAATCGTCATTAGAAGGACGACTCACCAGTTACACACAATAATTTAAGTTTGGAAGCCAATTTTAGTTAAGTAAGTGTATGTTTAACATAAATATGTCGCATCTTACATAATAGCTAAACCACCCAGGAAAATCATTATCTTACGCAACCTCTAACTCCGCTCCGGTGATTGAAGGATTTGCATTATCGCATTTCCTCCTCGAAGATCCTTGGATACAAAGAAAAAGTTATATGTTACTACTTATGTACGATGAATATTTATAGACATAAATTGAACGAGAATACTCACTTGACATATGTGTCTGTAACCTCCGCATAGTTGCTCAAAGTATACATATGCACAACAATGTATTCTTTTGGCTCCATGTATCTCTTTGTCATTCGCCAATTGGACGTCCGGAATGTTTGAATATTGAGAGTTCATTAGGATCATCATTATCATCAACAGGTTCATCAATATTGCGAGGCACATTTCTATACTTTGTAGTCACATGATCCTCAAACTAATACGAAGAGAAAGTTGACATTTCTTCTAGTATATATGCATTGTTGATGGATCCCTCAACCTTAGCTTCGTTTTTTATATTGTTTTTCAATGTCCTCAAATATCGTTCAAAATGATACATCCACCGATACTGAACTGGACCGACAAGTCGTGCTTCATCTGCCAAATGAACTGGTAGGTGCTCCATTGAGTCAAAGAAACTCGGTGGGAAGATACGCTCAAGTTTACATAGAGTAACAATTATATTCTGACTAAGCATTCCTATATCATGTATTGAGATACTACGTGATGTTAATTCCCTGAAGAAGGAACTTAACTCTGTAATTGTCTGCCAAACATTCTTAGGAAGAAGTTCTTTAAAGGCAACAGGTAGCAGTATTTGCATGAACACGTGACAGTCGTGACTTTTCATGTTGTGCATCTTTAGGGCATTCAAATCAACGCATCTGCTAATATTTGACACGTACCCATCAGGAAACTTAAGACTCTTGATCCATTGAAGTAAAATCTTCTTCTCATCCCTTTCAAGCGTGTAACATGCTTTTGGATACTGTTGGGCTCCATCCAGTTTCTTCAATTCAGGCTGTCGGCAGAAGATGTTCAATTCTTCTCTCGACTTTTCTGTATCTTTTGTCTTTCCCTTCACATTGAGGATAATGTTGAATACGTTATCAAACATATTTTTTTCAATGTGCATGACATCCAAATTATGTCGAATCAAAAGATCCTTTCAATAGGAAAGATCCCAAAATATTCTTTTCTTTTTCCACCCAATGTGTTGATCTTTTGCGAGTTGAGTGTTTATGCCATGAAAGTCTTCTGTAACCTTCAGGAAGCCCAACCCCTCGATTAGATTCAATATTTTTATTCCCGATCTCTGTTATGGTGGATTCACATTGCAGGCCTTATTCTTCAAGAATGAAGTCTTATTTCTCCTAAACACATGGTTACGAGGCAAGAACTTCCGATGATTGTCAAACCATGATTGTTTTTCACTATTCGGTAGAGTGAATGCTTTTGTATCCTCCATACAATGTGGACATGCCAATCTTCCAGGTGTACCCCACCCAGAAAACATAGCGTACGCTGGAAAATCACTGATAGTCCATATAAGAGCTGCCCGCATCTGAAAATTTTGCTTCAAAGATATGTCGTAAGTGTTCACACCTACCTCCCACAAATATTGCAACTCTTGTATCAGTGGCTGCAAGAATACGTCCAACTTCATCTTTGGGTTAGATGGCCCAGGCACGAGAACTGTGAGGAACATGAATTGTTCTTTCATGCACAACCACAGAGGCAAGTTATACGGTGTGACAATACCGACGTCCTGATTGTGCAAAGGGGGCAAAACCATCTGTAGAGAGACCTAATCTCACATTTTTGGGCTCCTCAGCAAATCCAGGATAGACTGAAATTCAAGTATTCCATGCCGGAGAGTCTGCCGGGTGGCGCATGATCCCATCGTCTGTTGAATTCGCATGCTAACGCATATTTTGGCTGTTGCTGGAGATGCAAACAACCTCTGCAGTCGGGCCGTTAAAGAAAAGTAGTGCAATTGTTTGGCGGCCATACGTTTGAGCGTCAGGATTGGGCGGCTCCTCGAGATTTGGAGGATCTTGGTAATTACTAGGTCCAACATGATCATACGCCATCCTTTCCTAGTTACTGCATGACCCATCATCCTCGTTTATTCTATTATGTTCTGTAGGCATATGCACTAGTATTTCCCCTTCATTCTTACACTTCCTGCATGGGTACCTAATGTTTCCTACTCCATTTGTGTATGCCGTTTGATTTATCGCATACTCAAGGAAACTCTCAAGTCCCGTTTCAAATGCAGAACGATCATTGTATCTCGTGTACATCCACATACGATTATCACTCATTCTTGTAAATTCTAATTGAAAAAAACAAAAAAAAATATCATAAATTACTTGAATCAAATGAAATTTCGACAGCATAACCCCATTATCCTAACTACCAAGTGCTCGACAGCATAGTGACCATAGTGGTCCTAATTTACTAAGCCTATACTAGGTTTACCCGGCCCCCCATTGTTGAAACATACAATACATATTAAGCAATAAAAAATAAAGTAATTAAATTAAAAACAATCATTTGTTTGAAGAAGATCCTTAAGAAATAATCAATTTCTACCCCAAAAGGAGAAGATCCTTAAGAAATTGATTAAATCTATCCCACAATGCATAATAACGTATCATTTCATCCTAAACACATACTAGCATACTTAAAATTCACTTAATCATAATTAATTTAAAAAAATTATGTAACATAAATAAATTAATCTAACAAATTCATACTTAATCATATATACTTTATAAATTAATAAATTAATCTAATTAATTAAAATTAATCACGCTTCATAATTAATCAAACTATAATTAATTAAAATTAATCTAATTAACATTAATTTTAATCTAACAAAATAATAGTAAACAAATTTAAAATTAATCTAACTAATTAAAATTAATCAAACTTCATAATTAATCATACTATAAATAATTAAAATTAATCTAATTAATATTAATTTTAATCTAACAAGATAATAGTAAATAAATAAATAAAATAGCGAGAGCGTACGGTGGTGGTCGGCGACAGAGCGTCGTCAAGGCAGTGGCGGAGCGGCGTCGTCGAATTGAGACGATAAAGAGAGAAAATGAGTGAGATGTGAAAGAGACAGAAAGAGGACCTGCAGGGGGTGGTTGGCCGGCGGCGAGGTCTGACGGCGACGGTAGCTTGACGGCAGCGGCAGCTGGGGGTGGGGCGAGGCGGATCGGCGACTGTGGGGTGGGGCGAGGAAGATGGTTGTACTGATGCCGCCGCTAATCAACGACCCGATGGGAATTACCGGCGGTGTTGAGCCCCGCCGGTAATTAATTTATTTTTAATTAATTTATTAATTAATATTAAAAATAAATTAATTTATTTTAAAAATATCGGCGGCGAGCGTTTTCCTCGCCGCCGGTAAAATTAAAAAAACGAGTTGCCTTGTTGGCCGTCGTTGTGCCGTCGGTAATTACCGGCGGCAGATCCACCGCCAGTAATTTTCGTCGGAAATTAGGCGTTATTTTTTTGTAGTGATATAGCGAGATATATATAGGACTGGAAAATAACATTAACCCCTTTGACGGTTCAATCAATTTGTGTTACAGGTCTTTCTCTTGAACAAGTTATTCTTTGTGGAACGTATCTTAGTGGAGCAATATAATGATAATCATAAGTTTGTATTTGTATTCTAAATGTTCTTCCATTATTTCTTTGGTCAATAAAGCTTTATAATTTGAGATTTATTTGTTTATAAAGAATGTATTTTCTAACTTAATATATTGTTTATTTAAATGAAATGTTTAAATAATACAACCTCTTGCGTCAAAGAAGCTTCAAATATTGCCAACAAGACCTAACGCTGTCCCCAAAATGCATTTGGTTTCTTATTTTTGCTTTCAAGGGGTTCGATCCCATGACCTTTATGAATTGTTCAAAATAAACCACTGAGTACTACTAATTAAAAACCAAAAATCAACTCAAATGAGCATTTACATTATATTATTTTTGTTCTTGGAAAATATTTTACCGTGCGAAACGACTTGATTCTAAAATAGGAATTTTTTTCTAAAATCTTAAGGTTATTTGCGTGTAAATACAAGAGGTTGTTGATGATTAGAGATGTCAATCGGGCCAGCCCACCGGGTTTCGGGCCAGCCCTATCGGATTTTAGGTTAATCGGGTGCGGGCTAATCGGGATGGACATTTTGTCGGGTTATAAATTTTCAACCCTAACCCTAAACGTTCGGGTTTCGGGCTAGCCCATCGGGCTAGTCGGCTTAAATGCGTAAAATAAAATAATTATTTGTATTTTGTTATTTTTAATGATCTAATGTATAATGTATAAAATATACATAGAAATCAAAGATATAAATTATATAGCAAGCATGAAATGCAAAAATATAAGATATTGAAAAAAACATCAAGATTGCATAACATATAAAATAAGTTGGTAACAATAAAATGTCCAACTTTATTAACGAAAAAACAATAAAATATCCAACAATAGTTTGAATTCATAGAAGCAAAGCATCTCAAATATACAGAAAAATGAAATGATGAGACTTTATAATATTTTGTCATTTTTTTATTTTTATATCTAAATATTTAATATTAAGTATTTGGGTTTCGGGCTAGCCCATCGGGTTAGTCGGGCCGGCCCTATCGGGGCTAATCGAATTGTAACTTTTATCGGGTTAAAAATATTCAATCATAACCCTCTCGGATGACGGGTTAATCGGGCCAGCCCACGGATTTCGGGCTAGATTGACATCCCTATTAATGATGATGATCATGTTGAGTGAGCATAATGTGGGTGGAGTGGTGATGAGGATATATGTAGATTATTATTCATCTAAAAATGAGAAATCAGATGATGGGCTAATAGATATTGAATTATCTTATGATAATAATGATAAGTGGGGTACCTCTTTTAATTTCATTTCATATTTTGCCAATATTTTATTTTTATATAGAAATCAAAATATTGACATGTGAATGACACATAAATAATAATATGCCATGTAGATGCCAAACCAATTTTAATTTAACCAGAATTGCTCGTCATGGAAAAAATCAGACAAACATTGTTCATGTATTTAAATTCAAAAAATAAGTTTATGAGAAAAACTAAACAATGCTGAAAATTTGTGTATTTACACGCAAATAACCCAAAATCTTATTGAGAAAAGTTTGGTATATTACACCAACACACTTATTCGATTTTCTTATTTGAAATTCTCTCTCGCGAGGCACTCGGAGCTCTCGATTCAATCACCAATCTACTCCTTGTTGTGAAGTTAATGTCTTCCCCCACTCGATTGTCCAAAACAACAAGCCATTTGGTTGGAAAATCCACCTCATTTTATTTATAATTCCAATCACAATTCTAGATTTTGAAAAAATTTAAACAAGCATAATTAAAAAAAAAAATGAAGTCTTTGTCTTCGTCTTCGTATTATTGGATATTTTGATTTGGTCGAAAAGTTAAAAAGCAAATGTGGTAGGGAAGGGGTAAAGGTGGATCCACCCACAATCACAGGCTTTTAAGTTTGAGAAAAAGCTACTTCTCTTTACTGAGACTGCAGAGCCCCCACATTTTCTGCGAACATATGTTCCCTTCAACTTCAACCTACTTTATATTTATTTCACACTTGAATAATACAGATGTGAAATATTACTTTGAAAAGAGTGACATTTCGATGGGGTTATTTGTATGGAGATTTGTATATAAAGGAGAGAAAATAGATACATCAAAATTGATTTATTTAGTAAATTAATTTTAAAAAAAGTGTTAAATGATTTTTTGTAAATATTGAATGCGAATATAGTTAAAAATATAAGGAGTTTGTATGTCAAAATGAAACACTACACTCACCGTGGACGAGCCAACATGACAAAAAAACCACACTTTAATTTCATGAACGGAGGGAGTAACAAATACCCAACTTCTACCACTCTTTGTGATTTTCTATTGAAACTTTTGCATAGGATTGGAATTGTAATTTTAGACATGCTGTGGTAGTCTCAATCTCAAGTCTTCGTCTTCGCCTTCGTAAATTGAAGTGGTTGACGGGCTATAAACAATAAGTGGACTAAGAGAGAGTAGGGACGGACTTTTCATAATACAAGTCAATGAAGCATTCTAATATTTGTGTATATATATATATGATTATTGTTTCAGTTATTAGGGACTTATCATAATACCATCACAATTTGCAGCCATGGAGACAAAGCTTTATTGCATTTTTGCATATGCATTCCTAATTACCATATCCTTCCAAATGCTTTCTTCTGAAGCCAAAGCCAAACCTATGAGCCTTGCAACTGATCAAACTGCCCTTCTTTCACTCAAACAACACATCACCTCCGACCCTTCTCGCATACTTGCAACTAATTGGACCAATTCGAGCTCCGTCTGCAGCTGGATTGGCGTCACTTGCAGCTTGCGCCACCAAAGAGTAGCTGCGTTGAATCTCTCCAACATGGCTCTCTCCGGCACCATTCCACCACAGCTCGGACACCTCTCCTTCCTCGTTTCCCTCGACCTCACAAGCAACCTTTTCCATGGAGATTTGCCTCAAGAGCTTTCTCTCCTTCGCCGTTTGAAGTTCATATCTCTCCGACTCAACAACTTCACCGGAGACTTCCCTCCGATGTTTGGTCAGTTACCAAAACTAGAGTACTTGAACTTACGGTACAACAGTTTCACAGGTTCCATCCCAAAATCTCTCTCAAACCTAACAAACCTACAATTTCTTCTCTTAGATTCCAATTCTCTAAGTGGAGAAATTCCAAAAGAGTTGGGAAGACTTCAAAGTCTACAAAGTCTGTCTGTTGAATTCAATCATTTATCGGGTGCAATACCATCAGCCATATTCAACATATCGACCCTTGTAGTTATAGCTTTCACACGCAATAATGAATTGAGTGGAAGTTTGCCAACAGACATTTGCACTAATCTTCCATCTCTTATTAGGATTTATTTTTCAAGAAATCAACTGAGTGGCGCGATTCCAACAAATATATCCCAATGTTCTCGACTTGAGGTTTTGAGCCTTTCTTACAACTCTTTTAGTGGGCAGATACCTTCAGAACTCGGCTACTTAACATCTCTTGAGGAGTTATATCTCGGTGGTAACAATTTGAATGGTATGGTTCAAGTTCTTATCACATAAATTAAATTTGTATAGATGAGGTTTGATAAGTTTGATGACACTTTTTTGGCAGGTATAATACCACAGGAGATTGGCAATCTTCAGAGTCTGGTTAGTTTTGGTGCTGAAGGCAATCAGATTGGGGGCTCAATTGATTTCAGTATTTTCATGAATATGTCTTCTCTGCAAAACATATATCTGTGGCGCAACAAATTCACAGGGAACCTTTCAAGGGATGTCAGGAATATTACAACGCTCACAATTTTACTCCTCTCAGAAAACCATTTTACAGGTACGAGAGTAATTTTCATGTTATACTATGCAAGATTTTTTTAGTAAAACACCACTAACATAAATTATACGCACCTGATTGGACCAAAATAGCTAGCAATTAATGTAAGTCAAAACAAAGAATATATCTATATACTAATACTAATAGAAAAAGAGTCTAAGGCATCACACAATTTGTGGATTGTCTATTTTATCCCTATTTCCTTCTTTTATTAGAAAAAATAAGCACTATTTTATGTATTTAAATAATGAGTGGATTTTGAAAATAGCAATTTTAAAATACTAAATTCAAAAATTGGCCACTAAAATAAAAAAATTAAAAATTGGCCACACTTACCATTTTACCCTTGTATATAAAGAATTTAAAAATTATCCGCGAATTCACAACTAAAATTAATTTTAGTTGTGAATTCAAGCTTTAAAACTCGAATTCACAACTGAATAGCTAATATTGGTTGTGAATTTGAGTTTTAAAGTTTGAATTCACAACTAAAAATAGTATTAATTGTGAATTTAAGTTTTAAAGTGTGAATTCACAACTATAAATAGTGTTAGTCGTGAATTCAAATTTTAAAACGTGAATTCCAACTAGAAATAGTGTTACTCGTGAATTCACAACTAGAAATATTGTTAGTGATGAATTCAAGGTTTAAATGAATTCACAACTAAAAATATTGTTAGTCTTGAATTCAATCTTTAAAACTCAAATTCACGACTACCACTATTTATAGATGTGAATTCAAACTTTAAAATTTGAATTCATAACTAGCACAAGAGTTGATTGTGAATTCGAACATTTAAACTCGAATTCACTATCATATATTAACTCTTAAACAATTGTGATTAATATTTAAAGTTTTTATTTGATAGATTAATTTTTAAATTTACTATCATATATTAACTCTTAAACAATTGTCATATTAAATACTATGATTAAATTTTACAATTAAAATTTCACTAATGAACTTAGAATGATAAAGGAACTTATATTTATATATGTTCTATATCTTGTAGTGATTTTATTTTCTATACTTTGCTACAGATTTTTTCTTTTCTTTCTTTTCTATCGAGCTATAATTTATCACATTTATAAATTTAAATTTCTGTGAAGGGATTTTTCATTTTCTTGAAACGAATGATTAAAGGCTTGCGAGCTTTCTATTATACCACTAAGATATAAAAATATTACTCTCTCATTTTTCTTATACTCCCATATCTCATCTCTTTCCAGGGCTTATTCCCTCTGAATTTGGCCAACTTTACCAGCTGGAGATTTTATCATTATCATCGAACACCTTGAATGGTTCGATTCCACATGAGCTCTTTAACATTTCAACTCTTCAGATTCTTTCACTAAACAGAAATGCTCTGTCAGGGGTTCTTCCAACCCATTTATGCCATGCCTCTCCCTTTCTTGAAGGATTGTATCTTGGCGATAATTCCATGAGTGGAGCAATACCCAACTCTATCTCTAACTGTTCTCAACTCAAATTTCTCTCACTTGCTGGAAACAAATTCAGTGGTTACATACCTACTCATCTCGGCAACCTAAGACTTCTCCAAGTTCTTTCTCTGCTTAGCAACAATCTTACCGAGGCACCGTCTTCTTCCTTCATTACTTCATTGACAAATTGCAGGTTTCTAACAAATTTGGCAATTGCTGATAATCCTCTATACAGCATCATTCCAGCTTCTGTCAAGAATTTATCTTCCTCGCTTCAAAAATTTTATGCCTATAATTGCAAATTCAGTGGCAGCATTCCTGTTGAAATAGGCAATTTAAGCAATTTGTTGGTATTGAAACTATCTGACAATGAGTTATCCGGTAGTATTCCACTTACTGTCAAACATTTGCATGAGCTTCAAGGATTATATCTATTTGATAACATGTTGGGAGGCTCCATTCCACAGGCTATATGTGATTTATTCAGCCTGAATACTTTACATATTAGTCGGAATCGATTTTCAGGTTCAATTCCTCAATGTTTGGGAAATGTCTCATCTTTAAGAAATCTTTTTCTAGACTCGAACATGTTGAATTCAAGCATACCTTCAAGCTTATGGGGCCTAAAAGATTTGATCAATCTAGACTTGTCCTCAAATTCATTTAATGGGTCACTACCTCTAGAGATGAGTAACTTAGGAGCAGCAATCTATATAAATCTAGCAACGAATCAGCTGTCAGGGTCAATTCCGAGCACTATCGGGAAGTTACAGAATCTGGTTAATCTGTCTTTGGCAAGTAATAGATTAGAAGGTTATATTCCTGTGTCTGTAGGAAGCATGACCAATTTGGGAACTCTTGACTTGTCCTACAACAAACTCTCAAGTTCAATTCCGAAGTCTTTAGAAGCACTGCAACACCTTGAGTACTTTAATGTCTCTTTCAACAATTTAAGTGGAGAAATTCCTAACGGCGGTTCTTTTAGAAACTTCACCATGGATTCTTTCAAGGGTAATGAGGCATTGTGTGGAATTCCCAACTTCCATGTCCGGATTTGCCCTTCGGTTTCTAATCACAAATCAAAGAGGAAGAAGGTCGAACGAACTTCTTTTATTGTATTAGGGGTTGTGGCTTTTATATCAGTTGTTTTTGTGGCCTTAATAATTGTCAGATACAAAAGGAAAGATAAGACAACTAGAGAAGTTGGTGAGATGATATCTATTGTGCCGGAAAGAATCTCTTATTATGAATTGCTGCAAGCAACAGAACAATTTAATGAAAGCAATTTACTGGGCACTGGGAGTTCTTGCTCTGTTTATAAAGGAATTCTTAACAATGGGAAGGATATCGCTGTCAAAGTGTTTAATATGCAGTTAGAAGGTATTTTGAGAATATTTGATGTCGAATGCGAGATACTACGTAGCATTCGACACAGGAATCTGACCAGTGTCATAAGCAGTTGCTCCAGTGAAGAGTTCAAGGCATTAGTACTTGAATATATGCCAAATGGAAACCTTGAAAAATGGTTATATTCGCAGAACTATTGCTTGAATCTTATGGAAAGATTGAATATAATGATTGACGTTGCATCTGCTTTGGAGTATCTTCACCATGGTTATTCAACTCCCATTGTCCACAGCGACTTGAAGCCTAGTAACGTGCTGTTAGATGAAGACATGGTAGCCCATATAAGTGATTTTGGGATAGCAAAGTTGTTATGCGATGGAGATAGCTTTGTGTTAACCAACACGCTAGCAACATTGGGTTACATTGCTCCAGGTAAAATATCTTTACATATATTGATGGCATTTCACTTTCAATCGATGAAATTGTGTCTTCCTCACTACATATTACGCATCATGGTTTTTGTTGTTCAGAGTATGGTTCGGAAGGGCTAGTTTCGACAAGGTGTGATGTGTATAGCTACGGAGTAATGCTAATTGAAACATTTACGAGAAAAAAGCCTAGCGATGATATGTTCTGCGGAGATGTGAGCTTAAAGAGATGGGTAGAAATTTCACTTCCAAATATCCCACTTGAAGTGATAGATGTCAACCTAGTCATGAATTTGAAAGAAGAACAAATTGACAAGAATCTGCAGTGTGTATCATCCATATTTGAATTGGCGTTCAAATGCTCTGCGGACTCTCCCGGGGATAGAGTCAACATGAAACAAGCACATGTAGAGTTGCAGAATATCAAACGTCGATTTTCCCAATGAGATTCAAGTATGCTATTTCAAAGTTGTATGTTAAGTTATTTCTAAGATAATAGTAATAGTATTCTATTACCATTTTAGTAAGAATTGCATTTGGTATTGTGAAGTGGAGAACCTTGAAAATGGAGCTAGAAGCAGCAAATTAAGGAGTTGGAAAATGATGGCGGCGTCAGCGTAGGTTGAAGTTTGGGTGGTACCTCTTGGCGTTTGTTTGAGCTGAGTTTACTTTTTCCGAATAAGTCTTTGTTGATTAAATACTGTAGCTCTGTTATATTTGAACTTGTCTTTTTATTTATGATAACGTGAGCAACTTGGCCCATACGGGAATTTAGATGTTATTCCGTTGAGCTACTTTCGTAGTTAACGACGTTGGTTGCAGATGCTGAAGACATGGGCTGCCAAAATTGCCTCCTTGATTTAAAAGTATGTTGTCTAAAAGCCCATCATGCACTTTGAGCCGGTCGGCCCAACCCAATTTTTCTCAAACCTACAAATATATATAAGGTAATTAATTTGTATAGCCTCCGTGACAATAAATAAATATGAATTTACTCATGTATGCTATAGTCTAAAACCCCATATTTCATAGCCCCAACTTAAATCTATACTAACAGAATAAGAGCTTTAGGCACAACTTGTGAATTGCCTATTTTATTGTTATTACATATTTTATATTATATATCTATAAATAAATTATAAATGTATTTACATATTTTATATTATATATTTATAAAAAGTATAAATGTATTTGATATATATTGTATTCAAAGATATCTCTAATTATTTTTTTATCTTTCGGTCATCAAGTATCCATATTTGCGCTGCGTCTCATCTTCCTCACCAACCTCCCTCGCTGCATTCTGATATCGTCAGGTCTAGAATCTTTTTTCGGTTTGGGAATTGGAATATGAATACAAATAAAAATCTCAGCTTTAGACATTCTGGGATTTAAGGATGCTCATAAGTTTGAACTATGTTAATATGACTCGTTGGCTTTTTGAAGTAGATGAATGATTGCATTGTAGATGCTCTTGGAGGTAAATTAGCTCTTAGTTGGGTTCAAGGTAACAAAATTGGCTTGTTTTTTGTTTTATTCGTCCCCTTATAACTAGGGATGGCAACGGGCCGGATCTGGACCGGATCTCATCAATACCAGATTCAAATCCGTTTTTATCTATCAGATCCATATTTGAATCCAGATCTGCGGATCTGAAAATTTTGGATCCAAACCCAGATCCGTCAGATCCGCGGGTCCAGATCCATAGATCTACTGTTTTTAAATTAAATTCAAAAAAAAATCACAAAATCAACATCTAATTTTCATTATGAAAAGTATTGCACAAAATACATTCATGTAATATAAATTATTTGCAAAGTAATTCTAATTTGTCTATTATTTTAATTTTTAATATATCTAAAATTATTAATAAAATAAATATAAAAAATAAATAATATATATTAAATAAAACGGATCCACGGGTCGGATCTGGGTCGGATTCGGATCTCAAATTTCAAGATCCATTCGCGTGTCCAAAAAATTGAGATTTTTACGGATCTGATTCCACGGATCTGGATCGGATTCAGGATCCATTGCCATCCCTACATATAACCGGATGCAAGACTGCATGTCATTTGTACCCTCGGAGTGATTGTTGCACGCCTATTTCACATATTGTAAAATTAGACAAACCTTTTGGTATGTTAATTGAGATTAAGGGAGTCTGATTTGGTTTCTTTGAGTTGTCTTTAGCATCTATTTTGTGTTGAACTGCCTGTAAATGGGAATTTGATGGTAGCTACCTATTATAAGGTGTTAGTTTAGTCAAGTAATTATTAGAGCCAGAGGATTTTTTAGGACAGTAACTTAGGCCGACTTGAAAATTAGAACAAAAATTTTCGGACTTGTAGAAATAGGACACTAGCTAATAAGTGTTGCACCCACAATACATTTCTCGGCTCATTATCCAATTTATGAGCTTAATCAAGTTGGTGTTATCATCTCATTAGTAATATGAAGTGGTGGAGGGGTTGATTATGTGGCAAGCACGTCATTTTTAGGGCATCTCTAGATAGGATGCCATGTGCTTGGTTGGTGCGGGTAAGCCCGAAAATTTGATAATGGGCCGAAAAATGTCCTGTGGGTGTAACACTTATTATTAAAATAAAGCTTATATTAAAAAGAATAAAGGGAGCCTAAACCCTTGACAACACATAAAAATCACTTATTAATGAGTGTCCTATTTTTAAAAGCCCGAAAGTTTTTGTCCTAATTTTCAAATTGACCTAAGTTACTGTCCTGAAAAACCCTCTGACTCTAATTATTATCGTCATAAAAAGTAATTATTGATATGCACAAATGTAATTAATCTAATTTATAATATTTTTTATTTAAAATAAGTCTTTAATTAGTTTTCTTATTCATAATTTTTGGGGGCATTATATGGGCTGCCTTATTAACGCACGTATGGAGTCATTTTTTCCTTTGTGTCATGATAGCCTTATAACAACATTAATCACATAATCACATCACCATCTCTTATTATGACATTGAACGCTTTGTGCCTTCGTAGAGGTGTAGCAATAGGCATTTTTTTCACTGAGACAATAAACACTATCAACCCAGCCCCAACTCCCACTAACTCGGACAAGACTCGCCGTTCCCCATCATCGACCACCCTTCTCACCTCGGCCCGATAATCAGCAGCCAAGAAAGCTGCCTCCGACAAGCACCATCACCACAGAAACAACACAAGAAACCTAGCCCCGACTCACTCAAACTCTAGTCAAGACTTAATTTTCTATAAAACAGGGATCAACCTTTCCTCTTCAATTTCTTAAAATCATAGATTATAACTCGATTTCTCTTTGATTTCTTAAAAGGATACCTGTTTCAAGCTTTCATGATCAATACATAACATATTAGTATAATTTTTTAAATATTAAATATATCACTAGATTTTGTGTAATATTTAATGAATTAATATATTCTTACAAATATATAATATATAAAATAATCTTAAAATAAAACATGTAATAAATGTTAAAATAGGCCATCCACAAGTTGTGCTCAAGACTTTTTTTATATTAGTATAAATTTTTAAATATTAAATATATGATTATTATTGCAGTTATTTGGGACTTATCTCACACCACCCAATTTGCAGCAATGGAGAAAAAGCTTTATTGCATTTTTGCGTATGCATTCATAATAAGAAATCGAGCCTTTGACCATTTGAAAAACAAGATGGTATGTGGGGAAAATAATGTGATGCGCGTAGGAAAAAAACAAAATGTTTTTTTTTTTTTTTTCAATGTGAATGTGATGACTGTTGTAAGTTAATTGTCTGCATGTGACATTTAACACAAATTGGTACATGCCAAAGACTCGACTCAAAGAAAAAACAGAGATGCATTTCACACCCATCAAGACTCTCAAGTCAAGGCAGCCTTATATATAAATATTTGTCATAACTAATGATTATTGCAGTTATATATTAGAATCACAATTCACGCCCTCCAATTTGTAGCCATGGAGAAAATGTTTTATTGCATTTTTGCATATGCATTCCTAATTACCATAACCTTCCAAATGCTTTCTTCTGAATCCAAACAACCTTTGAGCCTTGCAACTGATCAAACTTCCCTTCTTTCACTCAAACAACACATCACCTCCGATCCTTCTCTTTTACTTTCAACTAATTGGACCAACTCGACCTCCGTCTGCAGCTGGATTGGCGTCACTTGCAGCTTGCGCCACCACAGAGTAGCTGCCTTGAATCTCTCCAACATGGCTCTCTCCGGCACCATTCCACCACAGCTCGGACACCTCTCCTTCCTCGTCTCCCTCGACCTCACCAACAACCTTTTCCATGGAGATTTGCCTCATGAGCTGTCTCTCCTTCGCCGTTTGAAGTTCATATCTCTCCGAATCAACAACTTCGCCGGAGAATTCCCTCCGATGTTTGGTCAGTTACCAAAACTAGAATACTTGAATTTACGCAACAACAGCTTCATAGGTTCCATCCCAAAATCTCTCTCAAACCTAACAAACCTACAATTTCTAAGCTTATCTTCCAATTCTCTAAGTGGAGAAATTCCAAAAGAGTTGGGAAGACTTCAAAGCCTACAAACTCTGTCCGTTCAATCCAATCATTTATCAGGTGCTATACCATCAGCCATATTCAACATATCGACCCTTGTAGCTATAGGTTTTACATACAATGAATTGAGTGGAAGTCTTCCAACAGACATGTGCAGTAATCTTCCATTTCTTACTGGGATTTATCTTTCTAAAAATCAGCTGAGTGGTGCGATTCCCACAAATATATCCCAATGTTCAGGACTTGAGGTTTTGAGCCTCTCTTACAACTCTTTTAGTGGGCAGATACCTTCAGAAATCGGCTACTTAACATCTCTTGAGAAGTTATATCTCGGTGGTAACAATTTGAACGGTATGAGTTAAAGTTTTTATCACATAAATTTGTGTAAATGAGATTTGATTAGTTTCATGACACTTTTTTGGCAGGAATACTACCACATGAGATTGGCAATCTTCAGAGCTTGGTTACGTTTGCTGCTGAGAATAATGAGATTGGGGGCTCAATTGATTTCAGTATTTTCATGAATATGTCTTCTCTGCAAAACATATATCTAGGACGCAACAAATTCACGGGGAACCTTTCAAGGGATGTTGGGAATATTACCATGCTAACAATTTTGGATCTCTCGGAAAACCATTTTATCACAGGTATGACAGAGTAATTTTCATGTTATACGAGCAAGAATTTTTTAGTAAAACACCACTAACACAAATAATCTGTACCAGTTTGGACCAAAATAGCTAGCAATTAATGTAATTAAGTCAAAACAATGAATCTATACCTATTATAAGAAAATCTTGTTTTACAACATTTGGTTTACCTATTATGTTCCTATTTTTAAATCTATTTTAAGGACAATAATGTAATCTCATGTTTTGCAGGGCTTATTCCCTCTGAATTTGGCCAACTTTACCATTTGGAGAGATTATTACTGCAGTTGAACAGCTTGAGTGGTTCGATTCCACATGAGCTCTTCAACATTTCAACTCTTGAGATTCTCGCACTTGTTGGCAATGCTGTGTCAGGGGTTCTTCCAACCCATGTATGCCATGGTTGTCCCTTTCTTGAAAGATTGCATCTTGGGGGAAATTACATGAGTGGAGCAATACCCAACTCTATCTCTAATTGTTCTCAACTCACAATTCTCTCACTTTCCCAAAACAAATTCAGTGGTTATATACCTACTCATCTCGGCAACCTAAGACTTCTTCAACGTCTTCGACTATCTAGTAACAATCTTACCCTGGCACCGACTTCTTCCTTCATTACTTCATTGACAAATTGCAGGTTTCTAACTCATTTGTCAATTTCTGATAATCCTCTATACGGCATCATTCCGGCTTCTCTCGGAAATTTATCTTCCTCGCTTCGAGAATTCTATGCCGGCAGCTGCAAATTCAGTGGCAGCATTCCTGTTGAAATAGGCAATCTAAGCAATTTGATGGTATTGAACGTATCTCACAATGAGTTATCCGGTAGTATTCCACTTACTGTCAAACATTTGCATGGGCTTCAAGGATTATATCTATCTGATAACATGTTGGGAGGCTCCATTCCACATGCTGTATGTGATTTATTTAGCCTAAATACATTTGTTATTAGCCGGAATCAATTTTCAGGTCCAATTCCTAAATGCTTGGGAAATGTCTCTTCTTTGAGAGATCTCTTTCTAGACTCCAACATGTTGAATTCAAGCATATCTTCAAGCTTATGGGGTCTTAAAGATTTGAATACTCTAGACTTGTCCTCAAATTCATTGAATGGGTTTTTACCTCAAGAGATGAGTAACTTAGGAGCAGCAATATATATAAACCTATCGATGAATCAGTTGTCAGGGTCAATTCCGAGTACTATCGGAAAGTTGCAAAATTTGATTTATCTGTCTTTGGCAAGTAATAGATTACAAGGTTATATTCCTGTGTCTGTAGGAAGCATGAACAATTTGGGAACTCTTGACTTGTCCTACAACAAACTCTCAAGTTCAATTCCGAAGTCTTTAGAAGCACTGCAGCACCTCGAGTACTTTAATGTCTCTTTCAACAATTTAAGTGGAGAAATTCCTAATGGCGGTTCTTTTAGAAACTTTAGTATGGAATCTTTTAAGGGTAATGAGGCATTATGTGGAATCCCAAAGTTCCATGTCCAAATTTGCCCGACAGCACATAGCAAAGAGAAAGAAGGTGGAACGAGCTTCATTTATTGTTTTCGGGGTTGTTGCTTTCATCTCAGTTGTTTCTTTGGCCTTTATAATTGTCAAAAACAAAAGGAAAGATAAGACGACTAGAGAAGTTGATGAGTTGATATTCATTGTGACAGAACGAATCTCTTATTATGAACTGCTACAAGCAACTGCTCAATTCAGCGAAAGCAATTTACTTGGCACTGGGAGTTCTTGCTCTGTTTATAAAGGAATTCTTAACAATGGGAAGGAAATCGCTGTCAAGGTGTTTAATACGCAATTTGAAGGAATTTTGAGAAGATTTGATGTTGAATGCGAGATACTACGAAGCATTCGACACAGGAATCTGACCAGTGTCATAAGTAGTTGCTCTAATGAAGAGTTCAAGGCATTAGTACTTGAATATATGCCAAAGGGAAACCTTGACAAATGGTTATATTCCTATAACTATTGCTTGAATGTGATTCAAAGATTGAATATAATGATTGATGTTGCATCTGCTTTAGAGTATCTTCACCATGGTTATTCAATGCCCATTGTCCACAGCGACTTGAAGCCTAGCAATGTGCTGTTAGATGAAGACATGGTAGCCCATGTAAGCGATTTTGGGATAGCAAAGTTGTTACGCTGTGGAGATAGCTTTGTGTTAACCACCACGGTAGCAACATTGGGTTACATCGCTCCGGGTAAAGTTAATTACTTTACTTATATTGATTTATATATTGATTGCATTTCACTTTGAATCAATGAAATTGTGTCTTCCTTACTACATATTACACATCATGATTTTTTGTGTTCCAGAGTACGGTTTGGAAGGGCTAGTTTCAACAAAGTGTGATGTGTATAGCTTCGGAGTAATGGTAATTGAAACTTTTACGAGAAAAAGGCCTTGTGATGATATGTTTTGCGGAGATATGAGCTTAAAGAGATGGGTAGAACTCTGTCTTCCAGAGATCCCAAATGAAGTGATAGATGCCAACTTAGTCATGAATTTGGAGGAAGAGCAGATTGACAAGAATCTACAGTGTGTATCATCCATATTTCAATTGGCTTTGAAATGCTCTGCGGACTCTCCCGGGGATAGAATCAACATGAAACAAGCACATGCAAAATTGCAGAGAATCAAACGTCTATTTTCCCAATGAGATTCAAGGTAAGCTATTTCAAAGTTGTATGTTATTTCTAAGATAATATTGTTCTATTACTATTTTAGTAAGAATTTTTTTTCGGTACTGTAAAGTGGAAAGTTGTATGCATAGGAGTTGGAAAATGATGTCGGCGTCAGCGTATGTTTAAGTTTGAGTGGTAGCCGTAGCTCCTTACGTTTGTTTTAGCTGAGTTTACTTTTTTGAATAAGGCTTTGTTTGTGAAATAATGTAGCTCTGTTGTATTTCAACTTGTCTTTTTCATTTATCAAAACTTTACGTGGAAATGTTATACCGTTCAGATTTGCTTAGTGGGGTGGAAATGTCAACAACTACTTTCCTAGTTAACGACGTCGTTTGGAGATGCTGAAGATGGGCTGGCAAAATTGGGCTCTTTGATATAAATTCAAGTGATTGAAATTTGAAACTATTCAAAATGGGCCCTAATTATTATTATCATTATTTATTACTATTATTATTAGAAACCTATTGACTAATGATTTTCTTTTTATATATAAGACTATCTTGATGTGATGGTATGGGAGTAACCGATTTTATACCAAAGCATTATAACTTAAAAACATTGACGACTTAAAAGCATCATCATCATCATCATCATCATCATCATCATCATCATCATCATCATCATCATCATTATTATTATTATTATTATTATTATTATTATTATTATTATTATTATTATTATTATTACCTTTTTGTTATTGTTGTTAGTTTTTGCAGTTATTATTATTAGGAAAATTCTATGTATAACTCCCAAGTAGTATCAATCTATCATTCCTTTCAAAAATTAAAAAAGGATGATTCTATTCATAGCCCCCATTTTACTCTTTATAGTCTTTTATTTAAAAAATAATTAAAAAAATTATTATTTTACTCTATATTTTTCCCAAGTTAAATTAAATTTATAATAAATTAACAATTTCATTTGAATAAATCTAAAAGAATAAACACTTATAATTCTAAAAATATTTATAACCTCCTATCATAATCTGATAAAGAAATATTTTTATGCAGATATAAACCGTGCAAATCATTGTATAGCCTCCAACTCAAAATTATGAGAACCACATGAAAAGAACTACCGATTAATGAAGAAGAGCTCGTCCGCGTTAACCAATGAAAGATCATGGAATCGGGCAAAAAATTGTTGTTAGAACTACCACCATCTTTCATGTAAAATAATATAAGATGTTTCAAACTGCTAGATCTTATGCTGAAGTCTATGCTGCATTGGCCGCCAATTAAGAGCCAGATCAAACATTTCCAACCGAGGGCTACCACGCAAAATTCGATGAATCGTATTTTCAGTGAAGCCTATACCAATAATTTCTAATTTCTTGAGTTGATCCCATTGCACATTACCATGAATTTCAAAGTACCATCACTATCTTCAAATCTTTAAGGGAAGAACATGAGTAGAGGAACTGCGGCAGTACCTCAAATTTGTAGCCTATATAATATATCAATACTTCGACGTTTTTGTCAGTCGCGAAGTTCATCCACGAAGCAATATCACTATCACTAGGATAAGGCTGCTTGAGCTTAGGATCGGATTCGGCTAAATCAAACTGAATTTCAAAATCTCGATCGCTCTCCAAGAATTCAGCACCTCATTGACGAAGTTTCGAAATTTATCAGAATCAGTTATCAGGTTACGATCATTGAAATCGAGACAAGGGAAGGTGGTGCAGAGGTATTGAAATGGACTAAGCTGTAGATTGGAAGGAGAATTTCATTGAGAGAAAATTGTAAAGAATCAGATTACAAATGAATCGATAGCTTTCTATTCATACGACCATAGAAGCTTCAAGAAGGAAACAGTTATAACTAACTCTTAACTAACTTAAAGCTAACTAACTAACTAATGGAACAGTAGCTAGCTGCACTCATGCACTTGTGATGCTGTGGACTTTTCTTAGTTGCACTCATGCTTAATATGAATTACTTCAATAAGAGGTTATTCAAACGCTTGGACAGAATTGTTGTCCGAACAACATCTGAAATCGGCAAAAACCTAAAAAATTTCGTGTCACACCCCAATTCTCGGAGGAATAAATACAATCGAGATGCAACCAATTCATAGAAATAAACAAGGGCAAACCTTGTTAAAACCCGAATAATAAGATAACGAGTTGGGCTAGGCTCCTTTGGATCACAAGTTTTGTTTCATGCTTCTGATAACCAGCATTCATTAGCATAAGTTTTTGGAGTTAAGTGTTTAAGCTCAATCAGAGATGTCATTCTAAATCTAACATGAAAGTCTTAAGTTGAGAAAATAAAAGATAAGATATGATCTATTGCTACAACGGAAGTCTTAAAAGGAAGTTAAACCCTAGCCTCAGCTCGTCCCGTCAGCACCGACCAGCCAACCTGAAAATATTTGAAAGTATTTTTGGGCTAAGTACTAATGTACTCAGTGGGCATGCATTTTCTGAAACATTTCATATTTTCGTAAAGACAGTTTATCCAATTATACTTACATAACTTAGAAGGTTTTAAAATGAAATAACTTCTAAGCATGTTAAAATAATTTCTTTCATTTGTGCGCACATGTCACACTCCCTTTCCGTTACTCCCTGTGATCCCAAACCTTTTAGCCACCGACGGATTCATTTCTCCTATTGCACTTGCCCTGAGGACGTAACTCAGACAAGTTGAATTGACCTCGGGACGCTACCCAGGCAGACCTTACATTACATGCTTCCGAACACATCCAGCAAGCACCCTTATAACGCCTCTTAGTTAGTGCCCGATGGAGATCAACCCACCAGGTCAGCTAACGAGTGTACACAATTCTCAGACAACGTGTGAGGTCATAAGAGAACCTCAATTGATTAACTTTGCGAGCCTTAAACAGAGCAGAGTGCACATAAACATTTTATTGGATAAATAATTTGCATTTTATTGAAATATTTAGAGCTTAATAACTCAATCATACTTTATACATTTGGAAAGTAAGCCCACCTGTATAGGCAAAGTCTGTCGTTAAATCTTATCTCTGAATCGGAATAGCAGCGCTAGTCCTCACAATCCACAAAGCCTACAAGAAATCTCTATTTTTAATAGGTCTCTTGAATCTAATCTTAAGTCATGGTAAAGTGCTTAACATTCTATGATTCACTTAGCCGGGTTTTCAAAATTTAATGAATAAATAATTGAAAACTAAAATTCTTGAATCAAGGACACCGACAATATCCTTACTCGATTTTCTTAAATAATTGGACTTATAATTAAAGCCAATTAAATCATGAATGTCTTTATTACATGATACAAATGTAAATTTCATGTCATGCTTAGCATATAATAAGTAATTACTTAAAATATGTTCATAATAATAATATAATATTATTATGCAAATTACTCTTTAAAATAATTAATCAAAATTTATTATAAGTCTAATTAATAAATATTGGATAGCCCATTTAAAATAATTAAGTTCAAAGACACCCTCCCATTTTTGTAAAATTTCGTAGCCCAAAACTACAAGGGCAGCCCAAGTTTATTATAAATAAATCGGGCCCAACTCTTTTGAATTAAAAGGTCCAACTGAAATAAAGCCAAGGCCCAAATCTAAATTCCTCTCTTCTTTTCTTCGTCCTAAGCTGTCCCCCAACATCTCTCTGTTTCCCTCTCAAAAATCAAACACACGCACACACTCACACATACACAGACGCACGCACACACACACACCTCCTCTCACTCTTTCTTCTCCTCCGGCGACGGCGACCACCGCCGGTCACCTGCTCTTCCTCAACCTTTCTGGTCTCTCTCTCTCAATTCACACATCTCTCTTCCTCACCCCATCGCCATCTCCTAACTTGGCTGCGGCGAGAACGCCGCCGCCTCCCTCTGAATCTCCAGCGAACGACGACAATAGGGCCGCCGCCATCGCCCCTCAATACACAGACCCTAGATCCCCAACCCCTGAGACCCTTCCCTTAAATTCCCAGCGACAAGGCAGCCGCTTGAACTCCCACTCTTCAGCCGAACGGCAGTTGAGCCACCGCCGAGCCCTAGGTACGTCATCCACCTCTCGTTCGCCCCTAAGTCAGACTACATCAACGACCACCGTCTCACCTCTCTTCCATCGCCCTCGACGGAGCAGCAGCGGTAGGGCCGCCACTGCCACGGCCTCTCCACCGACTCGACTCCCACAACTCAACATGACACACATACGCACTATCAAAGACTCGATACAGCAAGTTCGAAATCAAAGGAATAACAAAGCTTCAAGACTCGACTTTTATTCTTCTTCATATACATTGATGCTTTCAATATAAATATGCACAGGTTATATCATATATGTATATTCGTAATATTCAGAGACTCAATGAATTGGTGTATGCTTGTGATTCCTGTTTGGTGAAGTTTGCAGAGAAGGCGAAATATGTGCTTAAATCATAGTGTAAAATGAAATACTCAAGAGTGTTCAAAGCTGAAACCTTAAATGAAATGGGGTGTTTGTTTATTGGTCTGCCGAAATGGTGATGAATAGATTTGTTGAATGTTGTGTCTACTTTGTTCTTGAGTCCGAGTTTCTTTCTTTGCCAGAGAAGGTTATATGAATTGTGAACTGATTTGTGAAAAGTGAGATGAAAATGTTGTATGGTTGTACCTTAATAACTTTGTCAAGGAATGGCTTGCAAGAACACTTCACCAGAATAAAGCCTGCCAGAGGCATGGCCTAAGCTTAAAATTGGGGCATGGGTAAGTTGAGGTGTTGATTGGACAAAAAGAATATCTGTAAAAATCTTTCTGGATTTTGCTAAATAAATAGCTTGTTGTATGCTCGAATACTCAATTTTAAATAATTATGCAATGCATGATAATTTAAATAATTAAATTTACAAAAATTTGTAAATCATTTGTTGAAATTAAAATAAATTCATTTTCTTTTATCCGGCGTGAATCAAACTTAGCTACGAGAAAACGGGGTATTACATATGGAAAATTAAACAGTCGGTCAACTCACTGAGTCCATCGCAGCTCATCTTTCCTTTTTCTTCATCCACAAAATCTGAAGCTAAAAAGCACAATCAATTATACACGAATTGGAATTAAAAAAAAAATAATCATCGAAGATGATGGGAGAAAAATTACCTCAAAACATTTATCAGATTATGAGTTGCAGCAGCCTGAAACTCTTAACTGATTTGGGGGAATGATCAAACACCACAAAGGCAAATCGTTGGTTTGTAATTGTTGCCCTTATAAATAATGTTTTGTCCAGTTTTTTTTTAATTAATTAATTAAATTTAATCAATTACAAAATAAGTATCTTACTTCTTATTCTATATAAAAACATAAAAAATGTAATTAAATAAGAAATAAAGTTAAAATTGTAAATAAAAATTTTGTTGCCTGATGAATAGGTAAACGGAAATTATTATGATAGAAAACCGTCTACTTTTTCTTTCAGTTGATAAACGGCCGAAAATTTAGAGCCTAATCAATTGGGGTCGATTATTAAATGCCAACACAGCTTCCCAACCAGCCAATGAAAATGGAATAGAACGTAAATATGCAACAAAAATGATGTGGACAGCATATTGGATCTATTGTTTTGTTTAGTTAAGTAATCAAATAGTAATTCTCAACAAAAAACAAAAGTAGTTATTAAATAGGGTTAATTGCCCCTAAATACACCACATTTCCTTGAATTTTACAATTGCACATCACCTTTAAAATCCGCCCTTAAATACACCATCTTTCCTTGAATTCTACAATTGCACATCACCTTTAAATCCGCCCCAAAATACATCATCTTTATATTTTTTCTGTTTTTGCACATGACTAAAAAATCCCCAAGAAATAAATTAAAGTGTTAATTTATAAATTTAAATATCTTTTTAGCAACGGAAATATAATAAAATAAAATTATTTATAAAGTTTAAAATCGTATATATATATATATAAGTATTTTCGTAAAGAAATAAATTCTCTAATAAATTTTTAGAAAGAACTTGAATTAAAAAAATAAACAAGTCATGACATTAAGAAAATAAAATGAAACTTTTATTTTAATAAATTTCACACGAATTCGATATAATTTGGAATTTAGAGTTACAATAATCAAAAGTACCACATGAATAATATAATGAGTTTGAAAGAAACATTTTTTTAAATTTTTTTTAAGGAGGTTTGACGCGCCCATTCGACTCTCCACGCGCCTCCAATGTCATTTACCTGAAATATTAAATATGGGATAAGCATACATAGTATACTTAGTGTGGGAACATGCAATTATTGTCCACGTTAATAAAATGGTAACACATACGATCATAACATTCAAAATGACACAGTTTTGCTAATCTGGAAGCCACGTCATTTAAAGTGGTAACACCTTAATCTAATTAAAGTGTTAAATATAAATTTAAATATCTTTTTAGCAGCGGAAATATAATAAAATAAAATTCTTTATAAAAATAAATAAAAAATTACTCCTTTCGTCCCAGCTTTTAGTATCCAACTTTACTTTTTTGGTCGTCTCACATTTTGGTATCCATTTTTATTTTTGGTAAAAGTAGGTGGCATGGGCCCCCTTACTCCACTTTAATTATTTTAACTCTCACATAAAATGTGAGACCCCTATTCCACTCACAACACATCAATCACTTTATTAAAACCCGTGCCGTTCTCAACTGGATACCAAAAGCTGGGACGGAGGGAGTATATTTTATTATATTTCCGCTGCTAAAAAGATATTTAAATTTATAAATTAACACTTTAATTTATTTCTTGAGGATTTTTTAGTCATGTGCAAAAACAGAAAAAATATAAAGGTGATGTATTTTGGGGCGGATTTAAAGGTGATGTGCAATTGTAGAATTCAAGGAAATATGGTGTATTTAGGGGCAATTAACCCTATTAAATAGATAACTAATCAAACAGAAAACACAACTTACCATTTGACATTTCATCAAACAGTTGGAGCATTTCATCAAACAGTTTTGGGAAATGACAAGGGACGGCCGTCTGGAAATTAATTAAATTTATTTCCTTTAATAATACTTTATTAAATTAATCTTAGTAATTAGTATACGGCCGTCTGGAAATTAATTAAATTAATTAATTGACTTCTAAATATAGTCTTTGTCGCTTTTGCCTCCAAAAATGACTCATTTTGCAGTGGGGCTTGACTTGGAAAAAATGATTTTAGCTTTGAATAAATGGGGCTTCTTGTTTGCGCACATAATTACAGTTAATTAGCACTCTGCATTCACAATATGGAGAGAGTTTCTCTAATTTTCCTACATTCTCTACTCATGTTGTTTTCTTGGCTTACCCTTGCTACGACTGATCAAATCAAAAGTGATGAATCTTCACTTCTTGCCCTCAAATCCCGCATCACTTCAGATCCCGACAATTATTTGAAAAATAATTGGACCATCGGAACCTCCATTTGCACATGAATAGGAGTTACGTGTGATTCACGTGATAGTAGGGTGACTGCTTTAGATCTCTCATATATGGGACTCGAAGGCAGCATCCCACCAGAAATCGGAAATCTTTCTTTTCTTGTTTCTCTAGATTTGAGTTTGAACTCTCTTTGCGGCCCCCTACCAAAGGACATCTGCAGGCACAACAACCTTCAAAGACTCGAAGCACTTTACCTCTTCTCCAACAAATTGGAGGGTGAGATACCATTGAGTTTGGGTGAATGTCCACAGCTTGAGTTTATTAACTTGTCATACAACAACTTTGGTGGACATGTGCCATCACAAATTGGGAACATCACACAACTTAAGGCATTAGACCTTAGTTGGAACAATCAAAGAGGTATGATCTTAGCTATATACTGAGGGCGTGTTTGATATTGGCTAATACACTGTATTAGCTAATTTACTGTATTAGCTAATTTAGTACAGATCAGTCTAGTATTTGGTATTATTTAGTAATAATGCGGATGACTCGGTTTAATCCCACGACCCAGTATTATTAATCCAGATTTCTTAGGATTAATAATACCACCTCCCCCCTAGGATTAACTTAAATCAGGATATTATGTATTTAGCCATGATAGCAAACACCAACTCAGTATTAATAATCTGTCATTATCCGAGCTAATTATCTTGGTTACAAATTATCCTACACAATCCTTTACTGAAAACCAAACGAGCCCTGAGAATTTAACTATGTTCAATCCCACTTTTTCATTTCTATTTGGATATCATGAAACGGAGAAAATGATCCATATCTTTTGTGAGAAATGAAAATAATTAATAAATAAAATCCATGAATAGATCAATGTGCGTACCACATGAATAGCCATATTCAATAATGTGGTGAAATCCACGAATAGATAATGTATCCCTCTTATATAATGTAATATCACATTATTATTATACAAGAATCTCACTCCAAAAAGAATTTTAAATAAGTTTGAACCCTTCAAAATTCACCTAGTTTACTTATAACAATATGAAACTTGACTTTGATGAACTCATAATTCTGCAGGTACTATTCCAAAAGAGATCGGAAATCTTCATAATTTACGATACATGAAGTTGGAATCTAACCAACTTATCGGATCAATTCCGAGAGAAGTGGGGAACATGACAGCTCTTTACGAATTACAGCTCCGCAATAATAGTTTAAGTGGTATGATTTATTATTCACCTAGCCACAAGTTTAGTTACTCAAGCTAGCTCGTGAGTTAATTTCTTTTTTTTCTTACTTCATTTGATCTTGTTTTGGTTGGTTTCAGGGGTTATGTTTAGAAGGTTAAAAACTAATTAAAAAAAGCTTATTACAAGTCTTCAAATAACATATATTAATTTGAGTAAAATTTTGAAGTAGCCAAAATGAAGCATAAAACACAATTTATGGCCACACATTGAAAAAACACAAATTTTGGCCATTTTTATTGATTTGGACGTTTTTACCCTTAGTGCCATAAGTGCCAACGGAAATCCAAAATCAAACCAAGTAAAATAATCATTTTGGGCACTTATGGCACTAATAGTGTCATAAGTGCCATACGTGCTGCACAAATACAGAAACAACAACATCATTTAAACCCTAAATGGAATATCTAAACCCTAAATGGATAATCAAAACCCTAAATAGAACATCTAAACCTCAAATGGATAATCTAAACCCTAAATGGCCGGAATATCTAAACCCTAGGGGGAAGTGTGCACTTATGGCACTTATGGCACTAATAGTGCCATAAGTGCCATACGTGCAGCACACAGAACAGATCAGATCTGCCATGGCTGAAATCGAAGGAGGCGGAGATCAGATCTGCCGATGGAGGAGGCGGCACAACGATCAGATCAGATCCACCGCTGCCGCCTCATCAGACCAGATTTGCCGTCGCCGCACGCTGGACAGAGAGAGGGAGATGAGAAAGAGAGAGGAGAGAGCGGCAGCCGCTGGAGAGAGAGAGAGAGGGAGGCCTCCTCCACCACCGCCGCGAGAGCTCCGACGAATTCTCCAAGCTCGGCGCCGCTGCCGCGCAGCCGCTGGAGAGAGAGAGAGAGAGAGAGAGAGAGAGAGAGAGAGAGATGAGAAAGATAGAGGAGCCGCTGGAGAGAGAGAGGGGTAGATGAGAAAGAGAGATGAGAGAGATAGAAGGGTAGAATAGTCATGACATACAAAAAATGGCCAAAATTTATGTTTTTTCAAAGGGAAAATTGCATGTAAATACACAAACTTTGCCAAAAATCCATATTTGACGCGAAGTTAGGATTTTACAATTTAATACACCAATTTAATAAGTTGTCCAATTTTAACACAATTTTAATTTTCGGTGATCGAGAAATCTGACGTGTCGATTACATGTCAACTACTTATCCAGCGTGGCATTGAAGAAGAAAAAACGGTGTCGTCTCAGCCCACTGTTTAAGCCCCCTTTGTCTCTTTTTTCTCTCTCCATCTCTGTTCGCTAATTATTTTCACCACGCCGCAAGTATACGGTGTAGTTGCAATATAGGGAAGCAAGGTCGTATTCCACAAGGATTAGTAGTCAAATTCTAGTGATTACCTTAAGTCATTATGCTAGAGCTATTTAGACTAAACAAGGAGGTGAATGGTTTGATTAACTAACAAATTCAAAGACAAAATAAGAACAATCAAACAAAGTGGATTAATTAAGTGATGAAGGTGGTTTAGGGATTAGGCATCGATGGATTAGCAATGGACTTCAAATTAGCTCAATATTAGTCTTGATATTCCTATTTATCTAGAGTGATCTCCCCACTAGTTCTAGCCCCCTCCCGGACGACTAAAATGGTAGATTACGGGTCATAGTTGCCGTCCCCGGTCAACTTCTAACCTATAACTCCCAAGAGCACAAATGATCGGTATACTCTCACCCAACTCTCAACCTCCCGGTTTATTGAGTCAATATGTTTCAAGCTCCTAATCTATTGTGATTATCCTCTCCCGATTCAAATCACAAATTAGAAATGCAGAGAAAGTGGCCAACAATCCATACAAGAATTAAAGCTAGGGCTTGAAAAGATAATAACAAGGAAATAATCAAGACATATATTAAGCATAATAATCAATCCCTTACATAATCTACTAGCCTAACCCCCAAACCAATGGGGGATTTTAGCCTACCATGTTCACAAACAACATACTTAAATCAAAGAAATACATATATGAAAGAGAGAGTAATGAGTGACAAATCCTAATAATGGCCTTTCTTGAATCTTCTCTCTTCTTCAATGCTTCTTCAAAAGGTAGGTGTGAGCATTAATGGAGGTTAGGGTTTGTGTGGAGGATTGGGGAAGATGGAAAAATAGGTGTGTGTAATGAATGATATGAGAAAAGAGGGGAAAAATGGAGTTTTGGGCTAAAAATCACGTCTGGGCCCACCAAAAGGCGGATCCCCGCCTCTTCCCCGCGGTCACGGCATGAACCGCGGTTGAAAACGCGGCTGGAAGCAGGGGAGGCCGCGGTCATGGGCCGCGGCCGCGGCTCGGACCGCGGGTGACTGAAAAAAACATTCTGGACTGCTCTGGAGCAGAGGCCCGCGGTCGGGCCCGTGGCCGCGGCCCGGACCGCGGGTTACTGGGCAATTTTGGAGCAGAGGCCCGCGGTCGGGCCCGTGGCCGCGGCCCGGACCGCGGGTTCCTGGGCTTTATGCGCAGTCCGCTTGTTCGGCTCCGTTCTCCCTCGTCCGGACTCGGATTTGGTCACCGTTTGCGCTCACGAATTCCTATCGATACGTACTTCGATCTCATGTCTTCAAAATCCTCCAATTAATCTTTGATTTTCCCTGAAATCACTCCAAAACTACACCAAGGAATCAAAATTCAACAAAACTCAAAATTGGGATACAAACACATATTAGCAATCAATTCATGGGGGAAAATGACAACAATTCATGCGATATTGAGGTACGAAAACCATGTTTGTCAACCCCCCCAAACTTAAAGCGTTGTTTGTCCCCAAACAACAAAGAGAAGAGAAATAAAAGATAACAAACATGTGAGAATGAATTGGTGTCATTTCAAGGGCTTCAAATTTTTCAAAAATCTTTAAAAAGTGTATCACAAGTAGAAATGCATTCCAAGAAGTCACAAGTGATAATGAGTTCAACATTATAGCCTCCAAACTTGAATCCTCACAAATGTGGATGTTTCAATGATGCACTCAACTCTCAAGTGTTTAGATTGGACGTGTTTGCACTCAAATTGAACCATGTATGCAATCTACCATAGGCTTGCCATTTATCCTAACTCTCTATACTTCAATGTGTTATAAATAATGATCAACAAGGGCTTTCATAAGGTTGTAATGAGGGCTCTTTGGTGAGGTGAGGTGTTTTTAGGCAAATGACTCATATTCCACAATCTAACAATCACAATGAACAAGTCAAATTCACCATTTCTCTTTTTTAATCAATCAAAAACCAATATCCCCACATTTCTTCTTTTCACCCTTAGTGATACTTATCATGATATGATTCAAAAGGCAAATCACTCCCCTTTATGCTCTTTTATTCACATTCATTTTCATTTTTTTTTTCTTTTTTTTTTCTTTTTCTTTTTAAGCTCATAGGGGACTAGTGATTTTCACTCAATCAAAGCTTGATAAGCAATTTCAATAATTTCCCAAACATTTTCATCAAAGTAACCACTAACAATCTAAGTTCTACCCATCATTGGTTAATTCAAAGAAATGCTACAAGGCACAAAGAGGGTAAACTAGGATCATATGAGAATTTGGACACAATTTAAGTCAAGTGGCTAACAAGGATGGCCTTAAATCACTTCAATATTAACAACACATCTACTTTTATTTTCAAGAGAGGACTCATGGCAAGTTCTAGAGATCAACAAACATGCCCAAATGATTTACACTCAAAAAATAAAATGAGATTGTGAATGTATGACAATCAATGGCTCAAATCTTACAAGCTCATTTTCAAGTTCTTGGAGGCAAAACATTTAGCTCACTTGTCACAAGTTCAAACTTTTCATGCATAATCCACAAGTGATACACACAATTTCTTTTCAAAAAACAACAATCATATTGTAAGCCCAACAACAAACAATTCATCGTCACAAAATTTGCTACAATTATCCCAAGCAAAACAAAAACAAAAATATCAACCCAACTAACTCTCAAGCTTTCATTTATTCAACAATAACAAAAACAAGACAACAATACTAAAACAAACAAAAACAAGTAAAGCTTAAGATAGATGAGACAACTAATCCATCTCTCCCCTCCCCCCAAACTTATTTCACACAAAGTGAAAATGAGTTTGGAAGAAAAGAGAAGGAGAAGTTGTCTCGGACTCACAAAAAAAACTAACATATAAAAAAAAATAAACCATACAAAAATTAAAGGGTACCTTGTTGGGGTGCCTCCCAACTAGCGCTTAGTTTAACGTCATGAGCTAGACGTCTCCATGATGGTGTTATGGCTCGGGGGTGGTTCCAACGAACACTTCAACTTTTGGTTTCAAGGGCAAAAATGCCTTGATTCTTTCCTTCTCAACCACAAAGGTTCTTTCATCCTTCTTTCTCAATTCAATTGCTCCATTGTTGAAAACCTTGTTGATTTTGAAAGGACCCGTCCATTTTGATCTTGGCTTTTCCGGAGGTAGTGATTGACGGAAGGTGAGGAGAAGGACTTCATCATCGGGTGCAAACTCCCGTTTGTGCATCATCTCGTCATTAGCACTTGTTGTCCTCTCTTTGAAGAGGCTTGACTTCTCAAATGCGTGATACTCATCTAACTCTTTGAGTTGGAGTACACGGTCTTGCCCCATTGGATGTATCTCATTCTCACCAAAGAATGCATACTTCAAGTGTGTGGGGAGAAGCTTCAACTCCAAGCCTTGGGCTTCCTCCTCTTTCCTTTCTCCCTTCAATTTTTCTTTCATGTTGATGCAAGGTTCAATCACTTGCATCAATTTGCATTCCTCCACTCTCATTCTTTCTTCCCCATCTTTGTGCTTGGGAGCTTTGTGGATTGAGAAGGTAACACTCTCATCATTCACTCTCAATGTGAGCTTGCCCTTTGCAACATCAATTAGGGCCCTCCCCGTCGCCAAGAATGGACGTCCGAGGATCAAAGGTACATCCTTGTCCTCAACCATATCCAACACCACAAAATCCACCGGAAAAATGAATTTGTCAACCCTCACCAAGACATCCTCCACTATCCCTTTTGGATATGAAACGGAACGGTCCGCCATTTGCAAAGCAATCGTGGTTGGCTTAATGGTTCCTATTTCAAGCTTGTTGAAGATGGAGAGAGGCATCAAATTTATGCTTGCTCCCAAATCACACAAGGCCTTTCCAAAACGACCATTTCCAACATCACATGGGATAGTAAAGCTCCCGGGATCCTTGATCTTGATGGGTAGCTTCTTTTGAAGAATGGCACAACATTCTTCGGTGAGGTTGACCGTCTCAAATTCTTCTAATTTCTTCTTCTTGGATAGAACTTCCTTGAGAAATTTTGCATACTTGGGCATTTGTTGCAATGCTTCAACAAGAGGGATGTTGATATTCACCTTCCGAAAGATTTCAAGGAATTTGGAGAACTCACTCTCCACATTCTTCTTGGGAAGCCTTTGAGGAAATGGGATTGGTGGGCAATAAGGAGGTGGAGCTTTGTACACTTCCTTATTCTTTTCCTTATCATTTTGCATTTTTGAAGAAATGTCTCCATCATTGCTCTTCTCTATTTCAACCATGTCCTCCTCTCCCAAGCACATCTTGGACTCTTCAAAGGTTGTCTCACCTAGTATGTTAATAGCTTTGCAATGCTCCTTAGGGTTTACAATTGTGTTGCTTGGAAATTGCCCTTGTTGGCGTTGATTGCTTAAGGATTCGGCAATTTGCCCCACTTTCATCTCAAGCATTTTCAATTGGGTCGCTTGAGCCTCCAACCTTTCATCGGTTCTCGTCATGTGGGCTTGAGTGGCCGTCATGAATTTCATTAAAATTTCTTCAAGGTTGAGTTTCTTCTCTTCCTTGATCATACCATCACTTACCGCAAATCCGGGTGGTGGTTGCAAGAAGTTGTTGGGATTACCATAGGCAAGATTTGGGTGGCGATTTGTTTGAAATCCTTGATTGTATTGCCCTTGCCCTTGGCCTTGATAACCACCTTGATGTGAAGGCCGGAAATTCCCTTGGCCTCGGTTGTTGTTGTTGTTGATGTAGTTCACATCCTCGAAGCTAGTTTGTTCTTCAACCACGGGCTCTACCCTTGATATTGACATAGCATCAATCTTGTTATTCATGGCGGTCAATTGAGCTGTCAAAAGAGCTATCGGATCCGAGCTTGTTGTAGCCGCCACCTTCTTCAAAATAGTCCTCTCCCCCGGAAATTGGTAGCTATTGGCGGCCAAGTTCTCTATGATGTGGGTGGCCTCCTCGTGGCTCTTCTCCAACAATGCTCCATTGGCCGATGCATTCATGTCTCTTTGCATCTCACCACTACACCCGGTATAGAATGAGCAAATAATGGTGTTTTGATCCAAACCATGGTTGGGACACTTCCTTATCATCTCTTTGAATCTCTCCCAAGCTTCATAGAAGGTCTCTCCATCGAATTGATGAAATTGGACAATGTCCTTCTTCATCTTCATTGTCTTACTTGGAGGGAAGAACTTGATAAGGAACCTTTGAGCCATTTTCTCCCATGTAGTGATGGAACCAATCTCTAAAGATTGATACCATGCCTTGGCCATGCCCCTTAGTGAGAAGGGAAAGAGTCGGAGTCGAATGGCATCCTCCGGAACTCCATTTATCTTGATAGTATCACATATCTCCAAGAAATTGCCGAGATGTCCATTCGGGTCATCTTGAGAAAGACCGGCGAATTGATTTTGTTGCACCATGTTGATGAGGGCCGGCTTGAGCTCAAAATTATTGGCATTGATTCTCGGGGCATGCACTCCCACTTGTTGGACCACGGGTTGGAACATATTGCTAATAGGTGGTGGTGGTGGTGCATTCCTTTGAGCCTCTTGCTCATTGATTTGCCCTTGCATGTCCTCCAATTGCCTTTGGAGTTGACGGATTAAATCAAAATTTTCCGCCATAGCTTCCTCCAACTCTCTATCTCTTCTTGTTCTTGCTTTGTTGTGTCGGCAAAAAGCTTCAACCTCAAGGTCTATAGGTATAAGAGGTGCACCTTTAGACCTTGTATTCATACACTACCTATCAACCAACAAGAACAAAGAGTCAAATCACAATCTTAAAATAGAAAACAAAAATTAAAGCAAGTAAAATGTCTAAAGTAGTTAAGCACAATGAAGCAAAATATCACAAGCAAAGAAACTAAACTAATCCCCGGCAACGGCGCCAAAAACTTGTTCGCTAATTATTTTCACCACGCTGCAAGTATACGGTGTAGTTGCAATATAGGGAAGCAAGGTCGTATTCCACAAGGATTAGTAGTCAAATTCTAGTGATTACCTTAAGTCATTATGCTAGAGCTATTTAGACTAAACAAGGAGGTGAATGGTTTGATTAACTAACAAATTCAAAGACAAAATAAGAACAATCAAACAAAGTGGATTAATTAAGTGATGAAGGTGGTTTAGGGATTAGGCATCGATGGATTAGCAATGGACTTCAAATTAGCTCAATATTAGTCTTGATATTCCTATTTATCTAGAGTGATCTCCCCACTAGTTCTAGCCCCCTCCCGGACGACTAAAATGGTAGATTACGGGTCATAGTTGCCGTCCCCGGTCAACTTCTAACCTATAACTCCCAAGAGCACAAATGATCGGTATACTCTCACCCAACTCTCAACCTCCCGGTTTATTGAGTCAATATGTTTCAAGCTCCTAATCTATTGTGATTATCCTCTCCCGATTCAAATCACAAATTAGAAATGCAGAGAAAGTGGCCAACAATCCATACAAGAATTAAAGCTAGGGCTTGAAAAGATAATAACAAGGAAATAATCAAGACATATATTAAGCATAATAATCAATCCCTTACATAATCTACTAGCCTAACCCCCAAACCAATGGGGGATTTTAGCCTACCATGTTCACAAACAACATACTTAAATCAAAGAAATACATATATGAAAGAGAGAGTAATGAGTGACAAATCCTAATAATGGCCTTTCTTGAATCTTCTCTCTTCTTCAATGCTTCTTCAAAAGGTAGGTGTGAGCATTAATGGAGGTTAGGGTTTGTGTGGAGGATTGGGGAAGATGGAAAAATAGGTGTGTGTAATGAATGATATGAGAAAAGAGGGGAAAAATGGAGTTTTGGGCTAAAAATCACGTCTGGGCCCACCAAAAGGCGGATCCCCGCCTCTTCCCCGCGGTCACGGCATGAACCGCGGTTGAAAACGCGGCTGGAAGCAGGGGAGGCCGCGGTCATGGGCCGCGGCCGCGGCTCGGACCGCGGGTGACTGAAAAAAACATTCTGGACTGCTCTGGAGCAGAGGCCCGCGGTCGGGCCCGTGGCCGCGGCCCGGACCGCGGGTTACTGGGCAATTTTGGAGCAGAGGCCCGCGGTCGGGCCCGTGGCCGCGGCCCGGACCGCGGGTTCCTGGGCTTTATGCGCAGTCCGCTTGTTCGGCTCCGTTCTCCCTCGTCCGGACTCGGATTTGGTCACCGTTTGCGCTCACGAATTCCTATCGATACGTACTTCGATCTCATGTCTTCAAAATCCTCCAATTAATCTTTGATTTTCCCTGAAATCACTCCAAAACTACACCAAGGAATCAAAATTCAACAAAACTCAAAATTGGGATACAAACACATATTAACAATCAATTCATGGGGGAAAATGACAACAATTCATGCGATATTGAGGTACGAAAACCATGTTTGTCAATCTCAAATCACGTTCTCTCTCTCTCAATATCCTCAAAGATCGGAAAACCCCACTTATCTGACCTCCTCATCCCCCATCGCAGCCGGCGGATGAGAGACTGAGGGCGGCTGCGGCGCGGTGGCTTGAAATTGGGGATCTTGCTCTATGTGTTATTATGTGCGAGTTCAGGGAGATAGAGGGGAAGGGACAGAGACGTCGGTGGTGGCCGAGGGAGGCGATGCCGCCGGGAATCGATGGTGGACTGCGAATCGATAGGAAGAATGCGAGGTTTCCTGGTCGCCAGGATCCTGACCACTGATTTTCGAGGTATGGAGCTCAAATCTGTTGTGGATGGCACGCGGAGGAGGTCCGATTGATTGTGGCGGAATGGATTCAGAGATTTTCACCGATTTTTTTACGAAGATGGTAATAGATTTAGGAGAGAGAGAGAGAGAGAGAGGCGATCGAGAACTTCAAATTACCCAGATTTTTCCAGATTGGTGGAAGATTCTCGTCGATTTGGAGAGAATGGCCGGTGGTGGAGAGTGGCTCATTTTTTTTGCGATGAACAGTGGTTGGAGAAGAACAAACTTACCGGCGAACGGAGTGGCGCGTGCCGGAGAGACACGTAGGCGCCACGTCAGATTTTAATTTGGGGGGAATGAAAAATGTGTCAAAATTGAACAACTTCTTAAATTGGCGCATTAAAATGTAAAATTCTAACTTCGCGTCAAATATGGATTTTCGATAAAATTTGTGTATTTTGGTGCAATTTTTCCTTTTTCAAATGGTGGACAAAATTTGATATTGTATGTTGAATAGGGCCATTCGGCCCTATTGTTTCTATTAATTTCTTGTTTGTTGTAAAACGCGCATTAACATAAATTAATGACTAATAACGTGTCTCAATTATTAAAACTGATTGGAAATGAAGAACGGCTAATTCCTATCATTTTTCGGAAAAAACAAGTAGGCTTATTTCTTTTTCAGTTAATTATGTAGTGAGCATAACCTAATATATGGCCATAGACAGATTTATAATCATGTATTAACAAAACTGATACTGCTAACAAATAGAAAATTACTACTAAAAACAAGTAGATTATTATCGCATATGCAATTTGAGCCCAGTATCTCTGGACTTAAAATTGCCTCACTACTAAAACCAAGTATCGAACTTAGAGAGTGTTTGGCTGAGCTTAATTATAAGCTCTTTAAAACAGCTTATAAGCTCATTTAAAATGTTTGGTAAAATAAGCTCCTAAATAGCTTATAAGCTATAAAAATAAGCTATAAGAGAATATAAGCTCCCTAAAAAATAAGTTCCTCTACTCCAACTTATTTTCTCATTATCTTATTACAACATTCATTTTACAAAACTAACTCAGTTATGATTTTTTATTTTCATTGTATATTATTATAATTTCATCTTTCTTCGATATTTTTTCTCTAGCAAAGATTTTCTCTCTTTCTAGCACGACCTGAGGTCCTGGGTTCGAGTCCTCCGTTGTGTAGTTTATTTACTTATGTAATTTATCATAAAAAAAAAAACAAAAAACAAAAGTGAAGCACCAGATTTATCCATTCACATTATGAATACAAACATATACTCCCTCCGTCCCAATAAAAGTGGCCACATTTCATTTTTGGGTGTCCCATTAAAAGTGGCTACTTTCTAAAAATGGCAAAAGTTTACTTTAATTAAGTCAACAATTACTCACTAATTTGGTCAACAATTGTAGGCCACTTTCTAAAAATGCCAAAATTACTCACTAATTTGGTCAACAATTGTAGGCCACTTTCTAAAAATTACTCACTAATTTTGGTGGGTCACACTCAATTAAAACATAACAATCCCCTTCTTAATCTCCGTGTCCAAAAAAAAGTGGCCACTTTTATTGGGACGGAGGGAGTATATATTTATAGTTTTCTTTTACTATTCTTTATGCATATCTTTGGTTCCAAAAGTACACAACTAGATACACTTTTGGGTAAATACTCCCTATGTCCCAGCTTTTTGTATCCACTTTTAGTTGTAAATACAACTAAAAGTGGATACAAAAAGCTGGGACGGATGGAGTATCATTTACCACCCTAGCACACAGACGTTTTAAATGTCTATGTCCATAAGTTTAATTGCAAATTCACCTACAACGTTTCCATAATTTTCATAATAATGTCCCGCCGACCGAATTTTGGCCCGACCTGCCTAGCTGGCTGAATTTACATAATCTGCATAGGTTTTTCGGCTTGCCTAATTGCAGCTTGGGCCGGAATCCGGTCATCGAGACATTAATATGACAATTTTGAATACGTTACAGGTGAATTTGGAAATAAGCTTACGTAAGGATACTAACATTAAGAGGTCCATAGGTTAGGGTGATAAGTTATATTTTCCCAACACGGTTCAATCTAAAAGTAGGGTTAAGTTATAGTGAGAAGGACTCTTTCTGTGAGAAATAAGAATAACAAATAAGTCAATATTACGTAATGAATAAGTTGTTTGTAATGCACAAATAGCTTACTCAGTTAATATGGTGAAATTTTCGGCCCCCAGGATTCGAACAGAGGTATGAACGGCTATTCATGCATTACAAGAGGCTTATTTGCAAATTTATATTGACTTATTCGAAGCTTTATACTAACTTATTCGATATTTTCATTTTACACGATAAATTTGAAAAAATTAATATCAGTGATAGGATTTTAATATCTAATGTTTCAGATTCATTCTCATTTCTCACCACATTTGGCCATTCTCATTAGATCATTCCTCCTAAAATTAAACTAACTTTTTGTAATCAATTGGTTATTTGTAGGAGTGATTCCACAAGAGATTCATCATCTTCATAATTTACGAGAGTTGGACTTCAGTTCGAACAAGTTGTCAGGCACTTTGCCACCAAGCATTTTCAACATGTCTTCCTTGAAAATGATTGACTTATCAAGTAACACACTTAGCGGAGCATTGCCTTCAGAAATTGAGTACATGAATGAACTAGATATTTTGGAACTTGACAACAATGCTTTAATCGGTAACATTTCTAACTCCTGTAGAGTTTTAAAATCTATATTTGACCTTTTGCATATAGCATTTATTAGAATTAGCAAAAAAACTGTATCTTAAATGTACTATTTAAAAATAATGCAATATGTTCCTGTTAAATGTTATACAAACTGTATATTTCTTCTGCTCCATTTTTAGTTGGGCAAATGTCTAATGAAAATAACAAACAGATACTAGTTGATGTTGGTAAGATATTTCTATGTCTATGTGCATTTTTAGATATAAAGAAATTTTGTCTCTATTTGAAAGCACACCATTTCTTATATATCTACTTATCCTTTATATGAATATTTATTTTAATTCCAACAAAGTTATATGAGCATTATCAAATAAGTTTAGTAACTTGTCTTGAAGTTGGTAGGAATCATATATTTTGTTGTTATTTTATGCTATATATGCATAATATCTCCTCTTTTCAGGTCCAATACCATCTACTGTTGGAAACCTATCAAGTTTGTACCACTTAAATCTTGGTTCCAACAAATTTAATGGTGAGCTTTCATCCTCCATCCACAACTTGACATATGCTTATATATATGTAGAGTACGAAAATAGTCAAATTTAGTAAGATATTAATATAAAGAAATTTTATCTTAATTTGAAGACACACCATTTCTTATATATCTATACTTATCTTTTATATGAATATCTACTATTATTCCAACACAGTTATATGAGCATATGAAATAAGATTGGTGGCATCTCATCATACTCAATAATAATACCATATATATAGCTCTATCTCCTAACTGAATCATGCATTTTATTTAATAATGTTATCATCATATATACTTCACAGTGAAATTTAGCTTTGATGACTTCATTATTCCACAACTATTATTCCTAAAGAAATTGGCCTTTTTTTAATAATTTAGAGCACATGATTTGCATTCTAAAACTTAACAAATCACTCCCAAGAGAAGTGGGGAGCATGACAGCTCTTGCTTACTTTAAGTATGTTGTCTTGAAGTAGGTAGAGTCATATATTGTGTTGTTTTTTTATGATATGTCTAATTTCTCTTCTTTTCAGGTTCAATACCATCTACCATTGGAAACCTATCAAATTTGGGCCACTTGTATCTCGATTCAAACAAATTAAATGGTGAGCTTTTATCCTCCATCAACAACTTGACATTCCTTGAAATACTTATTCTCTCTAGTACGTTGGAAATATCAATCGCACAAGGTTTTCGAAACTTAACAAAATGTTTGAAGTTCTTTCATTTAACACAAACCAGTTTAGTGGTGTCATTCCATCAACATTTACCAAGGGTTGTAATCTTTGTCCATCAATTTAAGTGGTATTAATTTGCAAGACCATTACTTAAATTCTTGATCAATTGTTGAAGTGTTATAGTTGCATTTTTCACAAATTTACAAATGATTGTTCCATATAGCATTCATTGGGTCTAGTAAGAAATCAGAATTAGTATATTTAAAAATAATTCAAATACATTCCTCAAAAAAGTTAAGCAAGATGTTAAACTTTATGGATAACACTGTAAATGTATAGTTCAAAGAAATTTGATTCATATCCTTCTCTATCTTTCAAATAATATATTTGCAGCTCTCATATTAACTTTCAGGTCAAATACCATCTACCATTGGCAATCTACCATTGGATATTCTACATCTCTCTTCCAACAAATTAATCGGTGAGCTTCCATCCTCCATCTGTAACTTGACATCCCTTGATACGCTTCTTCTCTCAAATAACACTTTGGAAGGAATAATTCCACAATGCTTTGGAAATTTGAGCTCTTTGGTCATCTTTCATCTAAATAAAAATCAGTTTCGTGGTCACATTCCATCAACATTTAGCAAGGGGTGTAGTCTTGTGTCCATCAATTTGAATGGTAATGAATTGCAAGGACAATTACCTAAATCCTTGATCAATTGCCAAAGTCTACAAGGCCTCGACATTGGAAATAATAGAATACAAGACGAATTTCCCTTTTGGATGGATTACCTTCCTTGGCTTCGAGTGTTGGTCTTAAGGTCTAACAAGTTTGATGGTAACATGTCACTTCCTTCACAAACCAAGATTCCATTTCCTAATTTGCAAGTTTTAGATATATCTCAGAATAGATTTGTGGGTTCTCTGCCTCAAAGATATTTCAAGAATTTCAAAGCAATGATAGAGGTGAATGAAACAAACTTGTCAAATGACGACACCTTTCGTTTATATGTGGAGATGAGGCTCACCTTGAAAGGTTTGGATCAATTATTAGAGAGATTGTTGTCAGCCTTTACAACAATTGACTTATCCTCCAACAGGTTTTCTGGGAGTATTCCAGATTCCATAGGAAATCTTAAGATTCTCAAATACTTTAATTTGTCCCACAATAACCTCATAGGAAATATACCTTCGTCTCTTGGAAGTATGAGTGAACTTGAATCATTGGACTTGTCTATGAACAAGTTAGATGGAGCAATTCCAAGTGAATTGACAAGGTTGACATTTCTTTCGACGTTAAACCTTTCAATGAATAATCTTGTTGGACAAATACCACAATCTACTCAGTTTTCCACATTTGTGAATGATTCATATATGGGAAACCGGGGATTGTGTGGAGTTCCGTTGACGAGAAAGTGCAAAGAGGAGAATGGGCAGTGGATGAAACCAGAAGAAGAAGAAGATGATGATGAGTATGGATTTATAGATGGATTTGGTTGGAGAAGTGTGGTGATGGGATATGGAAGTGGATTCATAGTTGGAATTGGAATCGGTTACATTATTATTAGAAAAGCAAGGCCAAGATGGTTAGTGGAATTCTTTTTTGGCGTTGGATATAATTATAAGATGAAGAAGAGACACAGCAGAGCTACACCAACACGCCGCAGGAGAACTTAATTGAAGGCGCTTCTGCTTGAGTTATGTTTTCGATTTATTTTTTCCTTTTTAGTGGCTACTTAGAGTGTTTGTGCTCGATTTCAACTTTAGAGTTTATGAAATGTGTTCGTAAGTTCGAATCTGTAAAGTTTTAATTTTATCTCGTTTAGGTAATTTTTTTAGAGTTTTTTTTTTTTTTGAGAATGTAATTTTTTTTAGATTTATTAAAACAGTTTTGTGATTTTATTTGGTATATATTTTTTAGATTGATTAAAAATGACGTCTCTTTAGTGACATAGAACACTTGGATTACTTTAAGCAAAAATGCTACATACGTGATTCTAGCTGCCAACTAGATCTTTCTGTTGGAGCAGAGTCTGTTAAGGCTATGAACTATTCGAAAAAAGTCCGCTTTTGGTTAAAGAGTTTCTCATGTAATCTTCTGTATGTGATTTACGAGAGAAGTGAGATTAGAGAAGAAAGAGAGATAAGCTATGTGATAGAGTGTTTTGATCTCATTTGTTCTTGTAATTGTTTCCGCCATTGTTGTTGTTTAGTGGATTAATTGCTCACCTCCTGTGGATGTAGGTCGTAGACCGAACCACGTAAATCATGAGTCGTTTATATTCCGTTTCTTTTATTTTGTATCTTCGGTGTGTTCTTGAGATTGGTGGTTTTGCTAAGAATTGATTAAGATCAAGAAGTGGCACTGTCTATGGGATAATCGAGAGGATGGCAAATCCGAAGTATGAGGATGAGAAATTCACGTGTAAAAACGACTTCGGATTATGGCGGATAAAAATGAGAGCAATCTTTGTCCAACGGTGAAGAAGAGACAACTCTTGAGGCAAATCTCCATGGAAAGGTTGCTGGTGAGGTAAAGGGAGACGAGGAAGTAGAGGTGCCCGAGCTGTGGTGGAATGGTGCCGGAGAGAGCCATGTTGGAGAGATTCAACGCAACTACTCTTGGGTGGCGCAAGCTGCAAGTGACGCCAATCCAGCTGCAGACGGAGCTCGAGTGGGTCCAATTTGTTGCAAGTATACGAGATGGGTCGGAGGTGATGTGTTGTTTGAGTGAAAGAAGTGCAAGGCTCGTAGGCAGTTTGGCTTGAGAAGAAAGCATTTGAAAGGTAATGATGAGTAGGAATGCATATGGAAAAATGCAATAAAGCATGGCTGCAAAATGGGGGAGTGTAATTGTATTCGGATAATAAGAGCTGCAATGACCATTTATTTATACGCAAATATTACAAGACCATTTATGAGTATTCAAACCACTTCAAAAAGTAAACTGTCTTTTTGAAATTCAGCTTGAATTTCACATTTAACTTACTGTGGAAGCAGAAATTTTTGACATTTTTCATATGCGAGATTACTAAGAGGGTGTTTGGCTGAGCTTATAAACTCTTCAAAACGGCTTATAAGCAGTTTAGGAGCTTATAAGCTCTTTCAAAATGTTTGGCAAAATAAGCTCCTAAAGAGCTTTTAAGCTGTAAAAATTATAAGCTCCCCAAAAAATAAGTTCCTCTACCCCAACTTATTTTCTCATTATTTTATAAGCAATACTCATTTTACAAAAATAATTCAATTATGATTTTTTATTTTCATCATATATCATTTTAATTTCATTTTTCTTCGATTTTCTCACTCTAAAAAAGATTTTCTCTCACTAACTAAAAATTCAATCTCTAACTTATAAGCTCATTTACCCGAACACTTTGACAACTTATAAGTTCTTAAGAAACTATATTTTATATTATAGGGTTAAGGTACAGATACCCCCCTAAACATGACCCCCCTAAAATGTATACCCCCCATTCTCCAACTTGGTACAAATTGCCCCCCAAACTCGACGGAAAGTATACAACTAACCCCAGCGCACAGACGGACGTTAGACGCCGTCCATAAAATATATATATATATTTTTTTATTAAATGCAGGGCCCACCAAGAATGTTTACACGGGTTTCTCTAACAACCGATGCATACGAAGAGTCTCCCACATTCAAAACTCAAGAGCGGCAGAAGATATTGAAGACGACGAAGTTGGAAGTAGCGAGCGATTTCTCAGGCAATAAGTCTCCACCGGCGACCACAGATTGCTACTTCCAAAAAAAAGGTAAGTTTTGCTTAAACTCGAATCGTGGGGATGGTTTTTGATTGCATGCAATTAATCCCGAATCAATGAATGTTAATAGATTGAACTAGGATTGAACTGTGGTGTTAATAGATTAATGAAATGTTAAAATAGTGTTGTTTCTGTTATTTCGTTGTGCAGGATGGAAAATCCTATGGTCACCTTTGTGTTCAATCTTTTTGGTATTTGATCTAAAGATGAAAACAGTGGTGAAATCCAATATGAGGGTTATGATTCGTCGAAAATAGAAGACATCTTAGGCAATATGACTTTTGAACGAATAATGTCTGAGTTTAAGTCATCTGAGTCTTGCTTGATGTCTAAACCTAGGGCAGTTTATGTGTACCACGAAGATTACAGATTAGATAAAGGCCTAATTCTCATTAGGGATCAAAGGCATTGTGCGAAAATGTTAGATTATCTAGAGATATTAGGCTAAGGATAAATTCAATTTTTTGTTGACTTTGAAAAGATTCCTATGCCTAGTTTCACACCATTGAGCTTGTTTACAGAAGAAGAGCTCGATACTCTATATGGGGAAGGGCCAGACGGTTTAGAGGTTCCAAAAGATGGGGTAGATGTTGGGACAGCTGGTACTAATACTATTGAAGGGGATAGGGTTCTTGATAGCTTAGTAGTTGACAATGATAGAATTTCTACAGTTTCTACAGTTTTATCCTGAGATATTAGGCTAAGGATAAGTAGGAATGCATATGGAAAAATGCAATAAAGCATGGCTGCAAAATGGGGGAGTGTAATTGTATTCGGATAATAAGAGCTGCAATGACCATTTATTTATACGCAAATATTACAAGACCATTTATGAGTATTCAAACCACTTCAAAAAGTAAACTGTCTTTTTGAAATTCAGCTTGAATTTCACATTTAACTTACTGTGGAAGCAGAAATTTTTGACATTTTTCATATGCGAGATTACTAAGAGGGTGTTTGGCTGAGCTTATAAACTCTTCAAAACGGCTTATAAGCAGTTTAGGAGCTTATAAGCTCTTTCAAAATGTTTGGCAAAATAAGCTCCTAAAGAGCTTTTAAGCTGTAAAAATTATAAGCTCCAAGAGCTTATAAGCTCCCCAAAAAATAAGTTCCTCTACCCCAACTTATTTTCTCATTATTTTATAAGCAATACTCATTTTACAAAAATAATTCAATTATGATTTTTTATTTTCATCATATATCATTTTAATTTCATTTTTCTTCGATTTTCTCACTCTAAAAAAGATTTTCTCTCACTAACTAAAAATTCAATCTCTAACTTATAAGCTCATTTACCCGAACACTTTGACAACTTATAAGTTCTTAAGAAACTATATTTTATATTATAGGGTTAAGGTACAGATACCCCCCTAAACATGACCCCCCTAAAATGTATACCCCCCATTCTCCAACTTGGTACAAATTGCCCCCCAAACTCGACGGAAAGTATACAACTAACCCCAGCGCACAGACGGACGTTAGACGCCGTCCATAAAATATATATATATATTTTTTTATTAAATGCAGGGCCCACCAAGAATGTTTACACGGGTTTCTCTAACAACCGATGCATACGAAGAGTCTCCCACATTCAAAACTCAAGAGCGGCAGAAGATATTGAAGACGACGAAGTTGGAAGTAGCGAGCGATTTCTCAGGCAATAAGTCTCCACCGGCGACCACAGATTGCTACTTCCAAAAAAAAGGTAAGTTTTGCTTAAACTCGAATCGTGGGGATGGTTTTTGATTGCATGCAATTAATCCCGAATCAATGAATGTTAATAGATTGAACTAGGATTGAACTGTGGTGTTAATAGATTAATGAAATGTTAAAATAGTGTTGTTTCTGTTATTTCGTTGTGCAGGATGGAAAATCCTATGGTCACCTTTGTGTTCAATCTTTTTGGTATTTGATCTAAAGATGAAAACAGTGGTGAAATCCAATATGAGGGTTATGATTCGTCGAAAATAGAAGACATCTTAGGCAATATGACTTTTGAACGAATAATGTCTGAGTTTAAGTCATCTGAGTCTTGCTTGATGTCTAAACCTAGGGCAGTTTATGTGTACCACGAAGATTACAGATTAGATAAAGGCCTAATTCTCATTAGGGATCAAAGGCATTGTGCGAAAATGTTAGATTATCTAGAGATATTAGGCTAAGGATAAATTCAATTTTTTGTTGACTTTGAAAAGATTCCTATGCCTAGTTTCACACCATTGAGCTTGTTTACAGAAGAAGAGCTCGATACTCTATATGGGGAAGGGCCAGACGGTTTAGAGGTTCCAAAAGATGGGGTAGATGTTGGGACAGCTGGTACTAATACTATTGAAGGGGATAGGGTTCTTGATAGCTTAGTAGTTGACAATGATAGAATTTCTACAGTTTCTACAGTTTTATCCTGAGATATTAGGCTAAGGATAAGTAGGAATGCATATGGAAAAATGCAATAAAGCATGGCTGCAAAATGGGGGAGTGTAATTGTATTCGGATAATAAGAGCTGCAATGACCATTTATTTATACGCAAATATTACAAGACCATTTATGAGTATTCAAACCACTTCAAAAAGTAAACTGTCTTTTTGAAATTCAGCTTGAATTTCACATTTAACTTACTGTGGAAGCAGAAATTTTTGACATTTTTCATATGCGAGATTACTAAGAGGGTGTTTGGCTGAGCTTATAAACTCTTCAAAACGGCTTATAAGCAGTTTAGGAGCTTATAAGCTCTTTCAAAATGTTTGGCAAAATAAGCTCCTAAAGAGCTTTTAAGCTGTAAAAATTATAAGCTCCAAGAGCTTATAAGCTCCCCAAAAAATAAGTTCCTCTACCCCAACTTATTTTCTCATTATTTTATAAGCAATACTCATTTTACAAAAATAATTCAATTATGATTTTTTATTTTCATCATATATCATTTTAATTTCATTTTTCTTCGATTTTCTCACTCTAAAAAAGATTTTCTCTCACTAACTAAAAATTCAATCTCTAACTTATAAGCTCATTTACCCGAACACTTTGACAACTTATAAGTTCTTAAGAAACTATATTTTATATTATAGGGTTAAGGTACAGATACCCCCCTAAACATGACCCCCCTAAAATGTATACCCCCCATTCTCCAACTTGGTACAAATTGCCCCCCAAACTCGACGGAAAGTATACAACTAACCCCAGCGCACAGACGGACGTTAGACGCCGTCCATAAAATATATATATATATTTTTTTATTAAATGCAGGGCCCACCAAGAATGTTTACACGGGTTTCTCTAACAACCGATGCATACGAAGAGTCTCCCACATTCAAAACTCAAGAGCGGCAGAAGATATTGAAGACGACGAAGTTGGAAGTAGCGAGCGATTTCTCAGGCAATAAGTCTCCACCGGCGACCACAGATTGCTACTTCCAAAAAAAAGGTAAGTTTTGCTTAAACTCGAATCGTGGGGATGGTTTTTGATTGCATGCAATTAATCCCGAATCAATGAATGTTAATAGATTGAACTAGGATTGAACTGTGGTGTTAATAGATTAATGAAATGTTAAAATAGTGTTGTTTCTGTTATTTCGTTGTGCAGGATGGAAAATCCTATGGTCACCTTTGTGTTCAATCTTTTTGGTATTTGATCTAAAGATGAAAACAGTGGTGAAATCCAATATGAGGGTTATGATTCGTCGAAAATAGAAGACATCTTAGGCAATATGACTTTTGAACGAATAATGTCTGAGTTTAAGTCATCTGAGTCTTGCTTGATGTCTAAACCTAGGGCAGTTTATGTGTACCACGAAGATTACAGATTAGATAAAGGCCTAATTCTCATTAGGGATCAAAGGCATTGTGCGAAAATGTTAGATTATCTAGAGATATTAGGCTAAGGATAAATTCAATTTTTTGTTGACTTTGAAAAGATTCCTATGCCTAGTTTCACACCATTGAGCTTGTTTACAGAAGAAGAGCTCGATACTCTATATGGGGAAGGGCCAGACGGTTTAGAGGTTCCAAAAGATGGGGTAGATGTTGGGACAGCTGGTACTAATACTATTGAAGGGGATAGGGTTCTTGATAGCTTAGTAGTTGACAATGATAGAATTTCTACAGTTTCTACAGTTTTATCCTGAGATATTAGGCTAAGGATAAGTAGGAATGCATATGGAAAAATGCAATAAAGCATGGCTGCAAAATGGGGGAGTGTAATTGTATTCGGATAATAAGAGCTGCAATGACCATTTATTTATACGCAAATATTACAAGACCATTTATGAGTATTCAAACCACTTCAAAAAGTAAACTGTCTTTTTGAAATTCAGCTTGAATTTCACATTTAACTTACTGTGGAAGCAGAAATTTTTGACATTTTTCATATGCGAGATTACTAAGAGGGTGTTTGGCTGAGCTTATAAACTCTTCAAAACGGCTTATAAGCAGTTTAGGAGCTTATAAGCTCTTTCAAAATGTTTGGCAAAATAAGCTCCTAAAGAGCTTTTAAGCTGTAAAAATTATAAGCTCCAAGAGCTTATAAGCTCCCCAAAAAATAAGTTCCTCTACCCCAACTTATTTTCTCATTATTTTATAAGCAATACTCATTTTACAAAAATAATTCAATTATGATTTTTTATTTTCATCATATATCATTTTAATTTCATTTTTCTTCGATTTTCTCACTCTAAAAAAGATTTTCTCTCACTAACTAAAAATTCAATCTCTAACTTATAAGCTCATTTACCCGAACACTTTGACAACTTATAAGTTCTTAAGAAACTATATTTTATATTATAGGGTTAAGGTACAGATACCCCCCTAAACATGACCCCCCTAAAATGTATACCCCCCATTCTCCAACTTGGTACAAATTGCCCCCCAAACTCGACGGAAAGTATACAACTAACCCCAGCGCACAGACGGACGTTAGACGCCGTCCATAAAATATATATATATATTTTTTTATTAAATGCAGGGCCCACCAAGAATGTTTACACGGGTTTCTCTAACAACCGATGCATACGAAGAGTCTCCCACATTCAAAACTCAAGAGCGGCAGAAGATATTGAAGACGACGAAGTTGGAAGTAGCGAGCGATTTCTCAGGCAATAAGTCTCCACCGGCGACCACAGATTGCTACTTCCAAAAAAAAGGTAAGTTTTGCTTAAACTCGAATCGTGGGGATGGTTTTTGATTGCATGCAATTAATCCCGAATCAATGAATGTTAATAGATTGAACTAGGATTGAACTGTGGTGTTAATAGATTAATGAAATGTTAAAATAGTGTTGTTTCTGTTATTTCGTTGTGCAGGATGGAAAATCCTATGGTCACCTTTGTGTTCAATCTTTTTGGTATTTGATCTAAAGATGAAAACAGTGGTGAAATCCAATATGAGGGTTATGATTCGTCGAAAATAGAAGACATCTTAGGCAATATGACTTTTGAACGAATAATGTCTGAGTTTAAGTCATCTGAGTCTTGCTTGATGTCTAAACCTAGGGCAGTTTATGTGTACCACGAAGATTACAGATTAGATAAAGGCCTAATTCTCATTAGGGATCAAAGGCATTGTGCGAAAATGTTAGATTATCTAGAGATATTAGGCTAAGGATAAATTCAATTTTTTGTTGACTTTGAAAAGATTCCTATGCCTAGTTTCACACCATTGAGCTTGTTTACAGAAGAAGAGCTCGATACTCTATATGGGGAAGGGCCAGACGGTTTAGAGGTTCCAAAAGATGGGGTAGATGTTGGGACAGCTGGTACTAATACTATTGAAGGGGATAGGGTTCTTGATAGCTTAGTAGTTGACAATGATAGAATTTCTACAGTTTCTACAGTTTTATCCTGAGATATTAGGCTAAGGATAAGTAGGAATGCATATGGAAAAATGCAATAAAGCATGGCTGCAAAATGGGGGAGTGTAATTGTATTCGGATAATAAGAGCTGCAATGACCATTTATTTATACGCAAATATTACAAGACCATTTATGAGTATTCAAACCACTTCAAAAAGTAAACTGTCTTTTTGAAATTCAGCTTGAATTTCACATTTAACTTACTGTGGAAGCAGAAATTTTTGACATTTTTCATATGCGAGATTACTAAGAGGGTGTTTGGCTGAGCTTATAAACTCTTCAAAACGGCTTATAAGCAGTTTAGGAGCTTATAAGCTCTTTCAAAATGTTTGGCAAAATAAGCTCCTAAAGAGCTTTTAAGCTGTAAAAATTATAAGCTCCAAGAGCTTATAAGCTCCCCAAAAAATAAGTTCCTCTACCCCAACTTATTTTCTCATTATTTTATAAGCAATACTCATTTTACAAAAATAATTCAATTATGATTTTTTATTTTCATCATATATCATTTTAATTTCATTTTTCTTCGATTTTCTCACTCTAAAAAAGATTTTCTCTCACTAACTAAAAATTCAATCTCTAACTTATAAGCTCATTTACCCGAACACTTTGACAACTTATAAGTTCTTAAGAAACTATATTTTATATTATAGGGTTAAGGTACAGATACCCCCCTAAACATGACCCCCCTAAAATGTATACCCCCCATTCTCCAACTTGGTACAAATTGCCCCCCAAACTCGACGGAAAGTATACAACTAACCCCAGCGCACAGACGGACGTTAGACGCCGTCCATAAAATATATATATATATTTTTTTATTAAATGCAGGGCCCACCAAGAATGTTTACACGGGTTTCTCTAACAACCGATGCATACGAAGAGTCTCCCACATTCAAAACTCAAGAGCGGCAGAAGATATTGAAGACGACGAAGTTGGAAGTAGCGAGCGATTTCTCAGGCAATAAGTCTCCACCGGCGACCACAGATTGCTACTTCCAAAAAAAAGGTAAGTTTTGCTTAAACTCGAATCGTGGGGATGGTTTTTGATTGCATGCAATTAATCCCGAATCAATGAATGTTAATAGATTGAACTAGGATTGAACTGTGGTGTTAATAGATTAATGAAATGTTAAAATAGTGTTGTTTCTGTTATTTCGTTGTGCAGGATGGAAAATCCTATGGTCACCTTTGTGTTCAATCTTTTTGGTATTTGATCTAAAGATGAAAACAGTGGTGAAATCCAATATGAGGGTTATGATTCGTCGAAAATAGAAGACATCTTAGGCAATATGACTTTTGAACGAATAATGTCTGAGTTTAAGTCATCTGAGTCTTGCTTGATGTCTAAACCTAGGGCAGTTTATGTGTACCACGAAGATTACAGATTAGATAAAGGCCTAATTCTCATTAGGGATCAAAGGCATTGTGCGAAAATGTTAGATTATCTAGAGATATTAGGCTAAGGATAAATTCAATTTTTTGTTGACTTTGAAAAGATTCCTATGCCTAGTTTCACACCATTGAGCTTGTTTACAGAAGAAGAGCTCGATACTCTATATGGGGAAGGGCCAGACGGTTTAGAGGTTCCAAAAGATGGGGTAGATGTTGGGACAGCTGGTACTAATACTATTGAAGGGGATAGGGTTCTTGATAGCTTAGTAGTTGACAATGATAGAATTTCTACAGTTTCTACAGTTTTATCCTGAGATATTAGGCTAAGGATAAGTAGGAATGCATATGGAAAAATGCAATAAAGCATGGCTGCAAAATGGGGGAGTGTAATTGTATTCGGATAATAAGAGCTGCAATGACCATTTATTTATACGCAAATATTACAAGACCATTTATGAGTATTCAAACCACTTCAAAAAGTAAACTGTCTTTTTGAAATTCAGCTTGAATTTCACATTTAACTTACTGTGGAAGCAGAAATTTTTGACATTTTTCATATGCGAGATTACTAAGAGGGTGTTTGGCTGAGCTTATAAACTCTTCAAAACGGCTTATAAGCAGTTTAGGAGCTTATAAGCTCTTTCAAAATGTTTGGCAAAATAAGCTCCTAAAGAGCTTTTAAGCTGTAAAAATTATAAGCTCCAAGAGCTTATAAGCTCCCCAAAAAATAAGTTCCTCTACCCCAACTTATTTTCTCATTATTTTATAAGCAATACTCATTTTACAAAAATAATTCAATTATGATTTTTTATTTTCATCATATATCATTTTAATTTCATTTTTCTTCGATTTTCTCACTCTAAAAAAGATTTTCTCTCACTAACTAAAAATTCAATCTCTAACTTATAAGCTCATTTACCCGAACACTTTGACAACTTATAAGTTCTTAAGAAACTATATTTTATATTATAGGGTTAAGGTACAGATACCCCCCTAAACATGACCCCCCTAAAATGTATACCCCCCATTCTCCAACTTGGTACAAATTGCCCCCCAAACTCGACGGAAAGTATACAACTAACCCCAGCGCACAGACGGACGTTAGACGCCGTCCATAAAATATATATATATATTTTTTTATTAAATGCAGGGCCCACCAAGAATGTTTACACGGGTTTCTCTAACAACCGATGCATACGAAGAGTCTCCCACATTCAAAACTCAAGAGCGGCAGAAGATATTGAAGACGACGAAGTTGGAAGTAGCGAGCGATTTCTCAGGCAATAAGTCTCCACCGGCGACCACAGATTGCTACTTCCAAAAAAAAGGTAAGTTTTGCTTAAACTCGAATCGTGGGGATGGTTTTTGATTGCATGCAATTAATCCCGAATCAATGAATGTTAATAGATTGAACTAGGATTGAACTGTGGTGTTAATAGATTAATGAAATGTTAAAATAGTGTTGTTTCTGTTATTTCGTTGTGCAGGATGGAAAATCCTATGGTCACCTTTGTGTTCAATCTTTTTGGTATTTGATCTAAAGATGAAAACAGTGGTGAAATCCAATATGAGGGTTATGATTCGTCGAAAATAGAAGACATCTTAGGCAATATGACTTTTGAACGAATAATGTCTGAGTTTAAGTCATCTGAGTCTTGCTTGATGTCTAAACCTAGGGCAGTTTATGTGTACCACGAAGATTACAGATTAGATAAAGGCCTAATTCTCATTAGGGATCAAAGGCATTGTGCGAAAATGTTAGATTATCTAGAGATATTAGGCTAAGGATAAATTCAATTTTTTGTTGACTTTGAAAAGATTCCTATGCCTAGTTTCACACCATTGAGCTTGTTTACAGAAGAAGAGCTCGATACTCTATATGGGGAAGGGCCAGACGGTTTAGAGGTTCCAAAAGATGGGGTAGATGTTGGGACAGCTGGTACTAATACTATTGAAGGGGATAGGGTTCTTGATAGCTTAGTAGTTGACAATGATAGAATTTCTACAGTTTCTACAGTTTTATCCTGAGATATTAGGCTAAGGATAAGTAGGAATGCATATGGAAAAATGCAATAAAGCATGGCTGCAAAATGGGGGAGTGTAATTGTATTCGGATAATAAGAGCTGCAATGACCATTTATTTATACGCAAATATTACAAGACCATTTATGAGTATTCAAACCACTTCAAAAAGTAAACTGTCTTTTTGAAATTCAGCTTGAATTTCACATTTAACTTACTGTGGAAGCAGAAATTTTTGACATTTTTCATATGCGAGATTACTAAGAGGGTGTTTGGCTGAGCTTATAAACTCTTCAAAACGGCTTATAAGCAGTTTAGGAGCTTATAAGCTCTTTCAAAATGTTTGGCAAAATAAGCTCCTAAAGAGCTTTTAAGCTGTAAAAATTATAAGCTCCAAGAGCTTATAAGCTCCCCAAAAAATAAGTTCCTCTACCCCAACTTATTTTCTCATTATTTTATAAGCAATACTCATTTTACAAAAATAATTCAATTATGATTTTTTATTTTCATCATATATCATTTTAATTTCATTTTTCTTCGATTTTCTCACTCTAAAAAAGATTTTCTCTCACTAACTAAAAATTCAATCTCTAACTTATAAGCTCATTTACCCGAACACTTTGACAACTTATAAGTTCTTAAGAAACTATATTTTATATTATAGGGTTAAGGTACAGATACCCCCCTAAACATGACCCCCCTAAAATGTATACCCCCCATTCTCCAACTTGGTACAAATTTCCCCCCAAACTCGACGGAAAGTATACAACTAACCCCAGCGCACAGACGGACGTTAGACGCCGTCCATAAAATATATAGATATTTTTTTTATTAAATGCAGGGCCCACCAAGAATGTTTACACGGGTTTCTCTAACAACCGATGCATACGAAGAGTCTCCCACATTCAAAACTCAAGAGCGGCAGAAGATATTGAAGACGACGAAGTTGGAAGTAGCGAGCGATTTCTCAGGCAATAAGTCTCCACCGGCGACCACAGATTGCTACTTCCAAAAAAAAGGTAAGTTTTGCTTAAACTCGAATCGTGGGGATGGTTTTTGATTGCATGCAATTAATCCCGAATCAATGAATGTTAATAGATTGAACTAGGATTGAACTGTGGTGTTAATAGATTAATGAAATGTTAAAATAGTGTTGTTTCTGTTATTTCGTTGTGCAGGATGGAAAATCCTATGGTCACCTTTGTGTTCAATCTTTTTGGTATTTGATCTAAAGATGAAAACAGTGGTGAAATCCAATATGAGGGTTATGATTCGTCGAAAATAGAAGACATCTTAGGCAATATGACTTTTGAACGAATAATGTCTGAGTTTAAGTCATCTGAGTCTTGCTTGATGTCTAAACCTAGGGCAGTTTATGTGTACCACGAAGATTACAGATTAGATAAAGGCCTAATTCTCATTAGGGATCAAAGGCATTGTGCGAAAATGTTAGATTATCTAGAGATATTAGGCTAAGGATAAATTCAATTTTTTGTTGACTTTGAAAAGATTCCTATGCCTAGTTTCACACCATTGAGCTTGTTTACAGAAGAAGAGCTCGATACTCTATATGGGGAAGGGCCAGACGGTTTAGAGGTTCCAAAAGATGGGGTAGATGTTGGGACAGCTGGTACTAATACTATTGAAGGGGATAGGGTTCTTGATAGCTTAGTAGTTGACAATGATAGAATTTCTACAGTTTCTACAGTTTTATCCTGAGATATTAGGCTAAGGATAAGTAGGAATGCATATGGAAAAATGCAATAAAGCATGGCTGCAAAATGGGGGAGTGTAATTGTATTCGGATAATAAGAGCTGCAATGACCATTTATTTATACGCAAATATTACAAGACCATTTATGAGTATTCAAACCACTTCAAAAAGTAAACTGTCTTTTTGAAATTCAGCTTGAATTTCACATTTAACTTACTGTGGAAGCAGAAATTTTTGACATTTTTCATATGCGAGATTACTAAGAGGGTGTTTGGCTGAGCTTATAAACTCTTCAAAACGGCTTATAAGCAGTTTAGGAGCTTATAAGCTCTTTCAAAATGTTTGGCAAAATAAGCTCCTAAAGAGCTTTTAAGCTGTAAAAATTATAAGCTCCAAGAGCTTATAAGCTCCCCAAAAAATAAGTTCCTCTACCCCAACTTATTTTCTCATTATTTTATAAGCAATACTCATTTTACAAAAATAATTCAATTATGATTTTTTATTTTCATCATATATCATTTTAATTTCATTTTTCTTCGATTTTCTCACTCTAAAAAAGATTTTCTCTCACTAACTAAAAATTCAATCTCTAACTTATAAGCTCATTTACCCGAACACTTTGACAACTTATAAGTTCTGAAGAAACTATATTTTATATTATAGGGTTAAGGTACAGATACCCCCCTAAACATGACCCCCCTAAAATGTATACCCCCCATTCTCCAACTTGGTACAAATTGCCCCCCAAACTCGACGGAAAGTATACAACTAACCCCAGCGCACAGACGGACGTTAGACGCCGTCCATAAAATATATATATATATTTTTTTATTAAATGCAGGGCCCACCAAGAATGTTTACACGGGTTTCTCTAACAACCGATGCATACGAAGAGTCTCCCACATTCAAAACTCAAGAGCGGCAGAAGATATTGAAGACGACGAAGTTGGAAGTAGCGAGCGATTTCTCAGGCAATAAGTCTCCACCGGCGACCACAGATTGCTACTTCCAAAAAAAAGGTAAGTTTTGCTTAAACTCGAATCGTGGGGATGGTTTTTGATTGCATGCAATTAATCCCGAATCAATGAATGTTAATAGATTGAACTAGGATTGAACTGTGGTGTTAATAGATTAATGAAATGTTAAAATAGTGTTGTTTCTGTTATTTCGTTGTGCAGGATGGAAAATCCTATGGTCACCTTTGTGTTCAATCTTTTTGGTATTTGATCTAAAGATGAAAACAGTGGTGAAATCCAATATGAGGGTTATGATTCGTCGAAAATAGAAGACATCTTAGGCAATATGACTTTTGAACGAATAATGTCTGAGTTTAAGTCATCTGAGTCTTGCTTGATGTCTAAACCTAGGGCAGTTTATGTGTACCACGAAGATTACAGATTAGATAAAGGCCTAATTCTCATTAGGGATCAAAGGCATTGTGCGAAAATGTTAGATTATCTAGAGATATTAGGCTAAGGATAAATTCAATTTTTTGTTGACTTTGAAAAGATTCCTATGCCTAGTTTCACACCATTGAGCTTGTTTACAGAAGAAGAGCTCGATACTCTATATGGGGAAGGGCCAGACGGTTTAGAGGTTCCAAAAGATGGGGTAGATGTTGGGACAGCTGGTACTAATACTATTGAAGGGGATAGGGTTCTTGATAGCTTAGTAGTTGACAATGATAGAATTTCTACAGTTTCTACAGTTTTATCCTGAGATATTAGGCTAAGGATAAGTAGGAATGCATATGGAAAAATGCAATAAAGCATGGCTGCAAAATGGGGGAGTGTAATTGTATTCGGATAATAAGAGCTGCAATGACCATTTATTTATACGCAAATATTACAAGACCATTTATGAGTATTCAAACCACTTCAAAAAGTAAACTGTCTTTTTGAAATTCAGCTTGAATTTCACATTTAACTTACTGTGGAAGCAGAAATTTTTGACATTTTTCATATGCGAGATTACTAAGAGGGTGTTTGGCTGAGCTTATAAACTCTTCAAAACGGCTTATAAGCAGTTTAGGAGCTTATAAGCTCTTTCAAAATGTTTGGCAAAATAAGCTCCTAAAGAGCTTTTAAGCTGTAAAAATTATAAGCTCCAAGAGCTTATAAGCTCCCCAAAAAATAAGTTCCTCTACCCCAACTTATTTTCTCATTATTTTATAAGCAATACTCATTTTACAAAAATAATTCAATTATGATTTTTTATTTTCATCATATATCATTTTAATTTCATTTTTCTTCGATTTTCTCACTCTAAAAAAGATTTTCTCTCACTAACTAAAAATTCAATCTCTAACTTATAAGCTCATTTACCCGAACACTTTGACAACTTATAAGTTCTGAAGAAACTATATTTTATATTATAGGGTTAAGGTACAGATACCCCCCTAAACATGACCCCCCTAAAATGTATACCCCCCATTCTCCAACTTGGTACAAATTGCCCCCCAAACTCGACGGAAAGTATACAACTAACCCCAGCGCACAGACGGACGTTAGACGCCGTCCATAAAATATATATATATATTTTTTTATTAAATGCAGGGCCCACCAAGAATGTTTACACGGGTTTCTCTAACAACCGATGCATACGAAGAGTCTCCCACATTCAAAACTCAAGAGCGGCAGAAGATATTGAAGACGACGAAGTTGGAAGTAGCGAGCGATTTCTCAGGCAATAAGTCTCCACCGGCGACCACAGATTGCTACTTCCAAAAAAAAGGTAAGTTTTGCTTAAACTCGAATCGTGGGGATGGTTTTTGATTGCATGCAATTAATCCCGAATCAATGAATGTTAATAGATTGAACTAGGATTGAACTGTGGTGTTAATAGATTAATGAAATGTTAAAATAGTGTTGTTTCTGTTATTTCGTTGTGCAGGATGGAAAATCCTATGGTCACCTTTGTGTTCAATCTTTTTGGTATTTGATCTAAAGATGAAAACAGTGGTGAAATCCAATATGAGGGTTATGATTCGTCGAAAATAGAAGACATCTTAGGCAATATGACTTTTGAACGAATAATGTCTGAGTTTAAGTCATCTGAGTCTTGCTTGATGTCTAAACCTAGGGCAGTTTATGTGTACCACGAAGATTACAGATTAGATAAAGGCCTAATTCTCATTAGGGATCAAAGGCATTGTGCGAAAATGTTAGATTATCTAGAGATATTAGGCTAAGGATAAATTCAATTTTTTGTTGACTTTGAAAAGATTCCTATGCCTAGTTTCACACCATTGAGCTTGTTTACAGAAGAAGAGCTCGATACTCTATATGGGGAAGGGCCAGACGGTTTAGAGGTTCCAAAAGATGGGGTAGATGTTGGGACAGCTGGTACTAATACTATTGAAGGGGATAGGGTTCTTGATAGCTTAGTAGTTGACAATGATAGAATTTCTACAGTTTCTACAGTTTTATCCTGAGATATTAGGCTAAGGATAAGTAGGAATGCATATGGAAAAATGCAATAAAGCATGGCTGCAAAATGGGGGAGTGTAATTGTATTCGGATAATAAGAGCTGCAATGACCATTTATTTATACGCAAATATTACAAGACCATTTATGAGTATTCAAACCACTTCAAAAAGTAAACTGTCTTTTTGAAATTCAGCTTGAATTTCACATTTAACTTACTGTGGAAGCAGAAATTTTTGACATTTTTCATATGCGAGATTACTAAGAGGGTGTTTGGCTGAGCTTATAAACTCTTCAAAACGGCTTATAAGCAGTTTAGGAGCTTATAAGCTCTTTCAAAATGTTTGGCAAAATAAGCTCCTAAAGAGCTTTTAAGCTGTAAAAATTATAAGCTCCAAGAGCTTATAAGCTCCCCAAAAAATAAGTTCCTCTACCCCAACTTATTTTCTCATTATTTTATAAGCAATACTCATTTTACAAAAATAATTCAATTATGATTTTTTATTTTCATCATATATCATTTTAATTTCATTTTTCTTCGATTTTCTCACTCTAAAAAAGATTTTCTCTCACTAACTAAAAATTCAATCTCTAACTTATAAGCTCATTTACCCGAACACTTTGACAACTTATAAGTTCTTAAGAAACTATATTTTATATTATAGGGTTAAGGTACAGATACCCCCCTAAACATGACCCCCCTAAAATGTATACCCCCCATTCTCCAACTTGGTACAAATTGCCCCCCAAACTCGACGGAAAGTATACAACTAACCCCAGCGCACAGACGGACGTTAGACGCCGTCCATAAAATATATATATATTTTTTTTTATTAAATGCAGGGCCCACCAAGAATGTTTACACGGGTTTCTCTAACAACCGATGCATACGAAGAGTCTCCCACATTCAAAACTCAAGAGCGGCAGAAGATATTGAAGACGACGAAGTTGGAAGTAGCGAGCGATTTCTCAGGCAATAAGTCTCCACCGGCGACCACAGATTGCTACTTCCAAAAAAAAGGTAAGTTTTGCTTAAACTCGAATCGTGGGGATGGTTTTTGATTGCATGCAATTAATCCCGAATCAATGAATGTTAATAGATTGAACTAGGATTGAACTGTGGTGTTAATAGATTAATGAAATGTTAAAATAGTGTTGTTTCTGTTATTTCGTTGTGCAGGATGGAAAATCCTATGGTCACCTTTGTGTTCAATCTTTTTGGTATTTGATCTAAAGATGAAAACAGTGGTGAAATCCAATATGAGGGTTATGATTCGTCGAAAATAGAAGACATCTTAGGCAATATGACTTTTGAACGAATAATGTCTGAGTTTAAGTCATCTGAGTCTTGCTTGATGTCTAAACCTAGGGCAGTTTATGTGTACCACGAAGATTACAGATTAGATAAAGGCCTAATTCTCATTAGGGATCAAAGGCATTGTGCGAAAATGTTAGATTATCTAGAGATATTAGGCTAAGGATAAATTCAATTTTTTGTTGACTTTGAAAAGATTCCTATGCCTAGTTTCACACCATTGAGCTTGTTTACAGAAGAAGAGCTCGATACTCTATATGGGGAAGGGCCAGACGGTTTAGAGGTTCCAAAAGATGGGGTAGATGTTGGGACAGCTGGTACTAATACTATTGAAGGGGATAGGGTTCTTGATAGCTTAGTAGTTGACAATGATAGAATTTCTACAGTTTCGACAGTTTTATCCTGAGATATTAGGCTAAGGATAAGTAGGAATGCATATGGAAAAATGCAATAAAGCATGGCTGCAAAATGGGGGAGTGTAATTGTATTCGGATAATAAGAGCTGCAATGACCATTTATTTATACGCAAATATTACAAGACCATTTATGAGTATTCAAACCACTTCAAAAAGTAAACTGTCTTTTTGAAATTCAGCTTGAATTTCACATTTAACTTACTGTGGAAGCACAAATTTTTGACATTTTTAATATGCGAGATTACTAAGAGGGTGTTTGGCTGAGCTTATAAACTCTTCAAAACGGTTTATAAGCAGTTTATGAGCTTATAAACTCTTTCAAAGTGTTTGGCAAAATAAGCTCCTAAACAGCTTATAAGCGGTAAAAATTATAAGCTTCAAGAGCTTATAAGCTCCCCAAAAAATAAGATCATCTACCCCAACTTATTTTCTCATTATTTTATAAGCAGCACTCATGTTACAAAAATAACTCAATTATGATTTTTTATTTTCATCATATATCATTTTAATTTCATTTTTATTTGATTTTCTCTCTAAAAAAGATTTCCTCTCACTAACTAAAAATTCTATCTCTAGCTTATAAGCTCATTTACCCAAATACTTTGACAACTTATAAGTTCTTAAGAAACTAATCTTATATTATAAGCTCCAAGAGCTTATAAGCTTTTTAAAATAAGCTTAGTCAAACACCCTCTAAATCTTGTTCTACAACATTGTTTCAATACAACATTGTTTCAATTCAAATTACCGCATCATAGACCGCTTATATAAAAATTTCCATGTAATAAAATTATGGTGTCCACGTATGATTAAATATGAGCGGAACATTAATTTAGGGAATTCCAAAAAGTTTAAAATTTATGCATTATTTGATCAAGAAAATAGTGTTGTTAAAAACCAGAATTTGGGTATACTTCATTGTATATGCATAAAGTTAACCCTAACAAAACTTTAGCTGTAAAGAAAATTCATATTTTTGTTTTTATTTATCTACCAAAAAATACAACAAATTATGCAAGTAAAAATAAATAGCTTATTAAGCTAATTTGTCCAATTTGGTAAATTGCTTATATTTTATTTTGTCGAAACATGTGTGGTGGACGTCGCCAACCACCAAATAATTCCTGCGGAATTACCAAAATAAATTAGTATAATGGTAAGCAGGGTCGATCCCACAGAGAGCAGTTAAAAATCATTCAAATCCCTAAATCTATAAAAACGGTGATGCCACCCCGCCTTAATTTTAAGAGGAGTTAATTAAACTAAGAATGCAGAATTAAATCAAATAAAATCCGCTTGAAGTAAATCAATAAAAAAAGGTAATTCGGCTCAAATAAATCCACTCTAATTCAACTCTGATCCTCGACGCAATAATTAATCAATCCCTTTCAACCAACCAGTTATAGGATACCGTGAAACGCAACGGACGTACCCCAATTCCTACTTTCTGTGTCGATAAACAGCTGGAGACGCCAGACCTGCTTATTTCCCTTATTAAAATATAACCTAGCTGGAGACGCCAGACTTAGATTTAATATTCTAATAGCATTAAGATGAAGGAACCCAATTTATATCAATTATCATAGAGACGCTAGTAATAATTAATATACCAATTAATTCCTACTACGAACACGGTAGTTGTATCACTAATTAGTCAAATTCCAACAATTACGGATTGGCAGGAACTAATTGACTGTAATCCAATTAAACTTAAGTTGGTCAGACTTAAATAAAATCGAAATTATCTTTAAACCCTAGGAATTAATCGGAATCAATATGAATCAATTTTAAACCAATTAGGTCTCACAGATCATTAAATTAGAGTTTTATTATTCTCGCCGAATTAAAAGTTTAGCTACTCATGCTTAAAATAAAAATAATCAAATAAATAAAAAATAAACATAATTAAAATAGGCGAATAAAGCTGAGAAAATAAATTGCAAGAAATAAATCAAACTTGAATTAACCCAATACTCGGTTGCCTCCTTCGATTCCAATCCAGCTGCTATCAATAATTGAATGAACAAGAATTAAAGCTAAGAGCAACAAAGAGATCAAAATACTAAACGTTGAAATCTAAATTGCATGAAGTAAAAGAATTGCATGGAATAAAAAAGGTCAACTCCTAATGCTAATCAATTCCAAAATTGCGGCTGAATGAAGTTACGTAAAGAACAAGATGATAACCTAATTAAAAAAACTAACTATGCGGCGCTCTCTAAAGCTAAAAGTCCTAATTGAAATAAAACACAAGGGAATTTAAACCCTTAAGTGACCGAACACCCTAATTAACATGGGTTTCGGCCCCTTTAAAAAACTAAAGCTCAAAATTAATCAAAAGAGTATTTGGCTTAATTAAATTACAAAATAATTAGCTCCAAAGCCCAATCTCTAAATTCCTCCACAATCAACTCTAATCTTCATCAAAAGCTTGATTTCCACCAATTTCTTCCATCCACGAGATCTATCTCCAATCCATCTAATTCCTGCGCCAAATGTCAACAACTTGGGTAATATCAAAGCAAAACCAACGGCAAAACGACACGAAAATAGATAACTAAATCACACACATCAATGTGTTAATAAAAGGTATGCAAATTCTTATTATAATGATAGGGATATATGATTTATTTTAAATCTCATTCTTATCATTGTACTTCTAAGTTTTTTTAAACGATTCAAAGCATTAATTAGGATTGGAAAATAACATTAACCCCTTTGACGGTTCAATCAATTTGTGTTACAGGCATTTCTCTTGAGCAAGTTATTATGTGGGGAACTTATCTTAGTGGAGCAATAATCTTGGTGGAGCAATAATCTTTTTTTGAGGAAGGTGGAGCAATAATATATCTCAGTGGAGCAATAATCTTGGTGGAGCAATATTATGATAATCATAAGTTTGTATTTGTATTCTAAATGTCCTTCCATTATTTCTTAGGTTAAGAAAGTTTTAATTTGACATTTATTTGTTTATAAAAAATACATTTTCTAATGTGTTCTATATTTTGTATATTTAAATGAAATGTTTAAATAATATCAACTCCTGCTTCAGAGTAGCTTCAAATACTGCCAACAAGACCTAACGTTGTCCCCAAAATGCATTTGGTTTCTTATAAAATTATGTGAACTAAGCACGAGTTTATTTTTTCACTTTTCCAAATTCTGCTGAAATTTCAAGATTATCATAAAATTAACGTTCGGCTAGTTATACTTCTGTAACGACCCGACTTTTTATTAAGGATTATATACTTTTAATTACTGATTTAAGGATTGATTATGGTAATTAGAGTTCAGCATCCATTTATAAAATACGAACTTATATGAAATTGATAATTTATATATGTGATGATTTATTTTTTTTATTTTCAATAGATGATGCACTCAAAATAGATTTTGAGTCCATTAATTTATTGTGGAGAATTTAACACTGAAGTGTTAAATATGAATCTTTTATCGATTGTTTACTTAAGCCCATGAGTAATTTAATTTATGTTAGAAGCAAGCTTAAATGGATTTTATGCTTCAATAAGAATTAGGCTTATATGTCTTAATGTATTTAAATGAGTTTGGAACCATATTATTAATACATTAATCTCTTAGATTTTTTTTTTTTATGATTAAAGTTGAATAATCCTAAGCATGCTGAATCCTAAGCATGCTGAAGAAATTCTTGCTACGCATGCTGAAGAAATTCTTCAGTCATACATGCAGGCTGAAGGTATTCATACCTGTAAGTTGAAAAAAATTCCACAATCCTCATCCATCCAAACCACCCCATTTTTCTTTAAAACCACAGCCATTTTCACCATTCTCACACCACCATTTTCAACTACTGCAGCCCAATTTCACAGCCAATTTTAAGGTAATGCAACAAAGAAATTTCTGCATCTTTCCATTCTCTTCCCAAATTGATTTCTAATTTTTGTGATATACAATATCTGCAGAGACTATTATCCACCTACTCAAGGTATCATCACCCTCAGGGAACCACCAATTCATACCAATTCATACGGCTGTTCTGATATTTCACAACATGATTACATATGCACATATGAACTGAAATTTACAGACTAGTTCAGTTTCAAGAAAAGAATTTCAGATTTTCAATAAGCATTTACAGTATTTGATTTTTGCTCAAATCATCTATGCTATGACTGAAATTGTGGCTTGAACCTACTGTGTGTGTGAGTCGAAATCAGAGGGAGGCGGCAGCCGCGGTGGCTCGTCACCGACGACGGAGCGGCGGCGGTGAACCTGCCGTTGTCTCCGATCTGCCAAGAAAGGGGAAAAGATGAGGAAAAAGAAAAAGAAAATGAGAATAGGGAGATCCGGGGGCTTACCTTTGTGAGACGGTGCTCGGCTCCTCACAGCGAATCCGACGACGAACGGCGGCGGCCGTGCTCTTCCACGGCCAGGCGATGGCCGTGAACACCCAAGGCGGCGGCGTGCGGCTGACTTCCAGCGGCCGAGAGAGCGAGAGAGATAGAGGTTGAGGTGAGAAGGAGGAGGCGATGAGTGAGGGAGGCGTCGGAGCCGGCGATTCTCGCCGAGGTTAGAGCAGGCGGCGGCGGCAGATCTTGGAGGAAGAAGAGGCGGCCGGAATCGAGCGAGAGAGAGAGCGGAGGCGACGGCGAGGCGGCGCGCCGGAGGCGGCGCCGCCCTCAGCCGAACGAAGGGAGAGAGAGCCGATGGTAGAGTGAGGATAGAGAGAGAGAGAGAATCGGTAGAGTGAGGATAAAGAGAGAGAGAGAACCAATATTGTGAGAGAGAGAAGAGTGAATGTCGGTAGAGAGAGAGAGAGATAGAGAGGAGTGGGCCTTTCTCAATTGGGCCGGGTTTCAGCCGGGTTTGGGCCGATTTTTTTTTAAATTGTTTGGGCCGATTTAATTAAATTCTTGGGCCGATTTAATTAAACTCTTGGGCCGATTTAATTAAATTCTTGGGCCGATTTAATTAAACTCTTGGACCGATTTAATTAAATTGTTTGGGCCGATTTTATTAAATTGTTTGGGCCTTATTCAAAGAAAAATATGATAGACTTAATTTATCTAATTAATTTGGGCTTATATCTATTTAAATTATTTGAGCTCTTAATAATTAATTTAAATTGAGCTTGATTAATTTAATTATATATTGACCTTTAAATTAATTATTTAAATGGAGTTCTTTATTTCAAGTATTTATAAATGGATTATAAAATGAAATATTTTGAGTTAAACTCTCATTTAAATTAATTCTTTTCAAAACGACTTATTAATATGGATTATTTGAAAATGATTAAATTGTTTTATGTATGAGAAAGCATGATCTATGATGATATAATTTATCTATGTAATATTATAGGTTTTGTTTTTTTTAAAATGACGGAATATTTGACTTGATGACATAAATAGAACGAGTTATGATTAATGCGCATGTTGATGTTCGAATAAATAGTTTCGAACCTAAATGGTAGTATGTGATAATGTTTTGAGTCTAAGGTTTTGACGAGATAAGATTAATATTAAAATTTACTAATTATTTTAAGGGTGATGATGGGCTCACTTATTGGGCTTCATGATTTTATTATCTTGGGCCTCATTTGTTGGGCTTTAGAATTTAATTGATGTTGGGCCTAATATTATTAATGCATTGGGCTTTGAATTTGTTCATTTGGGCTCTTATTATTTATTTTGATTGGGCTTCTATTAATTATTAATAATGAATTTATTATTTTTATTAATTGAACTCCTACTATTTTAATTGATTAAGTTCAATGAAATTTATTAGTTAAGCCCAATGAGATTTATTAATTTAGGCCCCATTATTTAATCCTAATTATTTTAATTAGTGATTAAAATTAAAATTTACTAACTATTTTAAGAGTGATGATGGGCTCACTTATTGGGCTTCATGATTTTATTATCTTGGGCCTCATGTGTTGGGCTCTAGAATTTAATTGATGTTGGGCCTAATATTATTAATGCATTGGGCTTTGAATTTATTCATTTGGGCTCAAATTAAATTCCTTTTGGGCCTTGATTATTTTTATTTTAATTGGGCCTTCATAATTATTCTATTAAGTTTAATTAGAGAAGACTTTAAGACTTACTAATTATTAATTAGTAAGTGAATTAGATTATTTTAAGATGAGTAGATTATTAAAGATTAATAATCCGACCTCATAAGACGAGCTTTAATTCCTTAAATAGGATTAACATCTCATAATTTAATTAAAGGAATATGAGTCATGCATAATCATTTCACGCATCCTCATTTATTGAGATTTTTCGAGAATTAGAATCTTATTTTATTTTCTCGGATTAAAGGTCAAGCACCAGAGTTAGAGCTAAACCGTGAGTCTGCTATTCAGGTAGGCTTTCTATGTATAAACTAAAATTATATATTAGAATTGTTAAGACTTTATGCTTATGAATTTAAATGATATTGTCAATGCCTAAATGCTTTATGTTTTATTATTAATTGCCTATCTGATGTTAATCGAATTCGGATTCTGGATGGGACCGCAAATCCCTTCAGAATTAGTGTACACCTTGTGATCGTGAGTCATCTAGCGGGTTGGCCGATCATAGTGTCCGTAGAGGGAGGCCTCCCTCTCGGCACGAGTTACTGATATGGTAATTAATGATATAAAATACCTGCGCGGGTTATTGATGAAAGAAATGATATTATGTTTGGTAAATACGAGTCTTTAAAGGAAAACCCTCGTATCTTACTACTGTTGAAAGACATGACAATAAAATATTATGCATGTATGTAAATTTCGGCAAGTGTCCACTAAGTACTCCTGTACTTAGCCCTGCATGTATTTATAAATGTGCAGGTTGAGCTGTGATCGAGGATGTAGTGTGCAAGCGGAGCTTCTGTCAATCTAGGATGAGTACCTCAGAGTAGAGTATATGTCTTCATACATATATTCAAATTATTATTCCGCTGCGAACACTGATTATGTTAAGATATTATGTCAAACAATATGTATTATTTAATAATGTACTAAAACTATTGAGTACCCCGTTTTGGGATAATATTATGTACGGTCCCCTTGTGGCCTTCATTGATATCTAGATATTTCGATTGATTTCCTTATACAAGTCGAGTCATCAAGAAACCGAATATGCCCCTTTCTTACTCCCGCTCCTAAATTCCCTCCCTTAGTCGCGGTTTCCCCGAATTTGCTATCCTTAGCAAGTGCGGTCGTGACAGAATGGTATCAGAGCATTTCTTTTGCTCTGAGTACTACTCATTCCTTCTAAGTTGAGTCTAGATTAAGTAAGTAAATACACTTTGAACTAGTTGACAAAAGCTTGGCACTACATCTCGTCACGCTCAACGGAGGTTATGGTAAGTACTTTCAAGTTTTAATTAAGTTAATTTCTTGAAATGTATGAAGCATGAATAAGTATGACTATGGTATGAATCACAAGAACTTAGAACTGTTAAGTTATATATGCTCACTCTCACGACGGAACATAGAAGAGAACTTAGGGAGATGCCTTAACTTTTTCTTCATGTTACGATGACATCGACAATGACGGTCGAAATAGAGAAAGAAGAATCACACGAAGGGTCGCATGATGAAACCACGAGCATGAAGATTGAACAGCGTAACGAACGCCAATAGTACGTTGATGACATGGGCATAGCTTAAATATTCGAGTGTTTTTCTACGATGAGATCTCGAATTAGCTTGGCTTTTGAACTTATTTTGTTGAAACTTTTAGTGCTCGTTGCTAGATTTAAGAAAATATCATCATCACATAACAAGCCCTAAGTTCGGGAAACAACGACACTAGAACTATATGATAGTCGAATTGGTAATCTGTGATTAAGTATTAAGAACCTGTATGGCTTGTGTAAATGCTAGATTTAGATGATGAGGTGTTTTTGCACGTTATGGTTATTGAACCAAACTTGTTTTCCGATTTTAGATATTTAGAACCTTATCGCCTTAAGTTACTTGTCGTGTGCTACTTTTGACGATAGAACTTCCTTTGTTAGATGGCGAGGACTGTTTTCACCCGACGACGACCACTGCCCCCATGGGCTAGTCCAGAGGAAGTCGAGCGGTCCTACCGCACCTATGCTCCATGTCACGGGGATAACCTCGGACAGTTCCTCGCAGGTTTTCACAGACACTGGGTCGAGGCGAGTGCACATGGAGTATCAGGGTATGACGGTATCCAGAGGTTGATCTTACTGTTACCTTCCGAGTGGCAGGGATGGGCTAGACAGATTTCTGCCCACTACATCTTTCGCCGAGAAGATTACCACGACCTCATGGGAGACTTCCCTAGCTTTATTGCAGAGCTTCAGATCTGTTTCACTTTGTGGGGCCGTGCTCCTCTAGGGCCCTACATCCTTCCGGGAGACTACGTACAAGTGGGGACGCCTATGCCAGCGGAGACACCCGCTACTGCCCCTGAGTCTCCGATGGTCTTGCCACGAGATTCTACACCACGTGCCTCAGTTCTAGGGCGCCGTGGTAGGCACGATGACGAGGCAGGCCCTTCTCGTCCACGGGCTCGCAGGGATTTCCCATCGCCTCCTGACTCAGTGATCCCAGCTACTGCTACTCCACCACCACTGATACCTACGATAGACGCAAGGTTTGAGGCTGCCATGGCAAATGTCGACAGGGTCATGGCCAACATGAGGGAGTTTCTAGATAGGGGCAAATACCCTATGCAGGAGGATGACGATACAGCACAGTATGGTACGATGAGAATTACTCGTCCCAAGCCCGTGCCAACTCCAGCTCCGATCAAGCCTCGTGCCACGGCCAGGATCAGCACCAGAGACGATCCGATCCGTGAGATTGCGGACGATATCTTCCGCTCAGCCCAGATCATGCAGGAGACAGGCGAGGGCCAGGGAGAGACTCCGTTGCCCAGCTGGGAGCCGGGCGAGGATGAGGAGGAGGACCCCGAGGAGGATGAGGAGGAGGACCCCGAGGAGGATCCAGAAGAGGACCCCCTGGCGTCACCAAGGAACAGTCGTACCGCGACTCAGAGTTCACAGATTTGATAGTTTTAGCTTGTGAATGTACTCCGGAAACGATGATTCGTTCCAATGACTATGATTTTATTTATGTTGTTTCTAGCTAGCATTAGTACGGAAATGTTGGTCTCTAGGACGTTCCGTGAATAAAAACCCTTTTGTGATTGCTTAACTAGTAAGCCGGTACATCATAAGGAGTACTGGATAGACTTTACTTACATTTTTGGGTTGACAATGTAAAAGCCCTCGATGAGACAATTTTCCATGAGATATAAATGACCCTAGCATGGGTTTTCTACGACGATCCCGTGTATGTTTTATGTTTCTCTACGGGTTTTATTTTTCACGAGTCAGTTAAGAATGTAGTAACTTTGAATAATGTGACTTGTGTATGCAACGGTTCCTGTTAATATATTAGTTTTGGAGTTATGATAAGTTAAATTTAACAAACAGTTCTTTATTAATTGCCTTAGAGATTCCTGTATAGAATGTATTAAAAAGGGTGTTTGTAATTTGCAGAATGCCGCCTAAACGAGGTCGCCCCCCTAGGAGAAACGTTAACAATGATGGAAATCGCGATGAAATACCTGAAGGGCGGCGAAACGATAGGGAACCTACCCCACCCCCTCCACCCCCTGCTAGAAGGACTGAAGAACTGTTTCTTCGACAGAATCCGCCCACATTCACTGGGACAGGCGACCCAGCCGAGGCCGAAGCTTGGATACGCGCCTTGGAGCGTATCTTCACCTTCCTACACTGCACAGAAGAAGAGCGACTCTCGTGTATGTCTTTCCAACTAGCCGGATCGGCTGACTTTTGGTGGGAAGCCCGCCGAAAGACTCTGACTCCCGAACAATGGGCAGTATACACTTGGGAAGACTTTAAGACGGGATTATATGATAAGTATATTCCCAAGAGCTACAGAAAGAAGAAGGAGGCTGAGTTTTATAGCCTGAAACAAGGGAAGAAGACGGTGACCGAGTATGACAGAGAGTTCTGCGATCTATCGCGTTATGCTCCACAACAGGTGGATACTGATGAGAAAATGGCGGAGAAATTTTGTGCCGGTCTGAGGCACGAGATTCGGATGACTCTAGCTAGTCATGGTGGACTCTCATACACTGAGTCTTTGAACAGGGCACTGGACATCGAAGCTGCGATGCCAGTAGAAAGGTTGGCTCCATCACAGACCCCAGCGCCAGCCAACCCACCTGCACGCCCTCAGAACTTTAAAGGGAAGCGCAACTGGAACGACCATAGAGAAAATGAAAATCAGACTAACAAGAGGCCATGGCAAGGAAATGCGCCGTTGGGACAATATCAGCAACAAAGACAAGGGAAGCAACAGGGTTTTGCCCCGGCTGGAGGCAGCCAAAGACAAAATGAAGTTCCCCTTTGTCCAAAATGCCACAAACCACATCGTGGTGTCTGTAAGGCTGGAACTGACAGTTGCTACACGTGTGGCCAGAAGGGCCACTACTCCTCACAATGCCCCAACAAACAGCAGGGCGCGGCAATTAGGGCCACTTATGCCCAGCCCCTGCAAGCAGTTCAAGGGCAACACCAGCCCCGCCAACAACAGCCATACCAGCAGCAATACCAATACCAGCCCCGCCAACAACAGCCATACCAGCAGCAATACCAACACAAGCACCAACAGCGCCAACAACAACAGAGGCGGCAACAACCATTGCCGCAGCAGGCGAGAGCCTTTGCTCTCACCCAAAACCAGCCCGAGAAAAACCAAGGAAACCTGGCAGGTATGGGCAAGCTTAAAGGTTTTTCCATAATGATTCTGTTCGATACTGGTGCTTCGCATTCTTTTATATCTGCCCCTTGCGTAGATACCTTAGAAATCGAATCAGAACGAGCTAAGTGTGCCTTAAGAATCACTACACCCTCAGGAGGAAGATCTACCACCACACATGTTTGCTCGAACGTAGAATTTGAAATAGGAGAACTTAAGATGGTAGCGAACAATCTTAATATTCTGCTCATGTGGGACGTAGATATAATCTTAGGAATGGACTGGCTAGCTGAGAATCACGCCACCATCCTTTGTAGTGAACGAAAAATTTCTATTCGACCACCTGGAAAGGAACCGACGGAATTTCACGGCATAGGTATGAAGAAAAGAGTACCAGTGATATCCGCATTACAAGCCAGAAAAGAGATGATGAAGGAAGGAAGCACAGCTTATCTCGTCTACCTAAACGGGGAAGCTAGTGAAGACAAGAAAGTGGAAGATGTGGCAATAGTACGAGATTTTCCAGAAGTTTTTCCTGAAATATTGCCAGGACTACCTCCAGACAGGCAACTAGATTTCACCATTGATCTAGAACCTGGATCTGCCCCAGTATCAAAGGCACCGTACAGGATGGCCCCAAAGGAACTACAAGAATTAAAGGTGCAACTACAGGAACTCTTGGACTTGGGTTTCATCAGACCCAGTGTCTCGCCTTGGGGAGCGCCTGTACTCTTTGTCAAGAAGAAAGATGGAACCATGAGAATGTGCATTGATTATCGAGAGTTGAACAAACTGACGCTTAAAAACAAATACCCTCTTCCAAGGATAGATGATTTGTTCGATCAACTCAAAGGAGCCAGTGTATTCTCAAAAATAGATTTAAGGTCTGGGTATCATCAACTGAAGATCAGACCAGAGGATATATCTAAGACCGCTTTCCGCACAAGATATGGTCACTATGAATTCGTTGTCATGCCATTTGGTCTAACCAATGCACCGGCAGTATTCATGGACCTCATGAATCGAGTTTTCCATCCATACTTAGACAAATTTGTCTTAGTATTTATAGATGATATCCTCATCTATTCTAAGAATGACCAAGAACATGAAAATCATTTAAGAATCATCCTGGAGACATTAAAGACGGAGAAGTTGTTCGCCAAATTCAGCAAGTGCGAATTTTGGTTGAAAGAAGTAATGTTTCTAGGGCACATCGTATCAGCAGATGGAATCAAGGTGGACCCCGCCAAGGTGCAAGCAGTGCGCGAGTGGAAATCACCAACCACACCTAATGAAATCCGGAGTTTCTTAGGTTTGGCAGGATACTACCGGAGATTCATCGAAGGATTCTCTAAAATAGCGAGACCAATGACGCAATTACTTCGCAAAGGAATCAAGTATAAGTGGAACGAGGAGTGTGAAGCCAGCTTCCAAGAGCTGAAGAAGAAATTGACAACTGCACCAGTGCTAGCAGTTCCAGCAGCCGATAAAGAATACGTGATCTTCACGGACGCGTCCAAAAATGGGCTAGGTTGTGTGTTGATGCAAGAAGGAAAGGTCATTGCCTACGCCTCGCGACAACTAAGGCCACATGAATTGAACTACCCCACTCATGATCTGGAACTAGCAGCAATTGTGCATGCTTTGAAAATTTGGAGACACCATCTATACGGAGTTAGATGTGAAATCTTCACTGATCACAAAAGCCTTAAGTATTTTTTCGAGCAGAAAGACTTGAATATGAGACAGAGGAGATGGCTCGAACTCGTAAAGGATTACGACTGCGGTATCAACTACCACCCGGGAAAAGCTAATGTAGTAGCTGATGCTTTAAGTCGTAAAACTCAATCCGAGTTAGGACTTCTTCTCACTCAAGAGGACACGCTTGTAAGGGATTTTGACAAATTGAAGATAGAAGTGGTTCAGCCACCGGCAACGACAAGAGCAATTATTGCAACTCTAGTAGCCGTCCCAGACCTCAGAGAAAGGATCGTCAGTGCCCAGAGAGCGGATGAGAGCTTGGAAAAAGTTCGTCTCAAAGATCCGAACAGGCACGCCAGGAGGCTACCAAGAGGCAACGGATAACGCAGTTCTTTTTGAAGGAAGATTGTGTGTTCCCCATAACGAGGAACTGAGAAACGAGATCATGAGTGAAGCTCATGACACGCCCTATACCGCTCATCCCGGAAGTACCAAAATGTACCAAGATCTAAAACAGAAGTTTTGGTGGGACGGGATGAAACGAGATATAGCCTCGTTTGTAGAGCGTTGCCTTGCATGCCAGCAAGTGAAAGCTTTACATCAACGACCATATGGGAAATTACAGCCATTGGAAATCCCAGAATGGAAGTGGGAGCACATAGCGATGGATTTCGTGACGGGTTTACCCAAGACAAATAGGGGCAACACAGCTATTTGGGTAATAGTAGACCGTCTCACAAAGAGCGCTCATTTTATACCGATTCCAATTACCCATGGATCGGAGAAACTAGCCCAACTGTACATTCGTGAGATTGTACGGCTACATGGAATACCAATATCCATTACTTCAGATAGAGATTCAAAATTTACTTCTAGATTTTGGATCAGTTTACAGAAAGAGTTGGGAACGAGATTAAACTTTAGCACCGCCTTTCACCCTCAAACAGATGGACAATCAGAAAGGACAATTCAGACCCTTGAAGATATGTTGAGGACAGTGGTGCTAGACCGAGGAGGAAGTTGGGAATCAGTGCTGCCGTTAATCGAATTCGCCTACAACAATAGTTACCAGGCAACCATTGATATGGCACCTTATGAGGCGCTGTATGGAAGGAAGTGTAGATCACCACTTTACTGGGATGAAGTGGGTGAAAGAAAAATCCTTGGGCCAGATGCAGTAAGCGAGATGATCGAGACCATCCGCCAGATTAGAACAAGAATTAAAGAGGCCCAGGACAGACAGAAGTCTTATGCTGATACCCGACGAACTGAACTACAATTTAAGATTGGAGACAAGGTTTTCCTTAAAATATCACCCTCGAAAGGGATCGTTAGATTCGGTGTTAAGGGTAAGTTGAGACCCCGTTTTGTAGGACCTTATGAGATCCTTGAAAGAATAGGTCCCGTAGCGTATAGGTTGGCACTGCCACCTAGCTTTGGAAACGTCCACAATGTGTTTCACGTGTCACAGCTGAGACGGTACGTGTTTGACCCCAAACACGTGATTCACCAAGATGAAATGATTCTTAACCCAGACTTGACGTACGAGGAAAAACCTGAAGCCATTTTGGACCGAAAGGTGCAAGAGTTAAGGAATAAATCGATCGCGTCAGTCAAAATACTGTGGAGACACCATGGACCGGAAGAAGCAACGTGGGAACTTGAGGACCAGATGAAAGAAAAATACCCAGAACTTTTCACATAGGTATGCAAATTTCGGGACGAAATTTCTTTTAAGGGGGATAGTATGTAACGACCCGACTTTTTATTAAGGATTATATACTTTTAATTACTGATTTAAGGATTGATTATGGTAATTAGAGTTCAGCATCCATTTATAAAATACGAACTTATATGAAATTGATAATTTATATATGTGATGATTTATTTTTTTTATTTTCAATAGATGATGCACTCAAAATAGATTTTGAGTCCATTAATTTATTGTGGAGAATTTAACACTGAAGTGTTAAATATGAATCTTTTATCGATTGTTTACTTAAGCCCATGAGTAATTTAATTTATGTTAGAAGCAAGCTTAAATGGATTTTATGCTTCAATAAGAATTAGGCTTATATGTCTTAATGTATTTAAATGAGTTTGGAACCATATTATTAATACATTAATCTCTTAGATTTTTTTTTTATGATTAAAGTTGAATAATCCTAAGCATGCTGAATCCTAAGCATGCTGAAGAAATTCTTGCTACGCATGCTGAAGAAATTCTTCAGTCATACATGCAGGCTGAAGGTATTCATACCTGTAAGTTGAAAAAAATTCCACAATCCTCATCCATCCAAACCACCCCATTTTTCTTTAAAACCACAGCCATTTTCACCATTCTCACACCACCATTTTCAACTACTGCAGCCCAATTTCACAGCCAATTTTAAGGTAATGCAACAAAGAAATTTCTGCATCTTTCCATTCTCTTCCCAAATTGATTTCTAATTTTTGTGATATACAATATCTGCAGAGACTATTATCCACCTACTCAAGGTATCATCACCCTCAGGGAACCACCAATTCATACCAATTCATACGGCTGTTCTGATATTTCACAACATGATTACATATGCACATATGAACTGAAATTTACAGACTAGTTCAGTTTCAAGAAAAGAATTTCAGATTTTCAATAAGCATTTACAGTATTTGATTTTTGCTCAAATCATCTATGCTATGACTGAAATTGTGGCTTGAACCTACTGTGTGTGTGAGTCGAAATCAGAGGGAGGCGGCAGCCGCGGTGGCTCGTCACCGGCGACGGAGCGGCGGCGGTGAACCTGCCGTTGTCTCCGATCTGCCAAGAAAGGGGAAAAGATGAGGAAAAAGAAAAAGAAAATGAGAATAGGGAGATCCGGGGGCTTACCTTTGTGAGACGGTGCTCGGCTCCTCACAGCGAATCCGACGACGAACGGCGGCGGCCGTGCTCTTCCACGGCCAGGCGATGGCCGTGAACACCCAAGGCGGCGGCGTGCGGCTGACTTCCAGCGGCCGAGAGAGCGAGAGAGATAGAGGTTGAGGTGAGAAGGAGGAGGCGATGAGTGAGGGAGGCGTCGGAGCCGGCGATTCTCGCCGAGGTTAGAGCAGGCGGCGGCGGCAGATCTTGGAGGAAGAAGAGGCGGCCGGAATCGAGCGAGAGAGAGAGCGGAGGCGACGGCGAGGCGGCGCGCCGGAGGCGGCGCCGCCCTCAGCCGAACGAAGGGAGAGAGAGCCGATGGTAGAGTGAGGATAGAGAGAGAGAGAGAATCGGTAGAGTGAGGATAAAGAGAGAGAGAGAACCAATATTGTGAGAGAGAGAAGAGTGAATGTCGGTAGAGAGAGAGAGAGATAGAGAGGAGTGGGCCTTTCTCAATTGGGCCGGGTTTCAGCCGGGTTTGGGCCGATTTTTTTTTAAATTGTTTGGGCCGATTTAATTAAATTCTTGGGCCGATTTAATTAAACTCTTGGGCCGATTTAATTAAATTCTTGGGCCGATTTAATTAAACTCTTGGACCGATTTAATTAAATTGTTTGGGCCGATTTTATTAAATTGTTTGGGCCTTATTCAAAGAAAAATATGATAGACTTAATTTATCTAATTAATTTGGGCTTATATCTATTTAAATTATTTGAGCTCTTAATAATTAATTTAAATTGAGCTTGATTAATTTAATTATATATTGACCTTTAAATTAATTATTTAAATGGAGTTCTTTATTTCAAGTATTTATAAATGGATTATAAAATGAAATATTTTGAGTTAAACTCTCATTTAAATTAATTCTTTTCAAAACGACTTATTAATATGGATTATTTGAAAATGATTAAATTGTTTTATGTATGAGAAAGCATGATCTATGATGATATAATTTATCTATGTAATATTATAGGTTTTGTTTTTTTTAAAATGACGGAATATTTGACTTGATGACATAAATAGAACGAGTTATGATTAATGCGCATGTTGATGTTCGAATAAATAGTTTCGAACCTAAATGGTAGTATGTGATAATGTTTTGAGTCTAAGGTTTTGACGAGATAAGATTAATATTAAAATTTACTAATTATTTTAAGGGTGATGATGGGCTCACTTATTGGGCTTCATGATTTTATTATCTTGGGCCTCATTTGTTGGGCTTTAGAATTTAATTGATGTTGGGCCTAATATTATTAATGCATTGGGCTTTGAATTTGTTCATTTGGGCTCTTATTATTTATTTTGATTGGGCTTCTATTAATTATTAATAATGAATTTATTATTTTTATTAATTGAACTCCTACTATTTTAATTGATTAAGTTCAATGAAATTTATTAGTTAAGCCCAATGAGATTTATTAATTTAGGCCCCATTATTTAATCCTAATTATTTTAATTAGTGATTAAAATTAAAATTTACTAACTATTTTAAGAGTGATGATGGGCTCACTTATTGGGCTTCATGATTTTATTATCTTGGGCCTCATGTGTTGGGCTCTAGAATTTAATTGATGTTGGGCCTAATATTATTAATGCATTGGGCTTTGAATTTATTCATTTGGGCTCAAATTAAATTCCTTTTGGGCCTTGATTATTTTTATTTTAATTGGGCCTTCATAATTATTCTATTAAGTTTAATTAGAGAAGACTTTAAGACTTACTAATTATTAATTAGTAAGTGAATTAGATTATTTTAAGATGAGTAGATTATTAAAGATTAATAATCCGACCTCATAAGACGAGCTTTAATTCCTTAAATAGGATTAACATCTCATAATTTAATTAAAGGAATATGAGTCATGCATAATCATTTCACGCATCCTCATTTATTGAGATTTTTCGAGAATTAGAATCTTATTTTATTTTCTCGGATTAAAGGTCAAGCACCAGAGTTAGAGCTAAACCGTGAGTCTGCTATTCAGGTAGGCTTTCTATGTATAAACTAAAATTATATATTAGAATTGTTAAGACTTTATGCTTATGAATTTAAATGATATTGTCAATGCCTAAATGCTTTATGTTTTATTATTAATTGCCTATCTGATGTTAATCGAATTCGGATTCTGGATGGGACCGCAAATCCCTTCAGAATTAGTGTACACCTTGTGATCGTGAGTCATCTAGAAGGTTGGCCGATCATAGTGTCCGTAGAGGGAGGCCTCCCTCTCGGCACGAGTTACTGATATGGTAATTAATGATATAAAATACCTGCGCGGGTTATTGATGAAAGAAATGATATTATGTTTGGTAAATACGAGTCTTTAAAGGAAAACCCTCGTATCTTACTACTGTTGAAAGGCATGACAATAAAATATTATGCATGTATGTAAATTTCGGCAAGTGTCCACTAAGTACTCCTGTACTTAGCCCTGCATGTATTTATAAATGTGCAGGTTGAGCTGTGATCGAGGATGTAGTGTGCAAGCGGAGCTTCTGTCAATCTAGGATGAGTACCTCAGAGTAGAGTATATGTCTTCATACATATATTCAAATTATTATTCCGCTGCGAACACTGATTATGTTAAGATATTATGTCAAACAATATGTATTATTTAATAATGTACTAAAACTATTGAGTACCCCGTTTTGGGATAATATTATGTACGGTCCCCTTGTGGCCTTCATTGATATCTAGATATTTCGATTGATTTCCTTATACAAGTCGAGTCATCAAGAAACCGAATATGCCCCTTTCTTACTCCCGCTCCTAAATTCCCTCCCTTAGTCGCGGTTTCCCCGAATTTGCTATCCTTAGCAAGTGCGGTCGTGACAACTTCCGTTGTAGCACTAGTTCTAATATGTCTTTCATTTTCTGAACTTAAGATTTCTATGTTATACTCTGAATCAATTCTCGTCGAGCTTCTCGTAACTTCTAGTATCATGTTAATGAATGTAGGTATGAGAAGAATGAAACAAAATTTGGGATCTATGTTGTTGATTGACTAACATCATTTGATGTCTTTTTTTCTTTATTCAAAAGGGTGTTGCCTTGTCCTATTTATTCAGATGAAGGCAAGTTTTTCAATTATTACTATTTTATTTAGTCGTGCTTCGATTAAAGTTATTCATTCAAGAATTGGGGTATGACAAAATTATAATAAATTAAAAGTGGTACATGATACGATACACCAAATTATGAGACAGATGATCTCATTTGAATATATATAGGTTTTGTTCCCCAAGAAAGGGAGTTTTGATGATGGATTTGTAAGAAAGGCGTTGGGCTTTTAAACAAAAATTATTTTGTGCCTTTATTTAAATATAAAATTTGGATATTTTTATAATTGTCAATATAGCAATCTCTCTCTCTCTTTCTCTCTCTCTCTCTCTCTCTATATATATATATATATATATATATAATATAATATAAAATTTGGATATTTCTATGGAGATCACTCCCCTACATAGAGAACAAAGACCAAATCTTGTGCGTCGATCTTGCTTAATCTAATGATTCATATAATTTTCTGATTTGATTTTTCATGTAATTAAATATTAGTTTATTAAATCCACTGAAATCTGGGATCACGTTGAATAAATCCCGGAAATTCCGAAACTTCCTGTTTTGGGACCTGATCCGTCAATGAGCATAATATGTGAACATTATTATGTTCATTTCTTTTCCTACGAAAATATTGACGAACATTAGTATGTTTATTTATTTTTTTTACGAAAATATCGACGAACATTAGTATGTTCATTTATTTTTTACGAACATATCAACAAAAATTAGTATGTTCATTTGTTTTTTTACGAACACATCAACGAATATTAGTATGTTCATTAATTAGTATTTTCTACGAACATATCAATGAACGTAATACGTGGATGCATCATTCACGTAGCAGACTCTTCATCAAATTAATATTCCATAAATAAAAGATTTGATTGCCTATATCTATGACAATTAACGAAAATATCAAATCTTCACCAGATGAATCATCACCCTTGGATATACGAAGATCGACGCACAAGATTTGATCTTCGTTCTTCGAATTTTTTATGGTCTCCATAGAACTCTTTTTTAACAAATTAAATAGATTTGTGGGTTCGTCAGTTATATTGAAAACTTCAAAGAATTTACTGAAAAGTTCATTAATCTCATTTACAGCTTCTCACTAGAATTGAACCACATATATATATATATATATATATATAGGGGGCGGTTATTCAATAAACCACCCGTATTTTAAGAATTACGAACCAGCAAAAATGCATGAATTTTATGTATAACACGCATGAATAAACTGTATAAAGGTATGAATTGCGAAAAATAATTTTTTGCTACCTTTGGGATTCGAACTCAGGACCATAAATTTATCCAACAAGGTGATGAATCAACTGTAGATCTTGATGATCTAAGGGCTGAAAATGGTTCTTAATTTATATTTTAAGAATATTTTAGCCTTCCCCTATATATATATATATATATATATATATATAGGGGAGAGTTCAATGGAGACCACTCCCCTATATAGAGAATGAAGACCAAATCTGGTTCCTTGATCTAACTTAATCTAATGGTGGTAATTTAATTGATTAATTTTATTAATTTTCATTTATATTATAATCAAAAGGTTAAGCATGTCATTTTTTATTTAACCCTAATCTCACTCTCTCTCTCATTCACACTCTCTCTCTCTATCTCTCTCTCTCAATCACTCTCCCCCCCTCCCCCACCGCCTCCATCTCTGCTGCTCCGCCGCCTCCCCATCTCTCCTATTGCTCCGCCGCCTCCCTCCCCGCCACCTTCCCAATCGCCTCCATCTCTCCTGCTGCTGCTCCGCCACCTTCCTAATCGCCTCCATCTCTCCTGCTGCTGCTCCGCCGCCTCCCCAATCTCCCCAAGCCGCGCCAGACCAGCAGCGCCGCTCCCCCACGTCCGTCCTTCTCTCCTCAAAATCGCCATCGCTTCCTGCCTTGGTAATGGTCGTCATCGCAGGTGGAGCCACTGCCACCGCACCCTAGATCCCTAAATCTGCACCATTTTCTTTCGATCTCCGGGATCTCCGGTGACCACCGCAGGTGCCATGACCACCGCCCTCCAGTTGTCGCCGCCTTCTCGCACCAGTTCCAGTCACCACCGTCCATGATCTGCCGCCTCCAATCCCAGATCTACCGCTTCCCCTCCATGATCTGCAGCGGCCTCCACGCCCTAATGGAGACCGATCTCCCCTACCGAGTTAAAATAGCACCGGATAGAGAAATCACCCCCTATTTTCGATTTTGTGAGATGAATTTTACCATTTTGGTGGTTCTGTGCTACAAAATTCGTAAATTCTGTTGGTTGTAAAGTCCAGTTGGGTGTTAAAAGGTAGAACCTTTGTATAAATTCTGTTGGTTGATTTCTGCAAAAATAATGGAAAAATTTGGTTGATTAAGGAGTTTGAACCTAATGTTCGTAGAAAATATTAATGAACGTACTAATGTTCGTTGATATGTTCGTAGAAAAATGAATGAACATACTAATGCTGGATGATATGTTCGTAGAAAAACAAATGAACATATTAATGTTCATCGATATGTTCGTAGAAAAACAAATGAACATACTAATGTTCATCAATATGTTCGTCGGAAAACAAATGAACATACTAATGTTCACCTATTATGTTCATTGACGGATCAGGTCCCAGAATTGGAAGAGAGTAATTTTCGGGATTTGTTCAACCAGATGCCATAATTCGTGGATTTGAGTGGACGTTTTTGCCCTTTTTGGATTAAATAAATGTAATTAACCATTATTTAATTACATGAAAAATCAAATCAGGAAATAATCTGGATCATTGATTGGATTGAGATGAATGGCCTTGATTTGGTCTTCATTCTCTATATAAGAATTGGTCTCCATTGAATGCGACCCTATATATATATATATATATATATATATATATATATATATAGGGTAAGGATCTATTGAGAAGCCCCTAAGTGTTAAGATTAAAGAAGAAATACTACCCGTTAGATTTCAGGAAATAGACGGTCAGATTTGGCTTTGGTTAGATTATTTTACTGATTTTATAATTCACTAAATAACATAAAATAATTCGACGGGGTTAAATCAGTATTTTATCACCCCCGATTATTAACTCTCCCTAATCAAATCCCGGATATTGTGCAAATTCCAAACGACTTGCGGCATCTTTATATTCAAGAAATAGAGTTTGGGCAGAATGTTCTGGGCGTCGATATTCATGAACGGCGGAAGATTTTGGGCGGCTATTTTCTTCAGCGATTTCAACCATTGACGAATGGACGCTGGAATTATTGAAGTCTGCTCATCCAATCTACCCACCTTTTTCACTATCCTCTAGAAATCGTCGACTTCATTTCAATTTCTCTAAAATTTTCTGGTAAGAATTCTCTTAATCTTTGAAAATATATTTTCGCACTTTCGTTTTCTGAATATTCATGTGAAAATTGTTGAATATATGTGTTTTTCTTTTGGATTTTGTTTTTAATTTTTGGAAAATCTATTTTAGGATTTTTGTTACGATGGTCGTTTCTATTGACCAATTTTTTAGTGTAAATTTTTGGATCATCGTTTTCTAAATATGTATGTGAAGAAAGTGTTGAATTTTTGTGTTTTTTTTTTTGTTTATGAATAATGTAGAGAACAATGGCTCTGGCTGCATCCTATGTGTGTCTGGCTCAACCATTTACCCTTATTCTACAGAATCATGGAAATTCAGTCATTCCATATCCCGTGACGACGCTTGAGTTGGATATATACTTATCATTTTTTGTTGTTGGATACAATCTGAATAGTACAATTCCTACTTGTGGCTCATTCTCTAAACTAACAGTAGAAAGATAATGCAAAGTTGGATATATATGCTAATCATTTTTGTTGTTGCAGGCATGCACACAGATCTTTCAACTTTTTTGTTTGGCATGTGTAGGGGATTTAGTAATACACTTCTTGATTATTCGTCATACTATGATGATTATTCGTAACTTTGTATTTCTTATTCATTTATGTCTTTTATTAATATTAAGTCGTATGCAGAATGTTCATCAGAATCAAAATCTTATTCATTATACTAATGAAATACTTGAGATTTTGGGTTGTTTTTAGGTTACAATGGATGGATCGTTTTTGCTCTTTAGGGGATTCCTCGAGCCTTATAACTGGAAGTGCTGATCCATCTGCAAAGTCATATGGGATGTCAAAACAGGGACTCTGTTTTCTGTTAATTGAAAAACTTTGTTTTGTTCATTGCGAAATTGTAATTATTCATTACATATCATATTCATGAATAATATTATTTTATTCAGAAAAATATTTTCCTTATTCACAACTTATGAATAGTAGATGTATTATTCATCAAACTATTGTCCTTATTCGCATAAACATAATTTTTATTTGGTACATCTTGAACAATATTCATGAATACAATATATTAACACATATGAAATTGAAATGTTGACTTAATGAACATGTTGTGTTAATTTAATGAATAAATTATATGAAATTGGTGAATAACAAGGAACATGTTAAAAAATGATGAGTATGTGTTGAATATTATTTAAATTTAATTGAATAAAAAAATGATTATGATGAATAAGACACATATTATTCAAGAATTTTAAATATTAATATAAAGAACACATAAAAACAAAAAGAATACAACAACATATATATACAAATTGCAGCAAATCGAAGTAGTAGTAGTAGTAGTAATAATAATAATAATAATAATAATAATAATAATAATAATAATAATAATAATAATAATAATAATAATAATAATAATAATAGAATTCTAAAGTAAGACCTTCAAATGACAAAACAAAGATCTGGAATGCATACGCAAACACCATGCGTTAATTACAAAATAATTAATCAATGGCTAAAGTGTGTGAAAAAAGCCGCAAAATAACAAAAAATATGCAGCACCGTTAATTGTTTATAGGTCAGGGAATATAGTTTATTAAAATTGGAAAATAATCATAATAATGGATACGCATAAAGTTACCAAGATTAAGCATATCTTAAATATGGTATTGACGGTTATATAATAATGATAGATTACAATTGTAACCTTTGACCATTTTATAGCCGAAATTTTGGATGAATGTGAGTCATTGGATTCCTTAAGATCAGCGAACACGATTTATTCTCTATTCTCACAACATATAGCCTTCTCAATAGATCCCTTCTCTCTCTCTCTCTATATATATATAGATATATAAGGACCACTCCAATGGATCCCTTATATATGGTGAGATCTTAGATTGATTTGAGGGTGTTGATTTCATGTATCATATGGCTGATATTTGCCTAGATGGCGATTTTTTTTACCAGAGTTCGAATCTTGGAGAGTGAAAATTTTATCAATTTTTTAATATCGCTATTCATCAGTATATACTGCCTTATTCGACACTATATACTTCCTTATTCATTGTACTCATGATTTCACGAAAAATAGCAATCTCAATGGAGTGCACCCCTATACACACACGTATATTTAAAAATTTAATTGAATATTTATGAATATAAAATCAAATATAATAATTTAAATATATATGTTTGAATTGGACAAAATTGAGAAAAGTAGGTAATGATGAAGTCACGAAGCTCCTCAACAAGATTATGGGCATTCATTTATTTTTAAAGATGACATCGGCGATGATCAAAGTAAAACTTTTTTTGTCTCTACCTCATCATCGTGAAAAATGTGTTTTTTTCCCCCTATTTTCATTATTTTTTTATATTAATTTTGTTTATTTGTTTATTTACATTTTATATATCAAAATTTTGTATATAGTACTTTTTATTTACATAGTTTTTAGTTATAATACATTTTAATGCAATTAAGGAGAATGAGATTTATACACTTAATTTTGAATTATTTAATTTTAATAATACATATTTTAAAATTTTAATTTGTATTAATTTTAATATAAATTTGTGAAAGAATAATTGGTATATGTCTAAAATAAAATTATTGCCAATTTCGTTTTTTTACTAGGGGGGCAACTACTGACTCCCTCAAGCTCAATATAAAATCGAATACCGAGTGTCTCAAATTCATATTCTGAATGCAAATAAATTGATTTTAAGGCAAATCAACGGAAGTAAACTATGGGGGTGTTACAGATTAATTTTAATTAATTAAATTAGATCCACCCCTTTATAATAGTATATAGATCCAAAATATGGACCGCACAATATATGTATGTAGCGCGCTAGGAGTGTGACACGTTGCAAATGTCTTCCAAGGCAAAATACACGCAGGAGTAAAATAGGAACAAAAATTTTGAAAATTAAAAAAAAAAAAAAATTACCGAAAAATTCATTTTTTCTTGGCCTCAAATAAAATTATGCATATATTGAACACGAATATGCATAAACATAAACACAAATATGCATAACGTTGGATATAAATATGAATGAAAAAGTATCACTATGCGACCCCTCTAGTGCCTCTCGTTGCTGCTCTTCGCCTCCATAGTTATATATGCATAGTTAGGCATATAGTCGAATATTGCTATTCATATTTGTGTGTAACACTATGCATATACTACTATGTGACACTGTTAGGTGGCTCTCGCCGGTGGTCACTTGACGGATCATACTTTCACAGAAGGGTCACATAGTGATACTTTCTCATGCACATGAGCGGAGCCGGGGGGGGGGGGGGGGGGAGAGTGTGCCCCCTAGCCCCCTCCCATATTTTGAGATTTTTTTTTTAATTTTAATATATATATTAAATTTACTGAGGAATAAATCCTTCAAAAACCTAAGCCACGCATTAATCCAAAAGAAAAAATAAATAAAGTATAAAAAATCAAATAAAATCAAATCAAACAAAAGATAATTCGGCCAAAAATCTGTTGTGTATAATGTCATGAGTTTAGTGGCCATTAAAAAAAACGAGATGGTACGTGGAAAAAATAATGCGATGTGGGTGTGGAACAAAAACAAGATGGGTGTAAATGTTAAGACTGTGGTATTGTGACAGCAATTTGTAGGCATGTAACACAAATTGGTACATGACAAAGACTTCACTCAAAGAAAAAACATATATGCATTTCACACCATCAAAATTCTCGTAGCCCTTATATATAAAGATTTGTAACTAATGAATATTGCAGTTATACACTTGAATCACAATTCACTCCCTCCAATTTGTAGCCATGGAGAAAAAGTTTTATTGCGTGTTTGTGTATACATTCCTAATTACCATAAGCTTCCTAATGCTTTCTTGTGTAGCTAAACAACCTATGAGCCTTGCAACTGATCAAACTGTCCTTCTTTCACTCAAACAACACATCACCTCCGACCCATCTCGTATACTTGCAATGAATTGGACAAACTCGAGCTCCATCTGCAGCTGGATTGGCGTCACTTGCAGCTTACGCCACCACAGAGTAGCTGCCTTGAATCTCTCCAACATGGCTCTCTCCGGCACCATTCCACCACAGCTCGGACACCTCTCCTTCCTCATCTACCTCAATCTCAAAAGCAATCTTTTTCATGGAGATTTGCCTCAAGAGCTGTCTCTCCTTCGCCGTTTGAAGTTCATATCTCTCCGACTCAACAACTTCACCGGAGACTTCCCTCCGATGTTTGGTCAGTTACCAAAATTAGAGTACTTGAATTTACGCAACAACAGCTTCATAGGTTCCATCCCAAAATCTCTCTCAAACCTAACAAACCTACAATTTCTTGACTTAACTTCCAATTCTCTAAGTGGAGAAATTCCAAAAGAGTTTGGGAGACTTCAAAGTCTACAAACTCTAGCTGTTCAATTCAATCGTCTATCCGGTGCTATACCATCAGCCATATTCAACATATCGACCCTTGTAGTTATAGCATTGAGAAGCAATGAATTGAGTGGAAGTCTTCCAACAGACATGTGCCGTAATCTTCCATTTCTTGCTGGGATTTATCTTTCTGACAATCAGCTGAGTGGCGCGATTCCCACAAATCTATCCCAATGTTCACGGCTCGAGGTGTTGAGCCTCCCTTACAACTCTTTTAGTGGGGAGATACCTTCAGAAATCGGCTACTTAACATCTCTTGAGAAGTTATATCTCGGTGGTAACAATTTGAACGGTATGAGTTAAAGTTGTTATCACATAAATTTGTGTAAATGAGATTTGATTAGTTTCATGACAATTTTTTGGCAGGAACACTACCACATGAGATTGGCAATCTTCATAGTCTGGTTGAGTTTGCTGCTGAGCACAATGAGATTGGGGGCTCAATTGATTTCAGTATTTTCATGAATATGTCTTCATTGCAAAACTTGTATCTATGGCGCAACAAATTCACGGGGAATCTTTCAAGGGATGTTGGGAATATTACAACGCTCACAATTTTGGAACTATCAGAAAACCATTTTACAGGTACAACCAAGTAATTTTCATGTTATACAATGCAAAGAATTTAACTTTAATATTGGACTTCATTTTACAATCAAATTTTCACTAATGAACTTTTAGATTGATGAAGGAACTTTTATTTATGTTCTATATCACTGCAAAAAAACTCATAATTAAAGACAAAATTAATGATGAAAATGGATCCGAAGTTAAAAATGTGGCGTTAACGACGACTTGCCGACGGAAATTATTTTCGTTGTTAATCCATCGTTAACTGATATTTTAATTTAAAATTAACTTTATTTTTATTATCTTCGTCGTAAATCTGTCGTCAATTAATATTAATTTATTTATATAATTATTTTTATATTTATTTTTAATTAAAAATATATATATTTATTATTTAGTAAATCCGTCATTAATTACTATATTTATATATATTTTTTTAAATACTTTTTATTTTTCTTTTTAATTTAAAAATATTTTTTTTGTAATTTAATAATACTCCATATTAATTTTTTTTTATTTTATAATTTATAGTTATTTTAAAATTGATCATTATTAAAAATTAACAAGTTTTAGTTATACATGTCGGCATATTTTAAGGTTATGCATAAATGAAATTGTATATTAAAAGTGAATTTAAATGAATTCATAGGTACTATAATAACAATTGTTTGCCTCTTCTACGTTGGTGATTAATCGAAAGAAACTTTAAAGTTAATCACTCTTGTACTAGAGCACTATCAAGATGGGCCGGGTGACCCGCTGAAAAATATACCAAAGTGTATACGATTGAGTACAAAATTTATAACAAAATTGAAAATAAATTACTTCAATTGAAATAATAAAAAATAATTAAAAAAAAACGTCGAATTAACGACGAAAATTTTGGCTCCTTACTCTGTCGTTAAATTTAACGACGGAAATTTCCTTCGTTAATTGAATTTATCACGAAAGGATAAATTTCAGAACAGATCTGTCATTACCTGTAATTAACGACGGAAAACAGTATTTTAGCGACAGAAGAATCCGTCGTTAATTGCGATATTTTTGTAGTGTATCTTGTGGTGATTTTATTTTCTATACTTTGCTACAGATTTTTTTTTCTTTCTTTTATAGTGAGCTATAATTTACTTCCTCAATATATTTTAATTTCATTGAAGAGATTTTTCATTTTGTTGGAACAAATGATGTTGCCATTAAAATGTCAATAAATTGGCCATGAACTATCTAGCTAATTACTAACGTATTGAAATGTAGATAAATTTTTAATGAACTTTGGGCTCCAATGTCCATGAACTTTGAACTCCAATGTCCATACTTTTAATTAGGTTTTGATGATAATTTTTTGTAATATATAGATCATCATCACACAAATGAAATAACATGTAATGTCTATAAAGAATATTTTTGAAGAGTTCAACCTTGTTTAAAATTGTAAAAGTCGATTAATTCTTATTCATATAAAAAATCAGAACAACATCGTATTATTTCTCATAAAAAGCTTTTGAAAATTATATACGAAATGATGTAGTAATTAAGAGATATCACCTATAGAATAAAAATATCACCCTCTCATTTCTTATACTTCCAAATATGTAAGTAGTTTATTGTTATTGATTAGAAATTGTAAGAAAATAATTTAAATTCACCTTAATTAGTTTACCTCATTTGCTACAATTTTTATAATATTTTTTTATTTGCGATCATTATACTTTTTAGAAGATAAAAATATAAAATAAATAGAAAATGTAAAGCTTTACGATTAAATATTCTGACTACTTTCAAGTTTAGCGATAAAAAATTCTGTTGCTAATCGACATTTTTTTTGTAGTGTGATGAACACAAAACTTTTGAGACTTGTATCACTATTGATTCAGAGAAAGGTACTAAAAAAATATTACTATAAAAAATAAAATTGACAGGACCATCAATATTTAAGAAGTTATTAATTACATGCGAGTGTAATATAGGAATATAATAAGCAAATCAAAATTTATTTGAACAATTAATACACTTTTATATAGGTATAGTTCATACTGATTAAATTGTACATCAACATTATTAATCCAAGCATTTATAAGAGAGTTTCATGTTAAATGAGTGAGACCCCCTATTTTTCGTGTAACATTGAGGACAATGCACAATGGAGTATAATATTAATGAACAAGACGTATATCTAACGAACAAGATGTATATACTGATGAAAAATAAAATTTAAAAAATTGGTAATGAATAAGACATATATACTGATGAACAAGAAACTGTATACTGATGAACAATGCAGTATATACTGATGAATAACAAAATTCAAATATTCTGCTCCCTCCAGGATTCGAACCCTGCGAAAAAAATCACCCTCCAGATACAATATCAGCCATATGATTGATAAAATAAACGCACCAGATTGTGCCTTAAATCTCACTAAAATTAGGGGGTCTCATTGGAGCGGCCCCTACATATGAAAATGTAAATTTGTACGTACGACTACTCATATTATATAATATGATAATAATTTAATTATATTAATTAATTTTATATAAATGAGTTAAATTGCGTGCAATGCAAGCTTTCTCTGCTAGTGCATGTAAATTATGCATCTTTAGCTTGTCCACTATTATCTGTTTAATTGCATTATTTTCAGCCCACCTATCTTTATTATGAGTGAGAACAGATACAAAGTCTTTTGGCTACAGTTTTGAAATTATACCACATTTATGCCAAATCTCATTTTTTTTCAGGTCATATTCCCATTGAATGTGGCAAACTTAATCAACTTGAGATATTATCATTACGTATGAAGAGCTTGAATGGTTTGATTCCACAAGAGCTCTTTAACATTTCAACTCTTCAGATTGTTTCTCTTAATAACAATGCTCTGTCAGGGGTTCTTCCAACCCATTTATGCCATGCCTCTCCCTTTCTTGAAGAATTGAATCTTGACGTAAATTTCATAAGTGGTGCAATACCCAACTCTATCTCTAACTGTTCTCAACTCACAATTCTCTCACTTGCTGAAAACAAATTCAGTGGTTATATACCTACTCATCTTGGCAACCTAAGACTTCTCCAATATCTTTTCCTGTTCGACAACAATCTTACCCAGGCACCATCTTCTTCCTTCATTACTCCATTGACAAATTGCAGGTCTCTAACTAGTTTGTCAATTGGTGATAACCCACTATACGGTGTCATTCCAGCTTCTGTTGGGAACTTATCTTCCTCGTTTCAAGAATTTTATGTCCATAACTGCAAATTCAGTGGCAGTATTCCTGTTGAAATAGGAAATCTAAGCAGTTTGATGACATTAGCTTTGCAAGCCAATGAGTTATCTGGTAATATTCCATTTACTATCAAACATCTACTTGACCTTCAAGGATTAGATCTATCTGATAACATGTTGGGAGGCTCCATTCCAGATGCTATATGTGATTTATTCAAGCTAGATACTTTACTTATGAGACAGAATCAATTTTCAGGACCGATTCCAAAATGTCTGGGAATCAATATATATAGACCTATCGATGAATCAGTTGTCAAAGTTTATTCCTAGCAATATTGGGAAGTTGCAGAATTTGGTTAATTTGTCTTTAGCAAATAATAGACTAGTAGGTTCTATTCCTGTGTGTGTCTATGGGAGGTCTAGTCAGTTTGGTAACTCTTGACTTATCCTACAACAACCTCTCTGGTTCGATCCCAAAGTCTTTAGAAGCACTTCAACACCTCGACTACTTTAATGTTTCTTTCAATAGTTTAATTGGAGAAATTCCTAATGGCGGTTCTTTTAGAAATTTCACTATGGACTCTTTTAAGGGTAATGAGGCATTGTGTGGAATCTCGAAGGTCCATGTCCAGATTTGCTCTTCAGTTTCTAATCACAAATCAAAGAGGAAGAATGTGGAACGAGCTTCATTTATTATTTTTGGGGTTGTGGCTATTACCTTGCTTGTTTGTTTGGCCTTTATGGTTGTCAGATACAAAAGAAAAGAAAAGACAACTAGAGAAGTTGATGAACTGATATCCATTGTGCCAGAAAGAATCTCTTATTATGAATTGGTGCAAGCAACAGAACAATTCAATGAAATCAATTTACTTGGTACTGGGAGTTCTTGCTCTGTTTATAAAGGAATTCTTAACAATGGGAGGGATATCGCTGTCAAGGTGTTTAATATGCAGCTAAAAGGTATTTCAAGAATATTTGATGTCGAATGTGAGATACTACGTAGCATTCGACATAGAAATCTGACAAGCGTCATAAGCAGTTGCTCCAATGAAGAGTTCAAGGCATTAGTACTTGAATATATGCCAAAGGGAAACCTTGAAAAATGGTTATATTCCCACAACTATTGCTTGAATCTGATGGAAAGATTGAATATAATGATTGATGTTGCATCTGCTTTGGAGTATCTACACCATGGTTATTCAATGCCCATTGTCCACAGCGACTTGAAGCCTAGTAATGTATTGTTAGATGAAGACATGGTAGCTCATGTAAGCGATTTTGGCATAGCAAAGTTGTTATGCAATGGAGATAGTTTTGTGTTAACTACCACGATAGCAACATTGGGTTACATCGCTCCAGGTAAAGTTTCTCTACACACACACACACACACACACGCATACACACACACACACACACACACACACACACACACACATATATATATATATATATATTGATTGCACTTCACTTTCAATCAATGAAATTTTGTCTTCCTTACTACATATTACGCATCATGATTTTTGGTGTTACAGAGTATGGTTTGGAAGGGCTAGTTTCGACAAAGTGTGATGTGTATAGCTACGGAGTGATGCTAATTGAAACTTTTACGAGGAAAAAGCCTAGTGATGATATGTTTTGTGAAGATATGAGCTTAAAGAGATGGGTAGAACTCTCTCTTCCCGAGATCCCAAATGAAGTGATAGATGCTAACTTAGTCATGAATTTGGATGAAGAACAAATTGACAAGAATCTGCAGTGTATATCATCCATATTTGGATTGGCTTTGAAATGCTCTGCGGACTCTCCCGGGGATAGAATCAACATGAAACAAGCACATGCAGAGTTGTAAAAAATCAAACGCCGATTTTCTCAATGAGATTCATGTAAGCTATTTCAAAGTTTATTTCAAAGATAATATTGTTCGATTACCATTTTAGTAAGAATTTTGTTTGATACTGTGAAGTGGAAAACCTTGAACATGGAGCAGGAAGCAGCAAAGGAGTTGGAAAATGATGGCAACATGCTTTGAAGTTTGGGTAGCTCTTTAACGACATCATTTGGAGATGCTGGAGGGGCTGGCAAAATTGGGCTGTTTGATATTAATTCAAGAGATTGAAATTCAAAAGTGTTCAAAATGGAACCAAATTATTATTATTATTATTATTAAAACCTTTTTGTTGTTGTTGTTGTTATTATTGTTAGGATAATTCTATGCATAACCCCAAGTAGTATCAATGTATCATTCCTTTCAAAAAAAAATAAAAAATCAGCATTTGCAATTCTTATTTGGGCCACAAACCATGTTGTCTAGAAGCCCATCATGCACCTCGAGCCAGTCGGCCCAACCCAAATTTTCTCAAACCTACAAATATATATAAGGTCGGGATGGATTTGACACTGCAATTTAAAATAAATTAGTACGCGATGCACGACGGGCATAGCTTTGCATCAAAATTAAACAATGTAATAAATAAATAAAAGATAAATATTAAATATAGCCAAAATATAAGCAAATCAATATTATTTTTTCTTAAAAATAATTTAATAATCTACATCAATTACTCAATAAAGTACGTGAATATGAAAGCATAAAATTTTCAACTTTGTATAAAGTGTAATGATAATTGTAGTTAAAATAATTTAAATATTTATATTAATATTAAAACAAATACAAAAGAAATTATATTTGACAATAAAAAAGTACTAATAATTTGATGTTGTATTTATATGTTATATATTTATGTTACTTAAAATCTCTTAGATTTTACAGGAAATATATACAATAAAGAGATTGAGTTAATATATAGAAGTGTCCACTTTCATATAGTAAAATTAAAATTTGGCCTATGAAATAAAAACATTAAAAACTGGCCAGTTTTTGTGCAAAAGTACAAATTTACCCTCAACTAAAAAAAATAAAAAATGGCCGGCCGCATCCTTATTCTCCCTCCCTCACTCACGCATCTCCTCCCCTCTTCCCCCACCGGTGATCTCTGTCACCAATATCCACACCTCCATCGACGACCTCATCCCTGCGCCGCCACTGTAACCGAACAAACTCACGCCCGAGACGATGGATTCGGCGGCGGTGGTGGAAGTGTGCGTGCCGTGGCCATCGTCGTCGTGCGGCAATCTCGATTCCTTGGATTCATCTATCGGTGGCGTAATCGGAGGCATCGCAGTGGTTAGAGCACCGAATCTATTGATTCCGACTTCGAGCTCCAAAATTTGAAGTGGCGTTGCCGTCGATCGCCGGAGATATGGAGATCTGGAGTGCTTGAAATGGCGGCGGCGACTCCTGCGTCCTCATCGCCTTCTCCTTCTCCTACGGCCTTTTTCTCGCCGCCAGCTCCTCCTTCGTCGATTACCTCTCCTTCAACGTCCGTCTTCTCGCCTCCGACAGCCGGTGGCGCTCCGTTGACTTCAGTAAATCCGACAGGTCGGCTTGTTATTTGGATTTTGTGATGTGAAGCTCGCATAGTTTTTTCGATTTTGTTTTCCTCTCTTGCTAGTCCCACCACCAATTACCAAGAGAGAGAGAGAGATAGGTGTTGGGCCGCCTGATGGCTTTAATTATGGATGCTATTGTTCTAACCCTTCGTTTTCTGCTACTGTAGTAATCTAAGGTGAAAGAAGAAGAGATAGTCCATTTAGGAAAATTCGATGCCGCAGTTGGAACAATTTATCTTCACTTAGGCTTGTGCGGAAATGTATTTTTATGCGCCACTGAATTTGTGATTTTTAATGGAGAGATTTGATTGATTAAAGAGGAAGAGATTTTGGATAATTTATTAATGTTCTTGAATTTACAACCAGATCTATGAATTCACAACTTAATGGTCTTAAATTCACAACTTAATATACTTGAATTCACAACCTAATTTTCTTGAATTCACAACGAGATCTATGAATTCACAACTAAAACTCGAATTCACAACCTAAATTAATTATAGTTTTAGTTGTGAATTCAAACTTTAAAAACTCAAATTCACAACTACTTGAATTCACAACCAAAATAAATTGTGGTTGTGAATTAAATTTTAGTTGTGAATTCACAATAAAAAAATTATGGTTGTGAATTAAATTTTTGTTGTGAATTCGACTGGTTGTGAATTCACAACCAAAAAATTCTGGTTGTGAATTAAATTTTGGTTGTAAATTCACAACCAAAAAATTCTTATTGTGAATTTGACTATGTAGGGTTTAGGGTTTAGGGTTTAGAGTGGATTTAGGATTTAGGGTTTAGGGTTTAGAGTGGGTTTATGGTTAAGGGTTTAGGTTTTACGGCTTAGGGTTTAGAGTGGATTTAGGGTTTAGGGTTGAGAGTGGGCTTAGGCTTGTGAATTCACAATAACAAAAATCTTGTTGTGAATTCGGTTGTTTAAGGTTCAGGGTTTTAGGGTTTATGGTTTAGAGTGAATTTAGGGTTTAGGGTTTAGGGTTTACGGTTGTGAATTAAATTTTTGTTGTGAATTCGACTGGTTTTGAATTCACAACCAAAAAATTCTTATTGTGAATTAAATTTAGTTGTGAATTCGACTGGTTGTGAATTCACAACCAAAAAAATCTGGTTGTGAATTAAATTTTGATTGTGAATTCACAAACAAAAAATTTTGGTTGTGAATTCACAACCAAAAAATTTTGGTTGTGAATTCACACTGATTGTGAATTGCGGGATTTTTTAAGGGGTGATGTTTAAAGGGTAAAATGAAGTGGACATTTTTTTAATTTTTAATGTGAAGGGTATTTTGGTAACACTTGCCATTTTTTAATATTTTCTTAGTGGACAATTTTTAATTTTACAATATGAAAGTGGCCATTTTAAAAATCCACTCATAAAAGATTTTCATAATGCATATAATATATTTGATTTATGGTTTTATTTTATTATTTTCAAAAGTATCATTTTTAATTTTTCTCCTATTTGATGGAACCCTTTGTTTTTTTCCCTGAAATTATAGAAGAAACACATCATTCACATCACTATATATATATATATATATATATATATATATATATATATATATATATAGGGGAAGACTAAAATAAAAATCAAAGTTAGACTATAAAATAAGAACCATTTTCAGCCCTTGGATCATTAAGATCTACGGTTAATTCATCACCTTGTTGGCTGCTGAAATAGAAATTTTATTAAAAAGAAAAGAAAAAAAGAGAGACCAGAGACAAAGAAAACAAGCAAAAGCACCCGCAAGAAACCCCGGGTAACCAAAAAAAGAAACCAAGACTAAGAGAACATTTTAAGAGGGTCGTCCTCGTCTAAAACATCGTCATCTTCATCGTCCAACATATCGCCCCATTTTTTAGAGGCCACAATCGACATAGCATGGGCTGCATCGGAAGAGTTATCGGAGTTGATCACAAAGTTTTGCAGAATCTGTCCTCTAGACTGAGCATACTTCACTTTATTCAGGAACTCCACAGGTGAAGAAGTGTCAAGACCTGGGCCCTGCATATCATCACGGCGTGCTGAGTTTTGGAAATCCGAGGACATGCCATTCATTATGATACGACGGAGCCTGTGCTTGATAGAAGAATCAGAAACTCTCCCCTTCTTGTTGATAGCCCCTTTCGGACGCCCTCGTCTACGAGAAATGGGTCCTGTCGTCCCAGTCAAAGTGAGCAAATCGTTGTTGTCAGTCATCACAGCAAGCGGCTGAACAACCAAAGGTGCAGAAGTCCTCTCGTGTTCCTGGTCCACTACCTCAATTTGGTTCTTTTCGTCATCTGACTCAAGCTGTTCCAAATCCTTTCTATCCTGATTGTCCTGATAGATGCAAGCATCTGAAGCTCGGCCTCCATCAGATGGCGGCTTTTCCATGTTATCATCACAAACAAGTCTATGTTCATCTTGCAACTCTAGAGAAACCAACACAGCAAAGGGATTGGATGAGGTAGGATCTGAAGAAGAGTTCAGTTTCTGTCCAACCTCAGCTAAAGCTTGTCCAGCCCTTGCTGGAGATTCCTGATTTCCGGTGTAGGGACGAGGGTCAACCCTGTGGTCATCTACCTTGTACTTACCACGTTCCCGGCCCTGATGTTCCGTAAAGTCCTCCTCGATCGTGGTCGTTTTTTTCCTTCTGCATTGGTTAGCAGTATGTCCCACAACATTGCAAACGGAACAGTAATAAGGCAAATTCTCATATCGAAACTTGACAGTAAAATCGATGTCGCCACACTTAATATCTAAAGCTTCAGGGATATCAGCCGAAACATCTAACTCAACAAGAATTCTAGCAAAGTGACCCACATGAGCCTGTGCAGACTGACCATCAATCAAGATAGGCGTTCCCACTTCTCGTGCGACCCCGGAAAGAACCTCAGGGTGCCAATATTCATGCGGCAAGTTAAAGATTCTAATCCATACCTGAACAAGGGTAGAATGCGCTTTGTAGGGATCAAAATTCGGCACCCATGCCTGGAGATGTAGTATACCTGAGCGTAGACGCCAAGTCGTTTTATTGAAAGCCGCTGCCTTATCCTCGTCGGTTGTGAAATTAAAAGTGAAGAAACCTTTTCCGAGAGGATGAATCGAACAACCGGCAGACGGTTTCCAAAGCTGCTGAAGTTCTTCCCAAAGATCCGCTGCAAACCTAGGTGAATCACCTTTGCGGAGGATCAGTCGGCCGTGAATCGCATGGGCGAAACGCCGGACTTGTCGTTGGTGGAAAGAAGGGTCCAAAACAAGGCAACGCTTGAGATCCACCAACTCCGGCCGGAGGATTGAATAGTCATGAGCGGGGACGTCCCTAGGTTTGGAAACTTGCTCGGTCGGACTGCCATCCCTAGCCTTCAGCTTATCTGCAAAAGAGGCATTCGGCTGAGGAGGAGGCGACACCTTCGGAGCAGACGTGGGGGCCATCGTAGGGTTTGTTAGAGTAGCAACACCCGAACTTCGATCCAGAGAAGCGGTCTCGGAGTGCTCTCCTACAACGAAGGAGGAACGAGGAGTATTTTGGAGAAAATTTGTAGAGACGACTGGCAGATTGAGCGCACCTCTGTCGCCCGGTGAACTGAGTCCACCGGAAGCCAAAGACAGCGGCGGGAACCAACCAACGCTCGAGGGGCCATTGCCGCCGTTTGACGCCATCGGACGGACGGAAGGTCAGCGGCGTGAGGTCGCCGAGGTCGCCGTTTGCAGCCGTTCCTCCTGCAATTTATTCGGCGCCTTCGCCAAGGCCGCAGTGGAGCACGCCGAGCTCCGGACTCCGGACTGGAGGAAAGTCGACGATGAACAGATCGCGGTGGAGGACGCCGAGCAGATCGTCGATGACTCACGCCGAGCAGATCTGGAGCAGTTCGCGGTGGAGCACTCCGAGCTCCGGACTGGAGGAAAGTCTTCGATGAACAGTCGTTCGACTGCTGCTGGATCTCTCCGCCACGCCGAGCTCCGGATGGATGCGCTGCTGGATCGGCGATGAGGCGGATCGGCGATGGGCGAAACGCCGAGTTCTCCGGAGTTAAGCAGTGGCTACCTTGAATCGGCGTCCGGAGTTTGAGACTTGAGAGTGAAACTTGGAGAAGGAGGATGCTCGACGGGTGTAGAAGCCGCGGACCGGAGGCTGGAGGTGGTGCCGGGTTGGTGGCAACCGGCGGCAGGTGTAGAGGGGAACGCCGCGCAAAACGCTGCCCCTAAAATCTCATTTTGCAGAGAGAGAAGACGCTCCTGGTACTGTTCATCTCATCTCCAAAAATATCTCCCTCTAATCATTCATCACCTTGTTGGAATAATTCATGGTTCTGAGTTCGAATCCCATAGGTAGCAAAAAAATTTAATTTTCGTAATTCATACATTTGCATAGCAGATTCATGGGTGTTCTACATATAATTCATACATTTTAATTAGTTTATAGTTTATAGTCTAAGAGGAGTTTTCTGAATAGCCCTCCCCTATATATATATATATATATATATATATATATATATATATAACACAATTAACACAAATCAAATGTCACGACTGGACTTAGCTAAGGATAGATAATCCGGGAAAACCGTGGCTAGGGAAGAGGATTAAGAGCGGGTTTAGAAAAGGGGTATATTTGACTTGTTCTCTTCTCGACGATTTTATAGGACATAGATGTTTATCTTTTAGTATACTGAAATGAGATAGTTACATTAATGAATTGATGCATAAAATCAAAAGGAGACTCGGTGTACCCGAGTAAAGTGTTGAATATTGCATGAGGATTATTTAGCATAGTTATAAACTTAAACTAAAACATAATCAGTGAGCCTATTCTAAGTTCGACAAAAGCTCCACTCAACAACACTTCATCGTCCATCACAGCTCAACCTGCACATTTAAAACATATACAGGGCTGAGTACAAAAGTACTTAGTGGGCAGTTGCCAAAAACTAATATATAGGCTTAACATTTTATTGACAAACCATAGCATCTGTAAGACACGGGAGCCTTCTTTCAAATCATGTGCTTACTAAGCATTTTCATAATCATAGATAGCGAGCATGCGTTTCATCATTAATTAATAGTCATATAAGTAAGCATCGTGTCGTGTCGTGAGGAAGGCCTTCCTCAACGAACACAGCCATCGCGCAGTGAGGGAGGCCTCCCTCAGCGGACACGGTGTCGCACTGTTGAGGGAGGCCTCCCCCAACACGTGCTTTATCTTAATTTCAAGAAGCAACCAAATCGAGCCCTGATTCTTCCATCATGGACCGCTGCCACTGCTGTCCTCTTTGGTGTAGACGGGCTCGACGCCTTGTCGCGCCGTTGCTGTTGTACTCAGATTCTGGCTAGGCAGGTACATCAATCCAGTCCCCCACCCTTTTTCTTCTGTTCTAAGTTCACTTGTTAAATCTGCCTGAAGTCTTGGTTCTCTATACTATATGTTTGGCGTTGTGGTGTTGCTACTGTGTTAGTATTTGGTTTATAGAGTACAGTGGGAATCATAGACGTATAGGACCTTCCACATAACATGGGTAAATCTGTATTACTGAAACAGGGCTTTGCTAAGTCCATTATGCATATATGTCTAAATTCTATATTCTGACTTTCTAAAACATAATAAGCATACTTGTTGGTGTGAATCATGTAAACATGAACTAGAGTAAAATGAGATTAGCAATCACCTTGCGAATGTTTGTAACACCCCAATTTCAATAAACTTTACTATTTAAAAATTTTAGAGAACAAAAGATAGTAAAATAATAATTTCTTGATTTGTAAAGAAAATTTAAACTAATTTCAAAATCAACTTGCCAAAATTGAAGTAGTATCATAAAATAAAAAAAATAAAAATAAACTGATAAACTAAGACTTAACAAGTTCAACTAAAATGTTCAATGTAAAAACTCTATCCCTAGTCATCCTCCACTTCCATGGCCACCTCGACTTTGGAACTGCAAAACTGAAAATATAAGGGGTGAGCATATTGAAAATATACTCAGTGAGAAACCATGCACATATTCACATACGCTTAAACATGCAAATAATTCACATTGTCATACACATAAACTGAAAATCTGATCATGTACTTGAACATGATATTATGCGTTTCTGATCATGTACATATTCTCCGTTTCTGATCATGTACTTGAACATGATATTCTGCGTTTCTGATCATGTACTTGAACATGATATTCTGCGTTTCTGATCATGTACTTGAACATGATATTCTGCGTTTCTGATCATGTACTTGAACATGATATTCTGCGTTCTGATCATGTACTTGAACATGATATTCTGCGTTTCTGATCATGTACTTGAACATGATATTCTGAATTTCTGATCATGTACTTGAACATGATATTCTGAACATGTATCGAGACATGTAACTGAGCAAGCATAATCAAACATGAAATAAGAGCATATAAAAACATACATGAATATAACCACAAGCATATAATCCCTCACCTTAAAGTCGAAGCTTATAAATTCAATTAAACCCGGAATGAGGATCCTAATTGCACGTTTTTTTTTTCTTGCTTTCGGCTGTGTGTGTGTTCTTAACCTAATAATTGTACCTCTATTTATACTAGTCTTTAAAGAGTTCTAGTTCTAATAGGAATCGTAATAATAATAATAAGAATAATAATAATAATTATTATTATTATTATTATTATTATTATAATAAAAATAATAATAATCTAGATAAAAATTAATGGTGCATATCTTTATATATATATATATATATATATATATCATGTAATTATCTAAAAATAATAATAAGCTAAACAAGAAAAAATACTAATAATTAAACTTATATAATAAATCTAAATATTTGGGATGTTACAACCTATCCCACTTAAAAATAATTTCATCCTCGAAATTTCTAATCATGCTTCATTCGTGTCATCTAAACAATTTCACAATTACAACTATTTCTAATAGAGCTAAACATAATAGTACTAGAACATAAAATCATAAAAATAAAATATGTCATCTAAAACATCATATCTGCATATACTTGAACAATTTGAACACATACCTTGAAGTGGAGTCGATGCAGCGCATGAGTTTCGAATGACTAGGCTTGCTTAAAATTTTGAAAGCTAATTTTCTTTTAAACACGAGTCTACAGAAACGTAGACCCGCTCTGATACCACTATGTAACACCCCAATTTCAATAAACTTTACTATTTAAAAATTTTAGAGAACAAAAGATAGTAAAATAATAATTTCTTGATTTGTAAAGAAAATTTAAACTAATTTCAAAATCAACTTGCCAAAATTGAAGTAGTATCATAAAATAAAAAAAATAAAAATAAACTGATAAACTAAGACTTAACAAGTTCAACTAAAATGTTCAATGTAAAAACTCTATCCCTAGTCATCCTCCACTTCCATGGCCACCTCGACTCTGGAACTGCAAAACTGAAAATATAAGGGGTGAGCATATTGAAAATATACTCAGTGAGAAACCATGCACATATTCACATACGCTTAAACATGCAAATAATTCACATTGTCATACACATAAACTGAAAATCTGATCATGTACTTGAACATGATATTATGCGTTTCTGATCATGTACTTGAACATGATATTCTACGTTTCTGATCATGTACTTGAACATGATATTCTGCGTTTCTGATCATGTACTTGAACATGATATTCTGCGTTTCTGATCATGTACTTGAACATGATATTCTGCGTTTCTGATCATGTACTTGAACATGATATTCTGCGTTTCTGATCATGTACTTGAACATGATATTATGAATTTCTGATCATGTACTTGAACATGATATTTTGCGTTTCTGATCATGTACTTGAACATGATATTCTGCGTTTCTGATCATGTACTTGAACATGATATTCTGCGTTTCTGATCATGTACTTGAACATGATATTCTGAATTTCTGATCATGTACTTGAACATGATATTCTGAACATGTATCGAGACATGTAACTGAGCAAGCATAATCAAACATGAAATAAGAGCATATAAAAACATACATGAATATAACCACAAGCATATAATCCCTCACCTTAAAGTCGAAGCTTATAAATTCAATTAAACCCGGAATGAGGATCCTAATTGCACGTTTTTTTTTTCTTGCTTTCGGCTGTGTGTGTGTTCTTAACCTAATAATTGTACCTCTATTTATACTAGTCTTTAAAGAGTTCTAGTTCTAATAGGAATCGTAATAATAATAATAATAATAATAATAATAATAATTATTATTATTATTATTATTATTATTATTATAATAATAAAAATAATAATAATCTAGATAAAAATTAATGGTGCATATCTTTATATATATATATATATATATATATATATATCATGTAATTATCTAAAAATAATAATAAGCTAAACAAGAAAAAATACTAATAATTAAACTTATATAATAAATCTAAATATTTGGGATGTTACAATGTTTGTGCTTTTGAGTTCAATGAGAAGATAGCTGAAAATGAATTGTGTATTTTGTGTAATTTAACAATGCAGGGGGAACTAAGATGAAACTGGAGAGGGCTAAGCCAATCTTACCTCTCGGATCTGGCAGCAACTATGACAAACTTTCTCAAGAAGTTGTTGATGCGGGAAGAAGAGAAGGATTGTTGGTTGATATATAATAAAGATTGAAGTTGGTGGCTGTTACTCATGGGTTTGACAGATGGTGCTGGCATGGGCGGAGCTAGGGGTGGGGCAGGGGGGTCACTGGGCCCCCCTGGGATTTTAAAAAATAGTAGGTATATTTTTGTAATTTTAGTATTAAAAATAAAAACAATATGATTTTATCTTCTTATAGTTTTTGTGAGGCCTAAACGATGTTGTTTCGTACAGTCTTAATTAAAAATTTCTTTAAATAAGCAAGGGGTGTATCCTGTATTTGTACCATAATTTTCAATATTTATTAATTTTATTACAAACTATTTTCGTAACATGAATATTACGTGGAGAATTAATCCACAAAAATTCCAAGTCAACAATCCGACGATCAGAAAAAATTACGAGGGACGAAATTGTAAAAATTGAAAAGATGATGATTTAATTCGCCACATTTCAAAAGTCGCGTTAAAATTGTTAATTCAAAATAGTTCATGATTTTATTTGCCAAAATCCTAAGTTTTATCCATCTTGATTTCTTGAAGTTGTTTTGTATGAACAAAATGTATTTTTGTAATTTAAAAGATATTTATAATTGTTTTAATTAATGATTATTATTTATTTTTAATTTACTTATTATTTTTTAAATTTAATTATTATTTTTACTAAAAAAAAATTGGACCCCCCTGAAGCGAAAGTCTGGCTCCGCCCGTGCTGGCATAGATAGGGTATGGTCTTGGCTGCAGGGGAAGGAAGGAAAAAAGAAAAAAAAGAGTTGCTGCATGCTTTTCTACTCTGCAGATTTCTCTTTTGATTTTGTGTACATAGCTAGTAATGTAGAGATTGGTAGTAAGTAGGGAAAAGTTGTGAGTTGACAAATAAGGTCGTTAGTCTTGTATCAATCACGTATCTGTAAAACTAACTTCGAATCTTTCTAATATTGCTCGTCTTAGAATTTCTACGAAATTAAAGTCTCTAACTTAACTTGTGCTTCAAGTCGGAATTAAATCGCGACTTCAAGTATATAATAGAAATGATCTATTTCTATCGCATGTCAAAATAATGACGACTTTGCTAAGTCAGTCATTAATTAGAAAAAAAATAATAATTGACTTGCTTAATAATCTTTTTGTAATTCTCGCGCGTAGCTAATTAGACATAAATTAAATCACACTCTAGATCTCGTATTTATCTCAATTCAGATTACTGAATTTGCTTTATATAATAATTATAATAGTCTATGATTAATTATATCTGGAAGATGTAAAATATAATACTCGACTTAATCCATAATTAAAAAGGGCGGGTTGCTACATCAAATTAGCCCACTCATTTGACTTCCTCGGCGCCAAACATAAGGGGATTAATCACTTAAACACAATTCATCCAATTAAAGCCTTTTACTTCAGCGAATATTTCAACGAACTAAATTTGCTTTCTTCGAATTTTTCTTGGAATATTAGCAGTGAAACCTTCGATTCTTGTGGCAGTGAAACCTTCGAATATTAGCAATGATAACTTATTGACAATTTGGGTTATTTGGTTTGTGTTATTTTTTTATTGATAAGGAATTAAACAAAAAATATTATTTTGCCAATTAATTGCCACGCCGGAATAAATAGTCACGTTAAATATTGGCACCCTATATCAGCTCGAAATTTGAATTAGTAGCATAACCAGATAAAATCAAAAGTTCAGTAACTATCATGACACAATTTAAAGTTTGTATGCAAAACTAGAATTGAATGAAAGATTGGTGTTTTATAGGCAATTAACCCTATTTCAAATACTAATAAAAGAATTGAATAATTATTTGATACCGAAAAATAAATTCCAATAAAAATGAAATATATCATTTTTCCTAAGTGTTAGAGTATTTCTTTACTTTTTGTTTAGTTGTCATTGTGTAGACCAAAGGATGTTTCTTCAGGAGTTCCACAGAATGTCTTTTGTTGGGTTGCTTCTTCGGTTTCAAGTTTCAGATATTCTACTTGCTCTCTTACCTTGCGGGTTTTGGTCTTTTTTTTGGAAAAATATCTTTGAGATCTTGTGCTGACTTGAGAATCCATGTTATTAGGGTCTCTTTGTACCCTAGGAGACGTTGCCTCTTGAAAACCCTACTTGGGCCCTTTACTTCAATAGTTGGCAGACTTTGGGCTTAACCCATCTCTCCAAGGGTTTACGTATTTATTGAGATCGAAGAGAACTTGCTGCAGCTGCTGCGTTTTATTGTTACTCTGATTATTTGGGAGAGTATTTTCGTGCATACATGAGGGCGCGCATACAGTTTGTGTTAAGTGTGTTCTAGTTTGTTGCTTATTTCATTTGTAAGCGTGGGTTGTGGGTGAGTTCTTTTGAGTTCTCGACTGCTCCATCCTGTTGGAGTAATATTATTGGTTGGTGTTGAGCGTGGATTGAGTAGCAATCACACCTCAGGGAGTAAGTTGCTATCTTACTCTCCGTTGTTCACGTAAGTGTTGGTTTGGGAAGAAATAGAGGCTAGGAAGATCAAGTCTTCGCGTGTAAGTCCTTTGTATTTCTTATCATCACTAGTGAACTGTTTGAACTGGGCGTGGCCCCCCAGACGTAGATGTGTTATCACCGAACTGGGTAACCATTGTTGGTGTTCTTGTGTTCTTTATTTTTCTGCACACGATTCTATTTGAAGTTCTTATAAGTGTTCTTACTTCATATGCGTGTGAGGCATATGAATTGTGGATAGGTATTTTTTTTCAATTAGGGACACCTAATCTATCGGTGTTGATCCCTGGTGTATCTATCCTGTTATTTTCGCTGCTGTGCTTGTGTGCTTATGGCGTTGCAAAGAGAAGGTGGATCCGTTGTGAGACCACCTCTGCTTGATGGAAGCAACTATATCTACTGGAAGATGCGAATGATGTCTTTCATTCGGGCTGTTGATGAGAAGGCCTGGACCTCGATTGAAGAAGAATGGACTGCCCCATGTAATGAGGAAGTGAAACCCAAGCCCAGGAACAAGTGGACAACGATTGAATTGGCTGCTTCCAACGCTAATAAAAAAATGCTAAATTCAATCCAGAATGCTGTTACCATGGATGTGTTTGCTCTTATATCCATGTGCGCCACTACAAAAGAAGCCTGGAATGTTCTGATGAGTACTTACGAAGGAAACTCTAAAGTCAAGAAACAACGCCTCCAGCAACCAGCCACCAGATTTGAAGATCTAAAGATGGATGAGAACGAGACAATCAGTATTTTTCATGGCAAAATCCTTGCTATTGCCAACGAGAGTTTCTCACTTGGTGAGAAGATTTTTGAAGAGAAACTGGTGAGAAAGGTGATGCGTGCTTTATCGGAGAGATTCGATTACAAAATTACTGCTATTGATGAAGTGAGAGATGTGCCTGATTTGAAGCTGGAAGAACTCATAGGATCGTTGAGGATGTTTGAGATGAATTTGAGATCTGAGAAAACTAGGAAAAGAAAGAGCATTGCGTTTGTTGCAGATTCTGGGAACAACAAAGAGGATATGTTAGAATTTGATTATGGAAACTTGGTTGAATCCTTTGCTTCATTTACCAAAAAATTTGGTAAAGCATTCAATCATTTTAAGAAAAAGAATGGTTCTCAGAAGGTGTTTCAGAATAGAAAGAGTCAACAACCCATTCAAGGTAAAAACGAGCAAACTTCTTTTTCAAAATCAGGAATTCAATGTTATGAGTGTCATGGGTATGGTCATATTCAAGCTGAGTGTGCTAACACATTGAAGAAGCAGAATAAATCCTTGAATGTATCTCAAAGTGATGAGGAAACTGATGATAGTGGAAGTGAATCCAATGATGAACATGTAGCTTTCTCCAGTCGGACAGGTGTGATAAAAAAGGAAGACATTGATGATGATCCACTGAAGCTCGCAACTGATACTGACACTAAGGAAGAGACTGTTGCCTACATTGCCAAGCAGATGATGTACCTAACACAGTCTCTACGATAGTTGTAACTGTTGAAGAAACTGACAGTCACAACGAGGATATTGATGAGAGTTACTTGGCTCAAAATTATGAGATGTTGTACAATAAAAGTATGGCTATGCTCGAGTTGCATAAATCTCTTTCAACACAACTCAGTGATGTCTCCAATGAGCGTGATGAGTACAAAGATCTGTGTGAAAAGCAAAAGAGTGAAATCACTGTTCTTAAACAGATTATGAAGCTCAAAGTGGAAGAATTGGAGCACCACCAAAAGCTCGTTAAGATAATGAATTCAGGAACAGACAAGCTTGATGAAATTCTTGAGAATGGGCGGAATGCAGGAGATAAGTCTGGGTTATGATTTCAAGAAAAAAGATGGATTCCTAAAATGGATATCACTAAGTTTCCTAAAATTGATGTTGCCAAGCCTGAAGTTACTCATCCCGTAAAGGAGAATCATAAAGCTTCTCAAAATACTTATAGACCGGATGCATACAGGAATTTTCCATCTAAGAAGAATTACAGTCGAGCATTTATTTTTATATGTCACTACTGTGGAAGGCGTGGACACATCAAGCCTAGATGTCGATTTTTCATTGAGGATTTCAAGTTCAACAATATGAATCGCTATAACCATCGACCAAAAATTTACAGAAGCTATGCGGTTCACAATTCTCTGAAATCTGGATTTCAACGCTCATGGTATCTAGATAGTGGCTGTTCTAATCATATGACAGGAGATGAAAAATATCTTGAAGATATTCATGCTGTGGCAGACGAAAGAGTAACTTTTGGAGATGATGTTCAGGCGAAAGTTATTGGAACCGGCACTCTAAATGTTCCAAGTATGCCGAAGCTCAAGAATGTTATGCTTGTTAATGGTTTAAAAGCTAACTTAATCAGCATCAGTCAGCTTTGTGATATGAAAATGAGTGTTAGCTTCGACAAGAATAAGTGCATTGTGAAGGATGGTGGGAAAGAATTCATTATTGGAAAGCGATCGAATGATAATTGTTATGTTGTCACGACTGACAACTCTCGTTTCAACGCCTACACAGATTTTACAGAAACTTGGCATGAAAGACTTGAGCCCTACATCTTATGTCTATCTGTTCTCAAAGCATGGGTACTTTTCGATTTTATGAGGTGTTTTAGGAAAAGTACCAGTTTATGTTCGTGCTTCATTCGACATCCCCTCAGAACTATTATCTCTGAAGATATCATGAACACTGCTCTTGGTCAAAGTTTGGTGTTTTCAGGCCAATCATTATTCATGTGTTGCCGGTCTTTGTCATTGTTGTGACAAAAAGGGGGAGTATATATACTGTCTGTGCTTTTGGTTGTGCGACTGGCGATAGCATTTCATTTATGCTTTTCTATGGTTTTTGAGGGGGAGCAGATTTCCATATTGAGGGGGAGTTCTTTGTCCGTTTGCTGGTCCAGTTTTTGAAAGACTTTGTGTTTTGCTAGCTGTAAGTCTTTTTGCTTTTGGGGGAGCTGATCTCTTTGAGGGAGAGCTTATGTTGCTTATTTTTCTGCTGTGCATTCATGAGTTGTGCAGAAATTGGTTTTGTCTACACCAATGACAAATGGAGAGATTGTTAGAGTATTTCTTTACTCTTTGTTTAGTTGTAATCGTGTAGACCAAAGGATGTTTCTTCAGGAGTTCCACAAAATGTCTTTTGTTGGGTTGCTTCTTTGGTTTCAAGTTTTAGATATTCTACTTGCTCTCTTACCTTGCGGGTTTTGGTCTTTTTTTTGGAAATATATCTTTCAGATCTTGTGCTGACTTGAGAATCCATGTTATTAGGGTCTCTTTGTACCCTAGGAGACGTTGCCTCTTGAAAACCCTACTTGGGCCCTTTACTTCAATAGTTGGCAGACTTTGGGCTCTACCCATCTCTTCAAGGGTTTACGTATTTATTATAAGATCGAAGAGAACTTGCTGCGGCTGCTGCGTTTTATTGTTACTATGATTATTTGGGAGAGTATGTAGTAGCCCGCTCTTTTATTTATGATTTAGACCAGTAAATGTGAATATGGGATATTTATGTATTGTATTTTTCTATTTTATTAATCCAATTATTAATATTATGTTAATTCAGCTCAGATTCTGGATTAAATGTTTTCGCGTGAGACGGCCGTGATTCAATTATTGGACAATCGATGATTGATTTTTCAGATTAATAACTGACTTAGCAAAGTTAAGTTATTATTTTTATATGAAATGGTTACATATATATATATATATATATATATATATATATATTTCCATTATGTTTTCTCGAAGTCGTGATTTATTTCCGACTTATAGAACGAATTAAATTAGATGTTGTAGAGATTTTAATAACGAGGCATGGCTATATAGCAGACCCCAAGTTAGAATTTACACATACAGATTTACCAAGTAATTTTATTTATCACATCACACTTTACAACTTTCTACTTCTACAACCTACCTATCACACCATCAGCTAGCAATAAGGAAGAAAAAGAAAGCAATGGAAGAAAAGAAGCGTGTGCCTATGCACTAGGGCAGCTGCTGTCCAGCAGCTCCCATCCCTCTCTGCACTCCATACAGTTCAGCCATGCCAAAGGTACACCTAGAAGGTCTTTCAGCCACCCTATGGCAGCCCTATCTCTTTAGCCAACCACCACCTCCGATATCCTTTACCATTTCAGCCAACACACTCCCTTCACTCATTTCCTTGGACACTAGAAACCAGAAATGAGAGAGAGAGAAAAAGAGTTGATTTGCTGCTGCCTGCACTTCTTCAAGAGTAAATATCCACTGGATTAAATCCAACAACAACAACGAGCAACGCTAAACCCTCACAAGGTTAAGGCGAGAGTAAGAGCCAGTCAAGAAGTCATTGAGCTATAGCAAAGTTTGGTAATCAGGTGGGTTTACTTTCATATATATCAAATGAGATTAAATGTTACGTTGAACAAGTTATTTCATTTTAAAATATTTGAACTGAAAATATTTCAACTATTGTCTTGCCATAAATGTTTCAATTTTAGTATGATATCTATCTGCTTTGGCTTTGCCAATGATGCAATCGAATTCGGGTCCTGAGCAGTTGATAGCTATCCTGCCGGGACTAGTGTACACCAGTGACCGTGAGTCATCTAGCGGGTTGGCCGGTCAAGTGTCCGTGAGAGGTGGCCACCTCTCCGGCACAAAGTTCCAGATATGATAGATTACAAGAGAACTTAGTCTGCAGACGAACTTTAAGAATCACAAATGAATTTAGTAAGCTTGGGCCTTTTAGCTAAAACTCCCTTGCTGTACTGTTTATGATGGCATGACAATCTATAGTTTTTATGCAATGATGTGTATATTTAGGCATACGTGCCCACTGACTACTCCCGTACTCAGCCCTGCATATATTTCTAAATGTGCAGGTTGAGCAGTGGCTGATGAAGATGAAGTGAAGAGCGGAGCTTTTGTCATAAGTTAAATGAACGAACTCTTGGATGCATGTCTTCATACATGTAATCAGATTATGTTATTCCGCTGCGTACTCTTAGGTATTATGTTCTTTTAGTTAAGTCGGATTCATCTGAACTTACAAGTCTGTTTGAGTCTTTGTGACTAAACATCAGTTATATGGTGAATTTTCCCTTCTTTAGCAATTATTTTAGTTCGATCCTCTATTATTTGTTCATTTCCTTTCTATCCCCTCTTCTATCCTCCCTCCCTTAGTCACGATTTCTCGGTTTGATTATCTTTAATTAAGTCTGGTCGTGACAGAATGGTATCAGAGCAGTTCGTTTGCTCTGAATCCAAGAGTTACCCAATTAGTCCTAGATTAGATATTAGTATAAAAGTGTCAGTCGACAAAAGCTCAGCACTTCATCACATCGTCATGCTCACCAAGAAAGAAAGCGGTAATGATATTCAAACGTTGAAAAGTTCACGTTTCATGTGAATGTATTGATGCTTACATTCAAGTTTTATGCTTTATTGATTGATTAGATATCTCAATAAACTTAGATACATTAACAATGCATGATCACTGTTACAAGAAGAACAATACAAACTAGAAACTCAGTTATCTTTCACTATAGCTATAGTGAAGAGCCAAGAAAGAGGAAGAGAATCAAATGTCACTTGAGAAGACATGAGAATTCCATGGAAGCAATGCAAGCAGAGTGCCACGTACGAGTCAGTGACACGGGCATAGTGCTTCATTCGGGATGTTCATGCGTGACAGAACACCGAATCGACTATTGCCTTATTTGATGATAGATTACGTGAGTCATTGCTCATAGCGACGAGTGTGACTTATGTAATCAGTAAGCTATCGCGTAATGAGCTAAGACTCATTTCTAACCCTCGATTATCACCAGTTATGGCATGAAGAGAACCTTCATGATTTATGTTCGAACTTTAGAGTCAGACTCACATGCAGTTATAACGCTTTGTATATGATGTCATAGCATTGCGATTAGAACTGCCAGCTTACAGTTTCAGATATTCGGAACCTTTATGATTACAATTACCTATTACATTACACGTGAGCATGATTTAGAATCCCTATTTGATTACGATCACCTGCTACGAATCGAAATGAGGATAGGTGACATGGGTAACTAGAAGTTACCAACCGTTATGATTGACTAGAAAAAAATCTATACAAGTGCGTAAGACGGGAGGAGTTCCTGAAGATGTTTGGAGTTTAACAAGAGCTAGAAATATCGACAACGGTTCGATGCTAAAGTTAAGAGATTGAGATTATGATGAGAGTCTAAGCAAGTTAAGTATGCATACCTTAGTCGATCAGAGACATTCCCCAGTTAAAACATTTTGGATTAGACATTCAGTTTAGTAGCCAGAATGCAAGCATTGACTAAGGTCATTCCACGACATAGTATTTTGTGTGGTGGCACATACCTTGTAAAGATGCTTATAGAAGCAAAATTCATTTCCTGGTGGAAGGTATGATGATTCAGAAGGTCTTCCGCAAGAGCACGAGAACATGGTTACATTTCAAACGCTATGTGAAAGAACGCTAAGTACTAGAAGTACTACTACATTAAGATCATTTAGAAGAACATTGTGGAATAAGTTTGAATACAGATGAAAGGTTTTATGTTGCTTATAGAAGATTTTAAGAAAGGATGTTGATTGTAGAAACCAGACTTCAAGTTTGAGAATCCCCAGACCATTCTCAAGGATAGATTTTAAATATTAAGAAGAAAGGGGTGACTTTAGACCAGAAGCACCTTTCGCAGCCAGAGAAAAAAAAAAAAAAAAAAACCACCAGGTTCGGAAAAGTATTTCCGTGTGACTGAGAAGTAATTATGTTGGACCTGGCCAGTCCACATGATCAAAATCTCGGTAGTCGTCATATATGGGTTTCTAAACCTATATATTTTAAACCTTCATCTGAAAAGCCAATCGGGTTCAGACTATTAGGTCATTTCGTTTCGACCTTTAAGCCAATTCATTTCTACCCTATGGTTATTCCTTTTCAATTGTTTGGCAAATTATTGAAACACTTCGCCTAATTATCATTCATGATTTCAGTCATTGTGATTTGTTATCCGTTAGCAACTTTTCTTTGACCTAAAGACAAAAAGAGTATCCACCAGATTATATCAGTCAGACACTTATGTTTCAACCCAAAGGTTAAGCACGTGATGCAACTAGACCATCTCTTATGTATTTAGTAGGATGTTATTTTGTATTCCTGGAAACGTTAATTGTTCTGATGCTTTTGTATGCTCCTATGTTGGCTTAGTTATTTTGACTAGTATTAGTACAAAACGTTGGCCCAAAAGGTGTTCCATGACCAAGTTCCTTGTGATGGCTTGCTAGACAGTCAGTTCATCATGAGTAGTACCTGGATAGATCAACAGATCCAGATTCAGATGTTGATGAAATAGTCTCTATCGAAGCAACTTTCCATGTTTATTTAGCGACTTTATCAGTCTTTTGCGGCAAGTCACTTCTGCCATGTTTACTTGCATGCTTTCATAAGAGAGAGTGCGAGCAAGATTTGAGGATCAAGAAATAGTTTACAGATTGTATGTCAAGTCATCAGTATGCCACCAAAACGAGGGCGTCCAAGAAAAGGGGAAAGAATTCCCCGAAACGATGAAAGAGGCCCAGTACCAGGACCGAAACAAAACATAGCCCCACCACCCATACAACCAGAATGTAGAATAGAAGAACTATTCTACGATAAAACCCACTTGTCAGCTTCAGTGGAATAGAAGTTCCAGCGGAGGCTAAGACTTGGGTACGAGCTATTGAGTGCATCTTCAATTTCTTGCGCTGCACATATTAGGAACGTCTTAGTTGCGTATCCTTTCAACTGACTGGGTCAACTGACTTTTGGTGGGAAGCAATGAGAAAGACAACGATAGCTGAGCAGTTAGGGAATTTTATGTGGGAACATTTTAAGACGAAAATATATGACAAGTACATACCCAAAAGCTATCACAAGAAGAAGGAAAGTGAGTTTTACCATCTAAAGCAGGAATAGATAACGCTACTTCAGTATGGTAGAATGTTCTGCGACATGTCGTGGTATGCGCCAGAACAAATGGATACAAATGAGAAGGTGACTAAGAAATTATGTACTGGCCTAAAGCACGAGATCAGGATGATTTTGGCAAGCAATTGGGGATTAACTTACACGGAATTGCATAGCAGTGCGTTAGACATTGAGGCAACAATGCCGAGAGAAAAACCAATAACGACACCTATGCTAGCACCTCCATATGCACAACTCAGAACTTTAGAGGAAAAAAAAAGAGGGGGTGACGGCAGTAACAATTGCCAAGCGACGAAGATGTAATGGCACGGGCAATCATTTCATCAACAGGGTTACGAAAGCTAGGGTACTACTAGACATATAAAGGATAACCAGCATGGATGGCCCCATAATGTTAGGGCTTATGCTATGAAACAAAAGCAACCCGAGAAGAACCACGGGAAACCTGGCAGGTATGGGCATGCTACTACAATACTCAAGTTGTACTTCTGTTTGATGCGGGTACTCCACATACTTTCATAGCAAGCGCGTATGTTGACACCCTAGGACTTAAGCAAGAAGTGCTAACCAGGATTTGAGTATATCTCCACTAATAGGAGGAATGACAATAGTAACACATGGGCGCTCGAACTTAGAATTGATCATAAGATCACTTAAGGTTGTAGTGAACAACTCATATGTCATACAAATAGAAGGCGTGGATATAATCTTAGGAATTGATTGGCTAGTTGGGAACTATGCCGCTATCATTTGCAATGAAAGACAATTTTCTTTTCGACCCCCTTGGGAAGGAACTAACACGTTCCTATGGAATCAAAATGGGCAAGATGGAGACATTCATCTCCACCTTTAAAGTAATAAAGATTACGAGGAAATAATATCCAACTGACTTTGTGTATTTACATGGAGAACCAGGAATCGAGAAAAGAATAGGAGACATGACAATCGTACGGGAATTTCTAGATTTTTTTTTTTGGAGACTTCACCGGAGCTCACCTGTTCTTTCGTAATGGAAAAGAAATGGCACATTGAAAATGTGTATAGAGTGTAGAGAGTTGAACAAAGTGAAACTCAAGAACAAGTATCCTCTGCCGAGAATATACGACCTTTCGATCAGCTCTAAGGAGCGAGTGTATTCTCAAATACAGATTTAAGGCTTGGGTACCATCAACCAGAGATTCAATCTGAAGATGTACCTAAGACGGTCTTTCGAACCAGATATGACCATTATGAGTTTGTAGTGGTGCCATTTGGATTTACCAACGCACCAGCCGTGTTCATGGACCTCATAACTGAGTATTTTATCCTTACTTAGTCCAGTCTGTCTTAGCTCTCATAGACGATGTCTTGATCTACTCGAAGAATGAGAAAGATCATGAGAGACACCTGAGAATTGTCAAAAAAAAAAAAAAAAAAAAGTTGAAAATAGAGCATCTTTATGCCAAGTTCAACAAGTGCGAAGTTTGGCTCAGCAAAGTCACTCTTGGGACATATTGTCACATTAGAAGGGATCAAAGTGGACCTTGAGAAAAGTACAAGTTGTACACCAATGGAGACCGCCTACTAACCCTAATGAGATCGGGAGTTCCTTGGGATGAACAAATTACTATGACAGATTCATAGAAGGATTTTTTAAATAGCAAAGTCAATGACACAGTTACCCTAGAAGGGAATCAAATTTCCTTGCACAAAAAAAAAAATGTGAGAAAAGATTTCAAGAGCTCAAGGAGAAGTTAACTACCGCACCAGTGTAAGTTGTTCCAACAGCTGATAAGAATATGTGGGTTGTACAGACGCGTCCAAGAGAGTACTTGGTTACGTGTTAAAGTAAGAAAAAAGAGCGATAACATACGCATCACGACAGCTTAGACCACACGATCCGAACTATCCAACTCATAATCTACAATTAGCTAAAGTAGACACACTACCTATATGGAGTTAGGTGCAAGACATTCACAGACCATAAAAAGTCTGAAATATTTTTCTGCAAATGGATTTTAACATGAGACGGAGAAGATGGTTAGAACTAGTGAATGATTAAGATTGTAGTGTTAACTACAACTCAGGCAAGGCTAGTAGGGTAGCTGATGATGCCTTAAGGCGTAAGACTTAACCTAAGCTGGGATTTCCCCACGCTCGGGAAGGGGGACTCATGAAAGATTTTTGTAGAATAAGTTTGAAAATGGTTCAACTATCGAAGTCAGTGGAAGACATTATTGCCACAATGATAATAACACCCAATTTGAGAGGAAACGTGTTAGATACATAAAGAAAGGATGAGACCTTGGAAGAGAATTCGTTTTCCAAAGAACAGGCAAGGCTGGACGTTACCACAAAACGTCGGATAATGCGATAATGTTTGAAGAAAGATTGTGTATCCCACACAATGAGAAACTCAAAGATAAGATAATGAGCGAAGCTCAAGACACGTCATATACTGCCCACCCGGGAAGCACAAAAGGTACTAGGACTTGAAAGGAAAATTCTGGTGAGAAAGTGTGAAGAAAGATATAGCTTCATACGTTGAGATATGCCTAGCATGCCAACGAACGAATGCTTAGCATTGAAGATCATATGAAAAGTCACAGCCGTTGGAAATTTCAGAATGGAAGTGAGAGCACATTACAATGGATTTCGTGACTAGTTTATAAGTCGAAAATAGGAAACACCGCCATTTGCGTAATAGTGGAGCGACTCACGAAATACGCTCGTTTTATCAAATACCGATCACATACGGATCGGACAAGCTAGCCCAATTATATGTTAAAGAAATTGTGCATTGTATGGTATGCCCATGACAATCACTGAGATTTCGAGTTTACATCCAAATTCTGCGTGAACTCGCCAAGGGAATTAGGCACAAGCCATCCTAGATCGATAAGTGCAACCGCACATGAACGAGTCCGTTATTTAGTGAATTCCATGGAGACACCATGGATAAAAAGAAATTACATTGGGAGCTTGAAAGCAAGATGAAAGAGAGATACCCAAAACTTTTTAGCACCGAATATGCAAATTTCGGGACGAAATTTTTGTTAAGAGGGGTAGTATGTAGTAGCCCGCTCTTTTATTTATGATTTAGACCAGTAAATGTGAATATGGGATATTTATGTATTGTATTTTTCTATTTTATTAATCCAATTATTAATATTATGTTAATTCAGCTCAGATTCTGGATTAAATGTTTTCGCGTGAGACGGCCGTGATTCAATTATTGGACAATCGATGATTGATTTTTCAGATTAATAACTGACTTAGCAAAGTTAAGTTATTATTTTTATATGAAATGGTTACACATATATATATATATATATATATCCATTATGTTTTCTCGAAGTCGTGATTTATTTCCGACTTATAGAACGAATTAAATTAGATGTTGTAGAGATTTTAATAACGAGGCATGGCTATATAGCAGACCCCAAGTTAGAATTTACACATACAGATTTACCAAGTAATTTTATTTATCACATCACACTTTACAACTTTCTACTTCTACAACCTACCTATCACACCATCAGCTAGCAATAAGGAAGAAAAAGAAAGCAATGGAAGAAAAGAAGCGTGTGCCTATGCACTAGGGCAGCTGCTGTCCAGCAGCTCCCATCCCTCTCTGCACTCCATACAGTTCAGCCATGCCAAAGGTACACCTAGAAGGTCTTTCAGCCACCCTATGGCAGCCCTATCTCTTTAGCCAACCACCACCTCCGATATCCTTTACCATTTCAGCCAACACACTCCCTTCACTCATTTCCTTGGACACTAGAAACCAGAAATGAGAGAGAGAGAAAAAGAGTTGATTTGCTGCTGCCTGCACTTCTTCAAGAGTAAATATCCACTGGATTAAATCCAACAACAACAACGAGCAACGCTAAACCCTCACAAGGTTAAGGCGAGAGTAAGAGCCAGTCAAGAAGTCATTGAGCTATAGCAAAGTTTGGTAATCAGGTGGGTTTACTTTCATATATATCAAATGAGATTAAATGTTACGTTGAACAAGTTATTTCATTTTAAAATATTTGAACTGAAAATATTTCAACTATTGTCTTGCCATAAATGTTTCAATTTTAGTATGATATCTATCTGCTTTGGCTTTGCCAATGATGCAATCGAATTCGGGTCCTGAGCAGTTGATAGCTATCCTGCCGGGACTAGTGTACACCAGTGACCGTGAGTCATCTAGCGGGTTGGCCGGTCAAGTGTCCGTGAGAGGTGGCCACCTCTCCGGCACAAAGTTCCAGATATGATAGATTACAAGAGAACTTAGTCTGCAGACGAACTTTAAGAATCACAAATGAATTTAGTAAGCTTGGGCCTTTTAGCTAAAACTCCCTTGCTGTACTGTTTATGATGGCATGACAATCTATAGTTTTTACGCAATGATGTGTATATTTAGGCATACGTGCCCACTGAGTACTCCCGTACTCAGCCCTGCATATATTTCTAAATGTGCAGGTTGAGCAGTGGCTGATGAAGATGAAGTGAAGAGCGGAGCTTTTGTCATAAGTTAAATGAACGAACTCTTGGATGCATGTCTTCATACATGTAATCAGATTATGTTATTCCGCTGCGTACTCTTAGGTATTATGTTCTTTTAGTTAAGTCGGATTCATCTGAACTTACAAGTCTGTTTGAGTCTTTGTGACTAAACATCAGTTATATGGTGAATTTTCCCTTCTTTAGCAATTATTTTAGTTCGATCCTCTATTATTTGTTCATTTCCTTTCTATCCCCTCTTCTATCCTCCCTCCCTTAGTCACGATTTCCCGGTTTGATTATCTTTAATTAAGTCCGGTCGTGACAGAGTATTTTCGTGCATACATGAGGGCATACAGTTTGTGTTAAGTGTGTTCTAGTTTGTTGCTTATTTCTTTTGTAAGCGTGGGTTGTGGGTGAGTTCTTTTGAGTTCTTGATTGCTCCAGCCTGTTGGAGTAATATTATTGGTTGGTGTTGAGCGTGGATTGAGTAGCAATCACACCTCAGGGAGTAAGTTGCTATCTTACTCTCCGTTGTTCACGTAGGTGTTGGTTTGGGAAGAAATAGAGACTAGGAAGATCGAGTCTTCGCATGTAAGTCCTTTGTATTTTTTATCATCACTAGTGAACTGTTTGAACTGGGCGTGGCCCCCCAGATACCTCTTACAATTCTAATTAAAAAAAAAAAACACTTTCTAATTCCCCCAGATACCGCTTTACTATTTTGTCACTTTCTTTGATTTTTTGGGCGCAATTCTTTCAAGTTGACTTGCAAGTCAAGTCGTCTGTGCAACTCGGATTTCATTTTAAGAATTCTTACAATATTATAGGGTCATGTGAAAGTGACAATTTGGAATGTGAAGCAATAGACGTGTCTTGGTCTATTTAAACCGTTAAACATGACAAAATATCATACAAGACTACTCTAATTATTTTATTTAACAAACTAAAATACACATTATGTACATTTCTTAACAAAATAAATCAAATAATCTTGGTAGATGGACAATGAAATATGTCATGCATGGAGTGGGGTCCAAGATAGAAAGTATGGAAAGCCACATAGACAATAGAATACACAAATATTACAAGGCTTCCTTGACTTGAGAGCTGTAATGATCATTTATACACAAATATGACAAGACTTCCTTGACTTGAGAGTCTTCATAGGTGTGGCATGCATTTATGAGTCAATTATGATGTATTTTTTCTTTGAGTCAAGTCTTCGTTTGGTGTTATTTCAATATTATTCAAACCACTTCAAAAAGTAAATATGTTGTGCTAATTTAGTGTCGTTTTACTGCATTTCATTTTCTTAATCCTTAAACCAATTTAAAAACAATACATATATTTCAAACTTAATTCAATGTTGACGCCGAAATTTTTTTACGTGACATTTTTTATATGAATTGGTCATGCAGCGACAATCTAAGTGGCAATTCAAATTGAAACTACATTGTACATCAAGATTAATTAACTGTGAGATTGCTAAATCTTAATTTATGACGTTGTCTCAATTCAAATTACTGCATAGATTGTCGCGTCATAGCCCGCTCATATAAAAAACATATGACCGAAATTTAATTTAGGGCGAATTTCAAAAAGTTTAAAGTTTATGTATTGATTGAACAAAAAGATAATGTTCGTAGAATTTGGGTATACTTTGTATATATACATTAAATTAACCCTGCCGAAAATATTTAGCTGTGGAGAAAATTCATATTTTTGTTTTGTATTTATCTTGAAAAAAGAACAACAAATTATATGGAAGTAGAAATAAATAGATCATTATGCTAATTTGTCCAATTTGATATACTTTATTGGGTTATTAGCGCCTAAATACACCAACTTTGGGAGTAGTTTAATTTTGCACATGAACTTTAAAAGGTGTAAAAAAATAAGGGATTATAGCCAAAAAATACACGAACTTTGATAAAAATTGCAATTTTCACCTGAACTTTCAAATTAGCCAAAATATACCTGAACTTATATTTTTTGTTGTAAATTTCACCTGAACTTGCAATGATTGAACTCCGTCGAGGTGAAATTTACAACAAAAATATAAGTTCACGTATATTTTGGCCAATTTAAAAGTTCAGGTGAAAATTGCAACTTTTATCAAAGTTCGTGTATTTTTTGGCTATAATCCCAAAAAATAAATGATGTTGTAGCAATTTTATCACAAATTCAAATATTAGATATTCGAATTTCATAAAAATTTTACGATTTACGGGTTTAAAGATGTACTCCCTCCGTCCTATTAATCTTGTCCCGTATTTCTTTTTTGTTTGTCCCACTGATATTGTCCCATTTCTATAAATAGTACTCCTACTTTACCACTTTATCACTTTCTCTCTCCTACTATATCATCTTCTCTCTACTTCTCTCTCATACTTTATCACCTTATTACATTCTATCTCATACTTTATCTACACACTTAAAACACTACTAATACTCTTCTTAATAATCGTGCCGAAACCAAATGGGACAAGCTCAATGGGACGGAGGGAGTATTATACAATATCTTTTAGAGATGTCCTATACGATATCATAAATTCAATTTTTGCTCAAATTAAAGTTGTAATTGATTTATGCTTAATTTACACTATTTTTAAGGGTTTGTTTGTGCGTGTTTTAAGATAATCTTCTGGAAATTGGTGCGCTTTATGGTGTATTTTATGCTTTGAAGGAGATTTAGGCTTTCGAGATGGAAGAATGCAATTTTGGATGATTTTGGCGTTTTCTAGGTGTTCTGGTCTCCAGAGCAGAGGAACCGACATCTCAAGAGCAGAGAAATCATCATTCCTCTGGAAGACCAGAGAAATCAAAGCCCAGATCAGCGAAGTCGAAAGCCAGAGCAGAGAAACCAATCGCCAGAGAAATCAACATATCAGTGCAGAGGAGTCGCTAGTAAGAGGAATCAAAAGTCAGAGAAATCGAAGTTAGTGCAGCGGAATCGAGAAGCCAGAGCAGAGGAATCACCTATTCCTCTGCCGAGAAGCGCCAGCATCAGAGAAGTAAAGTTCAGCGCTCAATAGTCAGAGAAGCTAGAGAAATCGCCATTCCTCTGGCGATAGCAGAGAAATCGCAATTCCGCTGGCGACCTATTTCTCTGGCGAGGTCAGAGAAATCATCTATTCCTCTGGCGTGACCCGTTACCCTGGTGACATCCATTCCTCTGGCGAGAGCGGCGAATTCAGCAAGAGTGGGAGTATTTTCCGGAGCGCACATCCAGCTGGAGAGTTGCCTTATTTTACACGATTCTATTACCTTTAGAATTTTACTTTGCATGGCAACTTCCATGGTGATCCGAAGGAAATCTGAAATCTATAAATAGGTCCTCTTTTGACCTATTCGAGAGAGAACCCAAGACCCCAACACCCGAACATACTCAGTATTCATATTTTTAGTTTTATAGCTTTAGAATTTTATAGTTTTCCAGTTTTGAAGGCTTGGATCAAGATTGAAGATTCAAGTCGCTACAATCATTTTCATTCAGTTTATACAATTGCGTTCTTTTTAATTATGTTATTGCTTTCTTTTATGATGTTTGGCTAGTTCGTTAATCTGAACCTAGGGTTTGTATATAGCTGGTTAATTATGTGTTTTTGATTTATTGATATCAATTTGCCCTCCAACTTGTGATTCATGATTCCTGGTGCTTAATTTCTTGTGAATTATTTGGCCAATAATTTATATGTTTAGCTGTTTAGTTTGAGTCTTGAATGCGATAATTGTTCAGTCGATTCAGGAATGCATGATATAGTGTTAGCCTTGAGTCTTGAATACGATAGGTGAAGCTATAGGGAGCTATTCTTTGTGTACGCTTGGGAGTTAATTTATTCCTTGGAGTCTTGAATGTGAAGGGGGGTAAATTAATCTACTTTCATAGGTGTTCGTTAGAGAAGCTTGTGAATAGTTCTGTGATCTCTCATCAGGGTTGGATTAAATTGGTAATTGAATCAATAGATTAAATGCATGAGTTAATTAGTAAAAGTACATCCCTAGGGTCAGAGTCTTTTATTATTTGAGTTTTTACCTTATTTTATTTGTTATTTAAATTTAGTACTAATCAAATCTCTACTTTCGTTTGCCTGTCTACTGTTTTAGTCTGTTTAGGAGATAGCTAGAGTTATTTCGTTGTGTCAGTCCCTGTGGATACGATACCCGGTTACTTTTTACTTGCTACAATTGCCTGTGTTAGTTGCAGTTTTTGTTGCTATAAAAATAGTGATCAACTTTTTGGCGCCGTTGCCGGGGACTGATTAGAAGTTACTTTAATATTTCCGATAGGACTTAGTAGTATTTCAGGCGTTTACTATTTCTTTTTATTTTTTTTTCTAATTTTCGTTATTTTTTCAGGCACTGCATACGATGGCTATTAATGAATATATTCGTGCTCTACAGGAGCAGCTGCAACAGCTATTGGACGCTCAAGCTGCTAAAGAGGCTCAGAAACAACCAGCCATCAATGAAGCGTTCATTCCGCAGTATGTGTATTAGGAGCCCCCACGAGTGAATGTTAACAACTTTGAGCTGAAAACGGGCTTGATCACGATGGTCCAACAGAGCCAATATGGTGGACAAGCGATTGAAGACCCTAATGCGCACCTGGCGCATTTCCTGGAGCTGTGTAGCACGGTGAAGATGAATGGTGTCCCCGATGACATTATCCGTCTTCGTCTTTTTCCCTTCTCACTGCGGGATAAGGCGAAGTCGTGGTATCATACGCTGCAGCTGGGAGAGAATATCGTGTGGGAGGATTTGGCTCATGCATTCCTACGCAAGTTTCATCCGCCTGGCCTTACGTTGAAACTGAAGATGGACATCGTGCAGTTTCAACAGTACGATGGAGAAAAGCTAGTGGAGACTTGGGAGAGGTATCAAGAGAAGTTGAGAAAGTGTCCGAGCCATGGATTTGATGAAGGCACGCTCACTATCATGTTCTACAATGCTTGTGGAGAGCGTACAAGAATGCATTTGGACACAGCTGCAGGAGGTTCTCTGCTTCAGAAAGGCAGTTCAGAGGCTTGGAACATCATAGAGAGTATGGCTGCTACAAGCTATCAATGGCCAGTAGAAAGAGTACAATTGAAAAGGGTGGCAGCTGCTTCCAGTTCTGATCCTATGGCAGCGATGGTTACACAGCAGGCAGCGATGGCTACGCAGCTGGCAGAGCTGACTACTAAGATCAGTGAGTTGAATCGAGGTCAGCCAGGAGTATATAGCAGAGGTCAGCAGTACCAGCCGAGTCAGCAGCAGTTCCAGCCAGGAGGACGCCCGCAACCGAATCTTTCTTATGGCAACCCAAATAATGTTGTGCAGCCTCCACCTGGATTTTCTGTGTCTAGCGGAGGAGTCATCAATGAGCCAAAGAAAGATTCAATGGAGGACATGATGAAGCAGATGCTCATGAAGATGACTGGAATGGAGACAAATGTGGGAAATAAAATTTCTAACATAGAAAATAATTTTTCAGCACTCTCCAAGAAAGTGCAGATGTTGGATACTCAAATTGGTCAGATAGCCAACCAAGCAGCTGCGCAGCACAAGTCAAGCCAATTCCCGACCAACACTACTGTCAATCCAAAGGACCAATGCAATGCTATTTTCGATGGCACTCTGTCTCCAAAAGACAGGAGGATGAGCAAGGAGAACGAACAATCAAGTGAGGAACCATACAAATCTCCTATTCCACTTAGGGAGTACATCCCAAAAGCTCCATTCCCCCGTAGTCTGATGAAGAGGGAGGTGTTTGAAGAGCAATGTGCTGAGAAGCCGAGCAAAAAGTGTAACGCAATTCAAGTGAGAAGCGGGCCAGAGCAGCGAGATCGTACAGAGCAGAGGAATCACCATTCCTCTACAGACCAGCGGGATCATGAAGAGCAGCGGGATCGACAAGAGCAGCGGAACGGCAAGGATGTCAAGGAAATCAAGCTGGAGATCTCCCATTGCAAGAATGAGAAAAAAGTTGTAAATCCTGAGGAGACAGAGCATAGACGCATAGTGGATGAGCTAGAGAGGCTACTTGAAGAATCAGACCGGCGTGCACAGCCTCAAGATATCAGAGCAGCGAAGCAAAGCTCAGTATTCAACAGCCAGAGCAGAGAAATCAACCATTTCTCTGCCAATATCCGTTCCTCTGCCAATGATAAAAAAAGGCAGTTGTTCACACCAAGAAGATGGGGGATGAGGATAAGAAAATCTCGCAGGCGAAAGCTGTGTGCACTAAGCTGCCAATGAAGCTACTTACAAAGAAGAAAGATTTGGGTAGCTTCACCATTGAGTGCGAGATTGGAGGAGAGCTCTTTCCCAAGGCTCTTTACGATTTAGGGGCTAGTGTCAATGTGATGCCCATCTCTGTTTTCAAGCGGTTGGGAATTGGAGATCTCAAGCCGATCTCGATGGAGATTCAAATGGCGGATAGATCAAGAGTGAAGCCGAGAAGAAAGATTGACGACATCTTTGTGAAGGTTGACAAGCTCGTCTTCCCTACGGATTTCTTGGTCCTCGATATTCCTGAAGATGCAAATCCGCCGTTGATTCTTGGTCGATCATTCTTAGCTACGGGGAAGGCTATGATAGATGTGCCCAATGGAAGCGTCGTCTTTCACGCAGCTGATGCGCATGGGTCTTCTACTTCTGTTCGTGTTAAGCGTTCTGTCACGCCCGCTGTGTTTGATGTTCATTGAGGCCATGAGGTATCGTCGAGCTCTAGACGTTAAATTAAGCACTTGTTGGGAGGTAACCCAACTATTTTTCTTTGTTTTGTTTTTAGTTCTTTTAGTGTAGTTTTGTTTCGTTTTGTTTCTTTTTGTTTTGTTGTTTTGGTTGTTTTTTTAAGTGCGGTGTTGAGCTTGGAAGTTGCGGGAGCTCGCGCTTTCATGTTTCATGTTTCAGATTTCTGGAGGTCTTCATGTTTCAGCGCAGCCACTCTCTTCGCTGCCCTGTCCAGCGCAGCCACTCTCCTCTCTGCCCAAAGTCACAAACCTCCCTTTTCACCGCCTCTCACGATGGTTCAGCTTTTCATTGCCGATAATCAGGGACGTTTTCTACACTCTTCGTATTTCTTTTATACCCTGAGGACATGGCATGCTTTAAGTGTGGGGGAGTGGTGTTTTGTTGCTTATATTTTTCAAAATTGGGCGAAATTGATTTTTCTATGCTTAGTTTTTGGTCTCGAATCTCGCTAGTTTGTATGAATTTGTGGAAGAAAATAAGGTTTTCGATGTGAATTTCGGGTTTGTGTTTGTTTGGTGGTTATTCTTATTTTACTTTTAATATATGTTTCTTGATTGTGCAAAGAATTATGAGTTTTGTTGCAACACGATTGTAAGTTAGTAAAACGTGATTTGTACGGTAGATGCTAGAAGGAGTGTTGTCATTGTGATTGCCTACGATCGTATCTTATCTGTGAAAATATTGGACGAATTGCCAACTCTAAAAATTGCCAGCTCTGAAACATCTGGCCTGTTCTGAAATGTGATAGCTCTGAGTCTCTGCTCCTCTAGTCTAACTATGAGCATGGGAAACCACGTGAAAAGACTTTGGAGTACATCCAAATGGTTTTATTTCATGAATTATGGCTCAACTGTCGAAAATTCTAAGCACACAAAGTGTGAAAAATGGTGATATTGATTATAAAGGCGATCACATTAGGGAACTCACTTCTAGCGGAGAATTGGGTCTGATCGAATTACTTGCATTACCTTTTTGTTGCTTCTTAAACTTTGAGTTACTTGCATGACCGAGAGATATGTGTTGATTGTAAAATTTTGAATAGACTTTGTGAATGTTTGGATGGAAATGAACATTGTTGAAATCAATCTCTTCCTAGGATTCATATAGATTTTGCTTGAGGACAAGCAAAAGGCTAAGTGTGGGGGAGTTGATTTATGCTTAATTTACACTATTTTTAAGGGTTTGTTTGTGCGTGTTTTAAGATAATCTTCTGGAAATTGGTGCGCTTTATGGTGTATTTTATGCTTTGAAGGAGATTTAGGCATTCTAGATGGAAGAATGCAATTTTGGATGATTTTGGCGTTTTCTAGGTGTTCTGGTCTCCAGAGCAGAGGAACCGACATCTCAAGAGCAGAGAAATCATCATTCCTCTGGAAGACCAGAGAAATCAAAGCCCAGATCAGCGAAGTCGAAAGCCAGAGCAGAGAAATCAATCGCCAGAGAAATCAACATATCAGTGCAGAGGAGTCGCTAGTAAGAGGAATCAAAAGTCAGAGAAATCGAAGTTAGTGCAGCGGAATCGAGAAGCCAGAGCAGAGGAATCACCTATTCCTCTGCCGAGAAGCGCCAGCATCAGAGAAGTAAAGTTCAGCGCTCAATAGTCAGAGAAGCTAGAGAAATCGCCATTCCTCTGGCGATAGCAGAGAAATCACAATTCCGCTGGCGACCCATTTCTCTGGCGAGGTCAGAGAAATCATCTATTCCTCTGGCGTGACCCGTTACCCTGGTGACATCCATTCCTCTGGCGAGAGCGGCGAATTCAGCAAGAGTGGGAGTATTTTCCGGAGCGCGCATCCAGCTGGAGAGTTGCCTTATTTTACACGATTCTATTACCTTTAGAATTTTACTTTGCATGGCAACTTTCATGGTGATCCGAAGGAAATCTGAAATCTATAAATAGGTCCTCTTTTGACCTATTCGAGAGAGAACCCAAGACCCCAACACCCGAACATACTCAGTATTCATATTTTTAGTTTTATAGCTTTAGAATTTTATAGTTTTCCAGTTTTGAAGGCTTGGATCAAGATTGAAGATTCAAGGCGCTACAATCGTTTTCATTCAGTTTATACAATTGCGTTCTTTTTAATTATGTTATTGCTTTCTTTTATGATGTTTGGCTAGTTCGTTAATCTGAACCTAGGGTTTGTATATAGCTGGTTAATTATGTGTTTTTGATTTATTGATATCAATTTGCCCTCCAACTTGTGATTCATGATTCCTGGTGCTTAATTTCTTGTGAATTATTTGGCCAATAATTTACATGTTTAGCTGGTCAGTTTGAGTCTTGAATGCGATAATTGTTCAGCCGATTCAGGAATGCATGATATAGTGTTAGCCTTGAGTCTTGAATGCGATAGGTGAAGCTATAGGGAGCTATTATTTGTGTACGCTTGGGAGTTAATTTATTCCTTGGAGTCTTGAATGTGAAGGGGGGTAAATTAATCTACTTTCATAGGTGTTCGTTAGAGAAGCTTGTGAATAGTTCTGTGATCTCTCATCAGGGTTGGATTAAATTGGTAATTGAATCAATAGATTAAATGCATGTAGTTAATTAGTAAAAGTACATCCCTAGGGTCAGAGTCTTTTATTATTTGAGTTTTTACCTTTTTTTATTTGTTGTTATTTAAATTTAGTACTAATCAAATCTCTACTTTCGTTTGCCTATCTACTGTTTTAGTCTGTTTAGGAGATAGCTAGAGTTATTTCGTTGTGTCAGTCCATGTGGATACGATACTCGGTTACTTTTTACTTGCTACAATTGCCTGTGTTAGTTGCAGTTTTTGTTGCTATAAAAATAGTGATCAGTAATACCCCGTTTTCTCGAGCTAAGTTTAGAATAATTTTGAACTTAGATTTAAGATGATTCACGCCGAATTGATAAAAGAATTTATTTTTAATTCCAACAAAAAAGATTTACAAAAGCTTTTGTAAATATTTAAGTAATTTAAATTCTTGTGCATTGCATATTAATTTAAATGTGAGTATGTGAATATGAGAATTTTTCTGCATATAATTAGTATTAATTTTGCAAGATTTAAATTAAAGTCCATGTTGGATTTTAATTATTATATGAGTTGGGCTTATTTTTATTTGGGCCTCAAGCTTTTAATTGCTTTTAAAAAGGAAATAGAATCGGCCCTTTCACAATCTTAATCCATCGAGCCCAACCCATCTTTAATCCTCAAGATATTTTTACTAAGCTTGTGGAGAGGGTTCATCCACGTATCCTTCACTTTCCTATGTCTTCTTTTAAAGAGAAACCTCATTCTTCAGCCAAATTCTTCTCAACTTTTTCGTCCCTGAGGTGAAACGCAGCAACCGTAGGTAAGTTCTTCTCAACCTTGAGATTTCTCCATTTCATTCCAAGTCCAGTTCATATTTCATGATCGAACAAGATGACTTTTCAAACATCACAAACAAAGAATCACACGCATACATATGTATAGCTGAGTTGTGCATACATTCATGAACATTACCGATTAGAAAAGAAAAATGAAGAGTCTTTAACTGTGTTGCTTTAGAGTCGTGCCTTGAGCGTGTATGTTTTGTGGAGTTTTTGCTGTGTGGATCAGTCGAGAGTGGATGAGAGTTGAGGGCGGCGGCCGTGGATCCAGTGCGGTCATCGGAGTTAAGGGAGAGGGCTGGTGTTGAATCGTGACTGAATTGGGGATCTAGGGCTCGGCGGAGGTGTGGCCTGTAGATTGTGTTTCCGTTAGATCTATGGGAGAGGAGAGTGAGGGTAGCGGCCGTAGCTTGCTGCGGTCGCCGGATAAACAGAGGGAGGTGACGGCGCTTCGCCGTTGCCAAGGAGGTGATAGGCGTGAGGTGTACCAGTGGGCTGAGAAAGAGAGAGACGGCGGGTGTTCAGAGGTTAGCAGAGTAGAGAGGGGCAAAGCAGAGTGAGAGGGCCAGAGCAGAGCGAGAGGGCAGAGCAGAGTAGAGAGGGGCAGAGCAGAGCGAGAGGGGCAGAGTAGAGCTGGGATGCCAGAGCTGGGACACCAGAGCTAGACGGCAGAGCTGGACACCAGAGCTGGATGGCAGAGCTGGATACCAGAGCTGGAGAGCAGAGCTGGGATAGCAGAGCTGAGATACCAGAGTTGGGAGACCAGAGCTGGTTGACCAGAGCAGAGCAGAGCGTAGTATACCAGAGCAGAGCGTAGTATACCAGAGCAGAACATAGCATACCAGAGCAGAGCATAGCATAGCAGAGCAGAACGGAGTAGAGCAGTTGTGCATTTTGTTTTAGTAAACACTTATATGCTTGAGTATGAAATGAGTCATGCATTGCATCATGTTTTAATTGGTTATTTATAATTCCAATTACAAAAGAAAGACGAGTAAGAATATTGTTGGTGTTCTTAACTCAAGAGAATTGTTTTCAATTATTTATTCATTAAATTTAATTTGAAAATCCGGCTAAGTGAATCATAGAATGTTAAGCACTTTACCGTGACTTGAGTTTAGATTTAAGAGACCTATTAAGAATAGATTTCTTATAGGCCTTGAACATCAGGAGGATTAGCACTGCTATTCCGATTCATAGATAAGGTTAAACGACAGGCTTTGCCTAAACAGGTGGGCTTATTTTCCAAATGTATGATTGAGCTAATGAGCTTAAATGTTTCATGAAATACAAACTGTATATCCAATAAATATTTTTGTGCACTCTACCATGTTTAAGGCTCGTACAGTTAATCTTATGACTTAACACGTTGTTTGAGAATTGTGTACACTTGTTAGCTGACTCGGTGGGTTGATCTCCATCGGGCACTAACCAGAGGCGTTATAAGGGTGCTCGGCTGGATGTCTTCCGGAGCATGAGAAATATGAGGCCTGCCTGGGTAGCATCCCGAGGTCAAAGTAAACTTGTCTGGGTTAGGCCCTCATAGGGATGGCAACGGACCGGATCTGGACCGGGTCTGGCCAATACCAAATCCAGATCCGTTTTCATATACCAGATCCAGATCCGGATCCAGATCCGCGGATCTGAAAATTTTGGATCCAGATCCACGGATCCGCGGGTCCAGATCCATGGATCTAGTGTGCAATCTCTCTCTGTTTTCCGCCGCTCGTCTCCCCTCAGCTCAGCTCGTCTGCCATCTCTCTCGGTATAGACTTGTATAATATTTCTTCCTATTCTCACGCTACCAGCTCAGCTCGTCTCCAAAAACAACCTAGCTTCACAAATCACAAAAGTCTAATTTCCCAGTATACAAGAATGCAGCAACTCTCAATTATTACATAAATCTTCTGAATCACAAATTAAAATCCACTTCTTGAAACGGAGAAAAAAATGCATAAAAAACAGAGAGAGAGCGAGAGAGAGATGTAAACATACATGGTTTCACGCCACCAGTGCTCCTTTTTTATCCCCCACAAATTCTATGTTCGAGAACCTTAAATGCATTAACAAACTGTTCAAATTGAGCTCTAATAGCAGCTTTTGCAAATTGAAATCCAGCTCCCACATTTCAAATTGCAGTCGATTTACCTGCTATTAGGCGTTGGGTTGGGGAGGTGTCGGCAGAGCTGCTAAAGAGTCGCCGGAGGAAGCAGGACGACGAAAACTGATAGGCTGCACAGCGAGGCGGTGCACGGTGCAGGCTATTGCTGTAGAGATTTCGAGGCGAGCGGCGTGGGCCTCCCCGGAGGGGGCGACGAGCGGAGAAAAACAGAGAGAGATTGCAGACGAGACGACCGGCGATGGAGGTGAGGCACGCCGACTGAGGGAGATGGGAGATGGGAGTGAGTCTAGGGATGGCAGAGATGGAGGTGCGGCGCGGGGAGTGAGAAGACCGAGAGGGAGAGAAGAGATGAATTAGAAATTAGGTTTTCAAAGTTAATTCTATTTTTTTTTATTTTTTAATATATCTAATATTATAAAATAAATATAAAAAATAAATAATAAATTTTTAATTAAATCGGATCCACGGGTCGGATCTGGGTCGGATCCGGATCTCAAATGTCAAGATCCAGATCCAGATCCGTTTTAGAAAATGAGATCCAGATCCGGATCCAGATCCGCGGATCCAAAAAATTGAGATCCAGATCCGTCAAATCGGATCTGGATCCACGGATCTGGACCGGGTCCAGGATCCACTGCCATCCCTACGCCCTCAGTTCAAGTAAGCGGGAGACAGAGATCCGTCGGTGGCTAAAAGGTCCGGGATCACAGCGAGTAACAGAATAGAGTGTGCAAACGCACGCGAAATAATTAAGTATATTATGAAATGTTTTAACATGCTTAGAAGTTATTTCACTTTAAAACCTTCTAAGTCATGACAGTATGATTGGATAAACTGCTATTACAGGTTATGAAATGTTCCAAAAGTTGCAGCCCACTATGTACATTTGTACTTAGCTTAAATATTTTCAAATATTTTTCAGGTTAATGGCTGGTGCTGACGGGGCGAGCTGAGGCTAGAGTTCAACTCCTTATTTTGACTTCCGCTGTAGAACTAGCCAGTATATGTCTTTTGTTTCCTTAACTTAAGACCTTTATGTTGTGACTCTAAACAATATCTTTTGTTGAGCCGATACTATTAATTCGCAAGTATTTCATTCTATAAATGTTGGTTATCTGAAGCATGACACTAAACTTGTGATCCTGAAGTTATTATGTTTGTTGATGGATTCGTATCACTTGAATATCTGTCTTTCTTCATCCAAAGGGGCTAAGCCCAATTGTTATCCCTTTTATTCGGATTTCACAAGGTTTTTTCCTTGTTCATTTTAAATGATGAGTCGTACCCCTGTTATAGTTATCGTTTTAAGAATTAGGGTGTGACAATAGCTAACGTGGCAAGTTGAAATATCTACGTTTATTCATCGGACATTTTAAAAAATGACATCGTTTAGGACATCTCTAATTAAAAGATATCGAATAAGACATCTCTAAACTCGTAAATCGTAAGATTTTTATGGAGTTTGAATATCTAATATTTGAATTTGTGATAAAATTTCTACAACATTAAAGTTCATGTATTTTTTTACATCTTTCAAAGTTCATGTGCAAAACCAAACTACCCCCAAAGTTGATGTATTTAGGCACCAATAACCCTATTTTATTTTGGTGAAACATGTGTAAATTAAAGGTATGCATGCAAATACTTATTATAATGATACACTACAAAAAAATGCGCGATTTCCGGCGGCAAATGCCGCCGGTAATCGTGAGGCAGCCGCCGGAAAAACAATTATCGGTGGCATTACCGGTAGCGTGTTGCTACTGGTAATTTCATCGTCGATGATTCATTTATTGGCGGCAAACGACCGCCGTCGGTAAATAACGGCGGCGCCACCGCCGGTGAATTTCGCCTTTGATCGGCGAAGCTTCGTCGGACTTTACCGGCGGCGACGGCCGCCGGTGATTAGCGGCGGCGCTACCGCCGCCTGTAATGTTGATCGGACGGCGGTGGTGCCGATCGTCGGATGTGTCGGAGTATTACCGGCGGCAAAGGCCTCCGCTAATTACCGGGTATTTGTTTTTAATTTATTTTATTTATTTTATACCCCACAAGTATTTTCGTATTTATACAGTATTGCATACGTTAGACGAACTTCCCAGTCGGTCACCCATCTTAGTTGTGCTCTAAAACTATGTTTATCAGCAACCATTCAACCATTTTCAATATTTAATTAATTTCTCTTTCTTCCACATCACTAATATTCATCCCAACCCAACCACCTCTATTTTTGTTGATTTATCAATAACCACCCCAACCACCCAACCACAACATTATATATAATTATTTAATTATTATTTTTAATCATAATAATTTTAGTAATATTAAATATAAATTAAAATATTACAAAAAAAATGAAAAAAAATAACAAACTAATAACAAATTAAATTATGACAAACTAAAAATATAAATTACAACAACCCAAACTCGAAATATAGCAAGAGTGGTCTCTATTAATATAGAATGAAAAAATATAAATTTTGATATTTTTAATTTTTTTTTCAATATTTTATATAAAACATATACTAATTATTATTAATTATTCTAACAAAATTTCTCAACCAATTACATATTGACAAATGTCAATGCACCATTCATCCAAACTAGATGAGAGAGAGAGAGACTACTCATGGTCTCTTTTTCCTCCTGGTCGACCAGGTCAAGTCCCTCCATTTTTTTTTTTTTTTTTCAAATTGCTGATGTGGCAGTCGACCACTCCCCATTTTTCCTACCGATAAAGAGGGTCTAAGTCAAGCACGCTTAACCTTGAAGTTCCTTTCGAGTGGTCACCAGTATAGAACACTCGTATTATTGATATATCTAGTACCTATTAATTCATTTAAAGTCTATTTCAATATACAATATCATATATTCATAACCTTAGAATATGTCGAGATGATATCTAAGAGATGTTGTCAATTACGGATCGGTCTCATTTTCGTCTTTATTTTTATGTCGAAAAAATATTTATTTATTAATATTTTTATTATTATTATTAAATTTTTTTATCAATATAGTTTATACACCATAAATATTTTAATAATTTGGTGATTTTAATGTATTTTGAATTTATTTGCATACGTCCTAATTTTTATGTCGAAAAAATATTTATTTATTAATTTTTTATTATTATTATTATTATTATTATTATTATTATTATTATTATTATTATTATTATTATTATTATTATTATTATATCAGTCTAGTTTATACACTATAAGTATTTTAATTTTGTAATTGTAATGTATTTTGAATTTATTTGCATACGTCCTTATTTTTATGTTGAAAAAATATTTATTTATTAATTTATTATTAATATTTTTTTATATATCAATCTAGTTTATACACCATTAGTATTTTAATTTGGTAATTGTAATGTATTTTGAATTCATTTACATACGTTGAATTCAATCACAATAAATAGGGGATGGAGAACGAGGTAAGTGCAATGTTGTTTGAAAACATGAAATAAATAGTTCAAGAAAACATAAATGCAAAAAGAAAATGCAAGTGTAATTTTGTTCCAAAACATGAAATAAATAGTTCAACTAAATATAAATATGTAGAAGTGCTGCTGAAGGTAGCTGATCCGACCGCCTCATGAACTCCTCGAACTGAGCCATACACTGCTCAAGGGCCTCACATGCTGCTTATTCGGCCTCAAATGCTGCTCATTCGGCCTCAAGGCGCTCCTCGGTGTGTTCGTGTCTCATACAGCTGCTGAGACATCGCGGAAGTGCATGTGCTATGAGTAGACCCCCTATTAATCTGGCTTCGACCAGTGCCGTAGAGCCGTGACCTATCGGGCTATACGACCTCCAAGTAGATCTCATCCAGCCGGTTCTCTCGCCCAGTCTCAACAACAATGTGACGAATCTCCGCCTAATTCATACATAACAATGCATAATTATTTCATGATTTCACGGTCGGGTGTAGTTTTGACTGTTTTGATGCAGGAATGAGTGGTATTGGAGCATGGATAGTAAGGAATATGTTTAAGAGAAGAGTTTTGAGAGAATCGAGCCTAAAAATCGAGAAAAGACGAAGATTCTAAGGATGGGGCGAGAAAAACAGATTTCAGCGGCCAAACACCGTTGACCGCCGATTTTGTGGTTTTGAAGGTTAACTTCGGCGACCAGTTCGGCGGGCGCCGTTCCGGTCGCCGAACTTCCTGCCAAATTTTTGTGCTTGGTTCTGCAGACTCGGCGGTCGCCGAGTTTTGAGAGGTTTCATGAAGGATTTCGATGGTCAAGTCGTTGACCGCCGAGTTGGCTGCCGAGTCGGAGATGTGGGCGGATTTTTCCAATTTTTCGAGTTATTTTCATTTTCGAACTTTATTTTTACCCTAAGACTATAAATAGGTCCTCTTTTGACCTACCTAGGGTTCCACACATTACATTCTAGCATTATAGCTTTAGTTTTACGTTTATTTCCAGTTTTCAAGGCTTGGATCAAGATTGAAGATTCAAGCTGCTACAATTGTTCTTATTCGATTTTTATATAATTCAGTTCTTTCAATTGTGTTCTTATTAATTTTGTTTATGTTTTATTTCATTATGTCTGGCTAGTTTCGTTTAGCTGATTCTATAGTTTGCAAATAGTTGATTGAATTTATGTAATTAATTTGTTGATACATTTGTGCCTTCCAGTTTATGATTCATAATTCCTGGTGCTTAATTTCTTGTGAATTATCTGATCAATAGTTTGCATGTGTTGAAGGAATATTAAATTGAATTAATGCTCCGTTTGCCCGATGATCGTTTCTTGGTTATTATTAATTTATCATACAACGATTAATCTTAAACATGCTCCTATGAATTCAACAGCTGCACATAGGTGTTAGGAATTACTTACTTGAGAAGCGGATGCAGAGGTCGTTGATGATCGTATTGATAGACTCCAGTTCTGATCTTCTGAACTGTATCCCGCTCAGCTTTCACCGTTGGATGGACAACGAGCTATGAAAGTCCCAAGCTAGAAGCCTCCTACACGTTTCCTGCGCCTCCCACAGCTCTCAAAACCCTAATTTTTATCAGTGTGTTTTTCCTGAGAGCTGACAGCTGTATTTAAATAAAATTAAATACGTGTGGGCACAGAATTAGTGTATGGGGCGATTTCTAGCTCTTCTAGGGCTAAGAGACTTTGGGCCAGTCCAGGGACCAGATACAAGGAATAAAGATGGGCCTTAAATAAATTAATTTATCCATGGTCAGCCCAGACCATAATTAATTTATAAATATCAGTTCATTCCACTAGAGAACCAATATTGACTTACCCCTTTATTGCCGGTGTTGAGTCGGGGCTTGTATTTAGACTTATTAAATCCTCGTATTTAAAATATCCGACATCTATTAATTAATTAGAGCTCTGACAGCTTAAATTAATTAATCTCTTTGTAATCCTTAAGCAGTACCACTCAAACCTTATTATTGCGCCTGAACTTAATCAACCTGCAGGGTTTAGCGCAATAAACATTATTGAGCTCCTTAAGGGGATGTCATTATCCTACACCGGATACGAGTACTAATACAGATAATCAAATATCATATATTAACCGCTATCACCCAAGATACAGAGTACTCAAGTTACTATATAACTCTCACTCATAGTAAATCAAAGTGATAAACGAATCAACATATATATCTGAAATCTTATTAGTATTAAGATCTTATAAGTTACCGAGATCTTTGATTCTTCACTTAAGTCAGATAGAAGAATGTATCTCACTGTGGTCCTATCAATACGTAATGACGTATCAGTATAGATAAGTAGTCAAGACAAACTACTTCCATCGATACTGCAGCCTAAACCAATAACCCGTCCTAGAGTTATTTCGGTTGTGATTATTTTATATCTCTTAACGTTATTCCAATTATATGGTCTTCTGTGATCTACAACACACCATATAATCTACTTATATAGAGATAAAGAACATACATATGCAATCATGAACACAATCAGATAGGGGATTAAAACAATGAACATAGGAAACATTGTATACAAGCATAAAAGGTTCTTGCTTTCAGTATACAAATCCAACATGTATAGCTATTCGGTTTGAGACCTAACAGAGATAATTGTTTAGCGGATTCAGAAATGTATGATATGATCTTAATCCTGAGACTTAGCGGAGATAGGTGGATCATAGGGAGCTATTTTTAGGAGCTATTGGGAGTTAGTAAATTTTCTTGAGACCTAGCGGTGATAGAGAATTTACTAATCTACGATCGTTGATGCTCTAGCGAGAGTAATTGATTAATTAAGTGATTTATCACTATAACTGGATTAAACTGGTACATAGGATTAATAGATTAATTGCGTAGATTTAGTTAATGAACTTACTACCCTAGGATCAGTTTCCTTTCTTCATTTGATTTAGATATTTGTTTCGTTTATTCTTTTGTTTACAGTTTAGTTTGAGTATTTCAACATCTACGTTTTATTTCCTGTCTACTACTTAAGTTTGTTTAGGAGATAGCTAGAGTGATTTTGACATTTCAATCCCTGTGGAGACGATATTCATATTTGCTATTTTATTACTACAATTGCACCGTTTTAGTTGTGGTTTAGTTGCTAGAAAAATAGTACATCAAAACGCCACTGTTGACAGTCGCACTTTCTATATATATCATGATCAGTCGTATGAAATCTATAGCCATTCACAAAATACCCAATGTATGTTTCAATTTCATTTAAGGGCCTAGCTCCAAGCGACTTAATATATGGGTTCAAATCGTCATTAGAAGGACGACTCACCTGTTACACACAATAATTTAAGTTTGCAAGCCAATTTTAGTTAAGTAAATGTATGTTTAACATAAATATGTCGCATCTTACATAATAGCTAAACCACCCAGGAAAATCATTATCATACGCAACCTCTAACTCTGCTCCGGTGATTGAAGGATTTGTATATCGTATTTCCTCCTCGAAGATCCTTGGATACAAAGAAAAGTTATATGTTACTACTTATGTCCGATGAATATTTATAGACATAAATTGAACGAGAATACTCACTTGACATATGTGTCTGTAACCTCTGCACAGTTGCTCAAAGTATACATATGCACAACAATGTATTCTTTTGGCTCCATGTATCTCTTTGTCATTCGCCAATTGGACGTCCAGAATGTTTAAATATTGAGAGTTCATTAGGATCATCATTATCATCAACAGGTTCATCAATATTGCGAGGCACATTTCTATACTTTGTAGTCACATGATCCTCAAACTAATACGAAGAGAAAGTTGACATTTCTTCTAGTATATATGCATTGCTGATGGATCCCTCAACCTTGGCTTTATTTTTTATATTATTTTTCAATGTCCTCAAATATCGTTCAAAAGGATACATCCACCGATACTGAACTGGACCGACAAGTCGTGCTTCATCTGCCAAATGAACTGGTAGGTGCTCCGGCCCATTGAGTCAAAGAAACTCGGTGGTAAGATACGCTCAAGTTTACATAGAGTAACAATTATATTCTCACTAAGCATTCCCATATCATTTATTGAGATACTGCGTGATGTTAATTCCCTGAAGAAGGAACTTAACTCAGTAATTTCCTGCCAAACATTCTTAGGAAGAAGTTCTTTAAAGGCAACAGGTAGCAGTATTTGCATGAACACGTGACAGTCGTGACTTTCCATGTTGTGCATCTTTAGGGCATTCAAATCAACGCATCTGCTAATATTTGACACGTACCCATCAGGAAACTTAAGACTCTTGATCCATTGAAGTAAAATATTTTTCTCATCCCTTTCAAGTGTGTAACATACTTTTGGATACTGTTGGGCTCCATCCAGTTTCTTCAATTCAGGCTGTCGGCAGAAGATGTTCAATTCTTCTCTCGACTTTTCTGTATCTTTTGTCTTTCCCTTCACATTGAGGACAGTGTTGAATACGTTATCAAACACATTTTTTTCAATGTGCATGACATCCAGATTATGTCGAATCAGAAGATCCTTTCAATTGGGAAGATCCCTAAATATTCTTTTCTTTTATCCACCCAATGTGTTGATCTTTTGCGAGTTTAGCGTTTATGCCATGAAAGTCTTCTGTAACCTTCAGGAAGCCCAATCCCTCGATTAGATTCAATATTTCTATTCCCGGTCTCTGTTCTGGTGGATTCACATTGCAGGCCTTATTTCTTCAAGAATGAAGTCTTATTTCTCCTAAACACATGGTTACGAGGCAAGAACTTCCGATGATTGTCAAACCATGATTGTTTTCCACTCTTCGGTAGAGTGAATGCTTCTGTATCCTCCATCCAATGTGGACATGCCAATCTTCCAGCTGTACCCCATCCAGAAAATATAGCGTACGCTGAAAAATCACTGATAGTCCATATAAGAGCTGCCCGCATCTGAAAATTTTGCTTCAAAGATATGTTGTAAGTGTTCACACCTACCTCCCACAAATATTGCAACTCTTGTATCAATGGCTGCAAGAATACGTCCAACTTTATCTTTGGGTTAGATGTCCCAGGCACGAGAACTGTGAGGAACATGAATTGTTCTTTCATGCACAATGACAAACATGGTTTTCGTACCTCAATTCCACATGTTTTGTTGTCATTTCCCTTCATGTTTTGCTTGTGAATGCTTGTTTGTGCCCGAATATTTAGTTTTATAAAGATTTGATATCTTGGTATAGTTTTGGAGCAATTTCAGGAAACCTCAATGATTAATTGGAGGATTTTGAAGATATGAGATTGAATTACGTCTCGAGAGGAATCCGTGAGCGCAAACGGCGACCAAATCCGAGTCCGGACGAGGGAGAACGGAGCAAAACGAGCGGACTGCGCAATACGCCCAGTACCCCGCGGTCACCACCCGCGGCCGCGGGGTGGGACCGCGGGTCAGCTGCCCCCGACTCCAGGAGACACCCGCGGTCACCACCCGCGGCCGCGGGGCGGGACCGCGGGTCCCCTGACTCTCCCCCACGTTTGCCGGCCGCGGGCGCGGGCCAGGACCGCGGGAAAAGAGCGGAGCCTCCCCAAATGGGCCCCAGTCGGGTTTTTCAGCCCTTAAACCCCTTTCTCCCCCTTTTCCTCACATTATTCATCTTCCCCAACCTCATACTCACCCATTTCCATCTTCCCCAATTCATTCACACCAAACCCTAGCCTCCATTACCACATCTTTTTACCAAGATTGAAGGCATTGAAGAGGAGAGAAGATTGAAGAAAGCTCATTAATAGGATTTGTCACTTCTTACTCTCTCTTTCATTTATGTATTTCTTTGATTTTGGTTTGTTGTTTGTGAACATGTTTGGATAAAATCCCCCATTGGTTTGGGGATTAGGCTCATGGATGATGTGATGGATTGATTATTATGCTTAATATATGTATTGATTATTTCCTTGTTATTATCTTTTCAAGCCCTAGCTTTAATTCTTGTATGGATTGTTGGCCACTTTCTATGCATTTCTAATTTGTGATTTGAATCGGGAGAGGATAATCATAATAGATTAGGAGCTTGAAACATATTGACTCAATAAACCGGGAGGTTGAGAGTTGGGTGAGAGTTTACCGATCATTTGTGCTCTTGGGAGTTATAGGTTAGAAGTTGACCGGGGACGGCAACTATGACCCGTAATCTACAGTTTTAGTCGTCCGGGAGGGGGCTAGAACTAGTGGGGAGATCACTCTAGATAAATAGGAATATCAAGACTAATATTGAGCTAATTGAAGTCCATTGCTAATCCATCGTTGCCTAATCCCTAAACCACCTTCATCACTTAATTAATCCACTTTATTTGATTGTTCTTATTTTGTCTTTGAATTTGTTAGTTAATCAAACCACTCACCTCCTTGTTTAGTCTAAATAGCTCTAGCATAATGACTTAAGGTAATCACTAGAATTTGACTACTAATCCTTGTGGAATACGACCTTGCTTCCATATATTACAACTACCCGTATACTTGCGGCGTGGTGAAAATATTAGCGAACAAGTTTTTGGCGCCGTTGCCGGGGATTAGTTTAGTTTGATTACTTGTGATATTTTGAATCATTGTGTTTAACTACTTTAGACATTTTACTTGATTTATTTTTGTTTTCTATCTTAAGATATTTGTTTTGACTCGTTGTTTTTGTTGGTTGGTAGGGTGATGAAAAAGAAAATTATTACACAACACCAAAAATATTAAATGGATGATGGAAGGAATGAGTTGGTTGAGCAACTCGAACTACAATTGGCGATGATGCAACTTAAGTTGCGAGTTTTAGAAGCAAAAAGAAATTGTAGGCAACCATTCATCCAAGAAACCTTCCAACCAACACCTTCCTATGGTGAGTATTATGACATGGGGTGCAATGCCATAGAGTGGCAATCGCCATTGGAGTATGAGGACCACTTCAATAGTTGGAATTATGAAAATTCTCATTTCACTCAAGAAGGCTTTCAAGGGGGAAATTGTTACTATCAAGAGGATAATCCGAATGTTAGAGACGATCTTCTACAATGCTTCATAGCTACACAAGCTTGGATAGAAAAAAGTATAGCAAACTCGGATGTTATGCTAGAAGAGCAAAGAAGGTCTTTGGCTACCACTATGGAAAATTAAAAGCGAATTGATGATTTGTGCATGGCCATTAGCCTACAAAATGGAACCTTGTATGAGGAACCAATGTCAATGCTAAGTGAAGAGCCTCAAGAAGTTGAAGAAGAGTATGAAGAAGATGACGATCAATTCTCCAAATCCCTTGAAGTCGAGAGCCCAACTTTTCCAATGCAACCTCTACAATTCCAAAAAGATGAAGACTTCACAAGCTGTAAAGAATGCAAAGTCAAAAAATTTGTCGATCCTTACCTCGACACGGGCGATTCTATGAAGGCTTGCTTCTTTCACTTTTATTTATCTTCATCTTTTGATTTTCAGTTTGATTTGTCTAATAAAGAATTGTTTGAGTGTGGTGGTACTCTAGATGGTGAACGGGATTACCATGACCCCCGGGATGTCTCAAAGATTGATAAGCCACCATATTTTTGGGTGGCAACGGATGGAGCATACAAATTTGATGAAAAATGGCCACCGCCTAAGCCTCCACCTCGTTTGTGAGTACGAGACAAGTAACCATTTTTTCCTTCATCTAAACTTATTTCTCCTTTGTGTGAAATAAGTTTGGGGGGAGGGGAAAGATGGATTAGTGTCTCATCTATCTTTTGCTTTACTTGTTCTTGTTTGTTTTAGTTTTATTGTCTTGTTTTTGTTATTGTTGAATAAATGAAAGCTTGAGAGTTAGTTAAGTTGATATTTTTGTTTTTGTTTTGCTTGGGATAATTGTATCAAACTTTGTGATGTTGATTGAATGTCATTGGGCTTATGATATAAATCGTTTCTTGGAAAAATTGTGTGTATCACTTGTGGATTATGCATGAAAAGTTTGAACTTGTGACAAGTGAGTTAAATGTTTTGCCTCCAAGAACTTGAAAATGAGCTTGTGAGATTTGAGCCTTTGATTGTCATACATTTACAATCTCATTTTGTTCTTGAGTGTAAATCATTTGAGCATGTGTGTTGATCTCTAGAACTTGCCATGAGTCCTATCTTGAAAATAAAAGTAGATGTGTTGTTAATATTGAAGTGATTTAAGGCCATCTTTGTTAGCCACTTAACTCAAATTGTGTCCAAATTCTCATTTGATCCTAGTTTACCCCTTTCGTGCCTTGTAGCCTTTCTTTTAATGAACCAATGATAAAGGGGTAGAACTTAGAGTGTTAGTGGTTGCTTTGATGAAAAGGTTTGGGAAATGATTGAAATTACTTGTCTAACTTTGATTGAGTGAAAATCACTAGTCCTCTATGAGCTTCAAAAGAAAAGAAAAAGAAAAAAAAAAAGAAAAAGAAATATTGAATAAAGAGCATAAAGGGGAGTGATTTACCTTTTGAATCATAATCATGATAAGTATCACTAAGGGTGAAAAGAAGAAATGTGGAGATTTAGGTTTTTTGATTGATAAGAGAAATGATGAATTTGACTTGTTCATTGTGATTGTTAGATTGTGGGATATGAGTCATTTGCCTAAAAATACCCCACCTCACCAAAGAGCCCTCATTACAACCGTATGAAAGTCCTTTTTTATCATTGTTTGTAGCACATTGAAGCATAGAGAGTTAGGACAAATGGCAAGCTTATGGTAGATTGCATGCATTGTTTCAATTTGAGTGCAAACACGTCCATTCTAAACACTTGAGAGTTGAGTGCACCATTGAAACATCCACCTTGTGAGGATTCAAGCTTGGATGCTATAATATTGAACTCACTATCACTTGTGACTTCTTGGAATGCATTTCTGCTTGTGATACACTTTTGAAAGATTTTTTGTAAAATTTGAAGCCCTTGAAATGGCACCAATTGTAACACCCCGTACTTTTCCTATGTTGTGAGGTAGTGTCTTAACACTATTGAGAGTACTGAGATGTCGAATTACGAGACTACTTTTTTTTTTATGACCAAATAAGACTGATTGTCTTTTAAATAGAAATACGAGTGAATAAACCGACGATGGAATTAGAGTGATGAGATTTGAGAAATGAGTTGAGATAGAGATGCTGATTGAATTGAGCTGAGATTTTATTTTATTTCCAACTACCGGGAATAGAGATACCGGATACTGAGATATCAGAGATTGACTGTCCTATTAAGAAAATAGGAATAATGAGTTGGAAATAGAGTCGAGAAAGAAAGAGTGAGAACCTTGATGAAAATAGTCGGTTAGAGAGAGACGTTTAGTCTGTTTGTGTTTGCCGACTGCTTTGATGTGATGTTATGTGAAATTACGTGACTGATTGATTATGTGATTTCTGTTACGTGTGTCATTATGACCAAATTATTGTGATTTTTATTTGAGACTTTAGCACTTGGAATTTTGATTAAGTTTCCGAAGCAAGTGCGGTTTATTTTTACCGAGAAATCGAATGATGCCGGTTTATGGAAATTTTTCCAAGCATAATATTTTTAGATTATTTTTCCTATGACGAGGAATATTATAATTGAGTGAGTGCACTAATATTAGTGCTATAATTATTTTATTTTGGGTCACATGAATAATTATACTATGGTACTTTATTAATGAGTAATATTTCCATAGTTTTTGTGATTATTATTTAATCACCCTTCTCACACTTTATTTTAATTCTCTCTACCATATGTTATATGCCTAAATTTTGCTAAGTATAGAATTGAGAGAGTAGAGAGTTGAGAGTATATTATGGAGAGAGTAAGGATTGATAGTGTAGAGATTAGAGAGAGATTAGAGTGAGAGAGAGATCAAAGGCATTAATTGCCAATATTCTTTAAGATTTGCAAAATCTCTATAAGATCATCTAAATCTTGCAAATCCATTCATATCTCTCAAGCAACTCTCTCTCTCCTTCATCCTCACCAATCGGCCACCTCTCTCTCTCCTTTCTCTCTCATAATTCCTCCATTGTCAACCATTGGAGAGACCTCCGAAGCTTCACCAAAATATGCCAAACACATAAATCACCAACAAAATTCCACCTAAACACCTCCTATCAACTTGAATCCAAGGAAATCCTTGAAGATTGGCTTCAAGACTAGTGAGAGAAAGTTTGTTTGTTGGTGAAAAACTTGAGTAAGTGATCTCTATATTCATAGATTAAACTTGTATGATGATATATATGAGTATATTTGAAGGATTGAAGCAAGAAAATCACCCCCTCTTTTATTCTTCAAGATTTTCGAAAATTTGGGTGTTCTACCCTTCAAAAAAATTTCTTCTTCTTTCCTTGAATAGAAGTGAGAAAAATGATCTATGTGATGTTTGGTAATGATTTGTGTGTGTTTTGAAAAGCTATGCCTTGTGATGTAAAAATTTGGTTGAGTTAGTTTACCCCAATTTGGGAATTTTTGAGTTGATGATCAAGGTGATGGATTGATGATGTATATGAGTCCATGAGATGTATATGATGATGATTAGTGGAGTAAATTGAGCATATGATGTCAAATGATGATTTTGATATGAGTTAGTTTACTAAAATTAGGGCTATGTGTATCTATGCTCTAATTTATAAAATTGATGGAGTATATGTGAGTTTAAATGACTAAAATTGATAGATATATGATGAGATTAAAGATCCATGTGAGTTTATAAAATTTCAAAGAGTTTAGTTTAATAAAAATTAGGACTTTCTTGTATATATGTCTATTAAGTGTTTTGGCTTAAAATATAGGTAATTGAACATGATGTTAGTGTTTTAATATGTTTGATTAAGTCTTTTCTAAGCTAAGTAAAATTTTGACTTGAGTTAGTTTATGAGAATTTTTGAGTTTTCATATCTTGAGAAGTCAATGATTGATAACATGAGGTCTATTTTGCTTATGACCATTATGTGAAAGTTGTCATGATTTATGAAGAGTTTATATGGATATATGAGTTTTTATTAGAGTTTAGTTGGCATGATAAAAGGGGATTTATTTGTGTAAAATGAGTTATATGATGTATGAAGTCAATAATGAATGATTGAGTGTTTTTGAGCATGAAATTGAAAAGAGGATTGAATTGATACGTTTGTAGAAACGTTTTCCTTGAGATTTGAGTTTATGATGTAAGAGGAGATTTGAGATTGAGTATGATGAGTATTTTAATGTTTTTGAATGTTTTTGAGTGTTATATGTGTTTAAAATGAGCTTTGATTGGTTTTCTTTGAAGGAATGTTGAATTGAGCATTTAAGAGTTTGAGATGAAATTTTGGTGATTTTTCGTAGGCTACTGACCTACTGTGATCGACGGGTTTTCGATGTCTAATGGCTTTGAAAATTTTACAGCATGTCCCTACATGAGTCTTGAGCATACCGGTAAACTTGCAAGTCATTTGGACTTGATTTACTATTTTTATAAAATTCAAAACCAAATCTGCACATTTCTACCGGGAATTTCAGAGAACAGGGGACAAAGTCATTCGTTTCAGTAGCTTCCTGTGTGATCTAGATTTCCAAATTTTTATGGTATCAACCTTACTGTATGGGCTAGATATCCACCAAATTTGAGCTCAGTTTGACAACTTTTACTATTTTGCAAAAATCAATGTTTCCGATTGCTCAAAACTGCCGAATATGGTAGACCGTGGTAAAAACGCCATATCTCCCAAACCACTTTGAGTTTCTGACTCTACTTTTTTTTAAATGAAACTAGACTCAAATACCTTTCTTTTGGTATGAGTCTGGAGTCCAGGAGATGTCGGAGTCAGAACGTGTTAAATTTTGAAGTCGAGTCAGTGGGAAAACAGAACATGATTTGTTGATGTTTGATTGTATTTTCTTATGTGCCTTATGTGTTTATGTTGCCTAAGTGTTTTAATGAGATTAGACGAGTCTTATATGGGAGATAAATCGAGACTTAGAACCATGATTTTCTTGAAACCTATCCTTGGACTTAAGAATTTGAAATGAGTGAAGAAGTTATGTAGAGTCGATTAAGAGATAGAATATAAGATAAAGCATGAGTTAAGGCATGAGTTTTCGTCGTTAAGTTCTAATCGAGATTCATTATTTGACATGAACTTTCGACAATGACGATGATCCCTGAAGACACGAGCAGAGCAGGGAAGTAAGTAACTCCGCTTTGACGGGAGTTTTTGAGTAAGGTCTTCAGGTGGGCAATATTTTGAGTATACGTATATCGTATGAGCTTTCTAAAATGATTTAATCATGTTATGAACTTATCAAATGCTTTGAGATAAATGATGTTTGAGAACTGTTTGACTTGCCAATTTTTGATGTTGAACCTGTATGTTACCCTCTACTGATGAGACGAATTCGGTCCTGCCACAAGCGGGATTTTGTGCACAGAGGTGACTGCGAGCCGTCTTCGGGTCGGCCGGTCACGGTACTTGAGAGGGAGGCCTACTTCTCAGTACCTTTGATAATGATGAGTTGTAGATGTGGTACATGCATGATGAGTACTTTGATAGCGCTATCGTTTATTTATGATACCTTGATTATGAAAACTGCATGCACAGATTCATTTACGCTAATCTTATTTCTGTGTATTGCTGAGATGTGGCAAGCTTCAAACTTATAGCTCTAAGAGCACCTTTCTTGTTTTTCGGCGTTTGCCCACTGAGTATTATGTACTCACGCCCTGCATGTATTTCTAAATGTGCAGGCTAAGCGAGGAGCGAGATTGGTCTGGTGCTGGCGGGGAATTGTTAGAGGATGTATTTACTTTATCGTATTTCCATTTTGACGATAAAGTCTTGATAAAGGATATACTTTAACTTTTCTTTTGAAGTTAAGCAATGTACTCACGGTTATATGTCTTCATACATATAATCGATTCGCCTTTTGCTGCGATACTCTGCATATTATGATTCCTTACGAAAAATGAGCGATACCCGTTTTGTTTTTTATTTTGAAATTCCTGATAATTAAAAAGTTATAACGACATTGACGAAATTACCCTTGGGTTCATTTATGATAATTTCCTTAACACCTTTTGATGCGAGCTTCCGCTTTATGTTCGACCTATCCTTCTTATCTTTTATTCTTTTAAAAATAGTCGTATCGATACTCGTACCCCACTATCACTAGTGTCGGGTTTTCGGGCTGCGACAGGGTGGTATCAGAGCAGGTCATCTGCTCTGAGTCTATTGCTTGACTGAGTTGAACCTTTGATTGTTTCTACTCTTTTAAAATTGAGTACTAGCCTAATTTGAATTCTTAGGCTAATTTGAGAGAGTCAGTTCGAAACAGAACCCCAGCACCCCATCTCCTCCGGCTTAACGAGGTAAGAGGTTGATGTTGTTTCTTATTGCTTCCCTGTTGAGGGCTGAGTTTGATTTACTAATGAGTTATGAATTGTTTTGATGACGAAATTGTTTGAGATGATGAATTCTGATACGAGGCAGTTGATGTGGAATACGAGGAGAGATGTTGAGGCTAGTATAGCCGATTGTTTCTATTGAGCCTCAGATACAGTATGTGCCCTTTGATCCTTATCCGAGGGTTGCCCCGTTGCCTGAGCCGGGCATTTTGGCTTTTCAGACGTATATACACTCGATTTTATTTTCACCGTCCCGAGACGCCCAGGAGGGAAGGTCTCGGCCAGTACACCTGGACAGTGATGAGGAGGACCCGGATGAGGAAACTCCAGAGATGACGGTCGGCCACGGACGGACCCAGCCATTACAGCGTCATATCGCTGTCAACGGAATCGAGACATGGGTACCTATTCCCGAGGTGCCGGTTTATGGTCCGATGATGGACACCGACGTCGAGGATGAGCCGAGCGACGATAGCGTCTGCCGACTGATCGACGAGTACGAGAGTCAGGAGTCGGAGCCGAGTGAGGAGACGGAGTCGAGTGAGGATATGGAGGTTGACGATGCGACGAGCAGGATTTCAGGAGACGACGACTAGCGATCACGTGTATCTAGTAGACGCGTACATATGTATAGATGCATAGTTGATATATACGTATATGTATATATATAGGTAGAGAGGCATAATATAGTGTGTATGTGTACATAGCATAGATCTATAGATGCTTAGTACCTATGATGCTTGTATAGTTAAAGCATCATTTTAGTGTTAGGACCTTTCTACATAGGATCCTACTTTTGTAAAAGACCTCGAGAGAGAGGCAATTTTCCATATATATATATATACAGAGATGTAGATGATTAGTGAGTTTCACTATCTTTATCAGAGCTTTGAGAAAGATGATGATGTTGAGGCTTGATGATAAATGAGAAATAGAGATTGATGAGAATTTCGAACGATGATAGACGAGAAATAGAGTAGACGAGAATTTTGAGAACTTTGAGATCACAAATGAGATATAGAAGTGAAGTAAGAAAAACGAGGATTTGTATTTTGTAATGACGAACGGTTAGTTTAGAAGTCGATAGTTATATAACTCTTTTTCCTTTATAGTATACCTCCGAGAAGAAGAGGGAACCGAAGGAACATAAACCGAGAAGAAGATGAAGAAGAGGAGCAGAGAAACCAACCGTTGAGATAATACGACGAGAGTTAGAGTTTTCATCGCGATTTATAGACACGACCTTAATAGGACGAACGTAGTATGGAGACCTCATGGGATGCATAATACTATTGACCAATTGTACTTCGCAATAGAGGTACTTTCACCGGGACCGCGCGTATTATCGCTAGAGTAGTCATGAGGGTAGACTTATTGAGTCCCTATCCCGCTTGGTCGTATTTAAAATTTTTCTGCATCCATTTGAACTCCCACAGGAGAAGAACTATTTACTATTGAGAAAATTTTTTCGGATCCACTGTATTTGAGCCTGACCCGTTTGTGTTGGAAATTTTTACCCCTTGCTTTAACAGTGGACAATATATTCATTTTCCACTTAGTGGATTGTTTCTACCTCCAGTATTGATTTATTCCTATCATATCGTATCTCAGTTTCATTCTAGATTCTGTTCTAGCTTTTGATCTTACCTTGATTTTAACTTCCTCATTATCCTTGAAATAGCACTGGCTATTATGGAATTATTCCATTACTTGAGCTCGTCTTGTTCAAGATCGGACATTTTATTCATCACATCCTATTCCCTACCACATCCGACAAGAGCTAGGAATGTCTAGGTAACTAGGATGGTATAATAAGAAGAGTGTTTGGAAGAAACACGAGTTATGGCAGCAGTCGTAGAATATATTATTATGGGACGAGCACAACTTTTCGATTATGGATTTTCTTCTATTAGCCAAGTATGTAGAAAGCTAACCAATTCGAGGATGAGAAGAAGTGATGCTAAGCCAGAATAGGCAACAGTAAATTCAAGGAGATCGAGATGACAGACTAGAGCAAATAATGTTTTCCACGATAGTAGACTGAGATGACGACTAGCATAGATGTAGCATCGTCGTAATAATAGGGGATGTTTTATTTTCGTTTTGCCCCGCAATTAGTAAGAGTTCTCGAAAGAGAAAATTTTCTTATATGTCTATATGACGATGACCAGAGAGTCTCTATGCTTGAGTAGAGTTTTGAGCTGAGGTTGCGATGATAGACATGAGATATGTCTTTGACGATGAGTTATGAGAATCGAGAAAATAATATGATGTCGAGTAAGAGTCTTACGATTTGTGAGTTATGAGAATTAGTTCTAAGGTTGATATATGTTCCCTTAGACTTTTGTCGAGAAAGAGAAACAAATTGAAAGAAAGAAATAGAGTTGATGATATGAGATAAGGCAATAAAACCGTAGCTGAATACGAACGTCAGTTTCGCTACTTGGTTCGGTATGCCACATATCGAGAAGAGATGAACGAGAAAATGTCAGATTTGTTTCGATCAGGTTTGAGATAAGAGGTTCGAGACGATTTAACGAGTCAGAATGTGGTTATGTGTACTGAAGCATTAAATAGAGCATTTGATATAGAACTGGCAATGCAGCCAGAGAACGTGATTTGAGTTTCAGCACCTAAACGAGTTAGAGCATACAAACGTGCAATCCATCCTTTTCTGGATGCGGGCAAAAAGGAAAGAGAGAATGGGACGACCGAAGTCAAGATCCCTAAGGAGCCGTGACAGAGTCAAAATGCGCCACCGCAATATCAGAACTGAGACGAACAGCCTTATGTTGACCCGACTGCCCAAGCAGCAGTTTTTCAAGGACCGCGAGGGTCATCGACTTGTCGAAGAGAAATAAATTACATCTGAGAGAATGCAAGATGAGACAGAATAGCTGTTACACCTGCGGAAGGGTCGGGCACTACTCGAAACAGTGTTCGAATCGTCAGCAAAGTGGAAGCGGAGGACGACCAAGTCAGTTTCGGCCGCAACTCAAAGCAATGGAGGGAATCCTATCGCTACCTCCACCACAGCGACAACAGCTAGCCTATCGACCACGTCAGTTAAGAAGGCAACCACCAGCCCCGCAGGCGAATCAACCGCATCATCAGTGACTGTTCACACTTGAGCAGAAAGCACCAGACAAGAATAGAAGAATTTATCAGATATAAGCGAGTTGAATGATGTGCCCATAGTATTTTTGTTCGACACTGAACGTAGAGCTTGCCCCATAGGCAGAATTACTACGGTTTCATCCGTGTGACCTAACTTAGAATTTAAGTTAGAATCGATTAAGTTCGAGGCTAGAAACTTGAGATTGATGCCTATGTGGCACTTGGATATAATTTTGGAATGGACTGGTTAGAGGAAAACCATGCATAGATACAATGCAAGGAGAGACGAATATCTTTTCAGCCACCTGGCCAAGAAACTACTTCCTTCATTGGCATTGAGAGAAAATGGAAGAAGACGCTGATCATCTCGGCGCTGCAAGCAAGAAATCTCTTGCGAAGAAAAGATACAACCGCGTATGTTGTATATCTGAATCAGAGAGACGAATCCAAGGCAAATGTCGATGACGCGCCAGTCGTGTGAGATTACAAAGACGTTTTCCCTGAAACTTTACCGGGATTTCCCCAGACCGACAGCTTGAGTTTACGATCGATTTAGAGCCTGGCACGGCACCGACGTCGAAAGCGTCGTGCAGGATGACCCCCACAGAGTTGCAAGAGTTAAAGCTGCAACTACAAGAACTTCTAGATATGGGTTTCATTCGACCCAGTGTTTTCCCGTGGAGAGCACCAGTTCTTTTTGTTAAAAGAAGGATGGAAGCTTGAGGTTGTGTTTCGTTTATCGAAAGTTGAACAAAGTGACGTTAAAGAATAAATATCCTTTACCACGGATCGATGATCTGTTCGATCAACTACAAGGAGCGAGCACTTTTTCAAAGTTTGACATGAGAACGGGATACCATCAGCTGAAAATACGATCGGAAGATATTTCCGAAGACGGTATCGCATATGCAATATAGCATTACTATAAACTCAAAGATGTTTGGAAGAAATGCCTTTCAGATTGACGAACATCCCGACAGTATTCATGGATCACATGAACCGCGTTTTTCGCGAATACCTAGACAAGTTCGTGTTAGTCTTCATAGACCATATCCTGATTTACTGGAAAAATAAACGAGAACACGAAGAGCATTAAGGATCGCATTAGAGAGATTTCGAGCTGAAAAGCTTTATGCGAAGTTAGCAAATGTAAGTTTTGACTTGAAGAAGTCAATTTTCTCAGCCATATTGTTTTGCAAAAGAAATTGAAGTAGACCCAGCGAAAGTTCAAGCGGTATAGGAGCGGAGACCGCTAACCACACCGCACGAGATTCGCAGTTTTCTGGGATTAGCAGGATACTATCGACGTTTTATTAGCGGCTTTTCGAAAATCGCTAAGCCATTGACGCACCTGCTAAAGAAAGAAGTCAAGTTCGTTTGGACGGACGAAGGCGAGCGGAGTTTTCAAAAGCTGAAGAAAAGGCTTATTATTGCACCAGTGTTAGCTATTCCAAAAGCGGATCAAGAGTATGCAGTTTATACTGATGCATCGAAAAATGGTCCAAGATGTGCACTGATACAAGAGTGAAAAGTTATAGCGTATGCTTCACGACAACTGAGACCGCATGAAGTGATTTATCCAACGCATGATTTAGAATTAGCAGCCGTAGTGCATGCTTTGAAGATCTGGAGACACCATTCCTACGGAGTACGGTGTGAGATATACACCGATCATGAGAGTCTCAAATATTTCTTTGAGCAAAAAGATCTGAACATACGACGAAGAAGATGGCTAGAGTTGATGAAGGACTACGATTGTGGAATAAATTATCACCCTGGAAAAGCTAACGTTGTAACCGACGCATTGAGCAGAAAGAATCAGGGAGAGTTAGGATTTCTCCTTACACGAGAAGTGAACCCAATCAAGGAATTCGAGAAGATGAATTAGGAGGTAGAGATACCACCACCAACGACAGAAATAATAATTTCTGCACTGAGCATGACACCTGACTTACGATCGAGAATAGTCACAGCTCAGAGAGAGGATGAGAAGATGGAAAGATTGCGAATGAAGATTCGAATCGAGAAAATAGAGAATTATGAAGAGGCGACAGATAATGCCATTTTAGTTTTAAGAGAGCGACTGTGTGTGCCTGATAAAGAAGAGCTGAGAAACGAAATTTCGAGAGAAGCTCATGATACCCCTTACACCGCACATGCGAAAAGTATAAAAATGTGCCAAAACTGAAATGACGCTTTGATAGGAGAATAAGAAGTGAGAAAGGGCATCTTCCGTAGAAAGATGTTTGACGTGTTAACACATGAAGGCGCCACTTTGGCAACCTTATACAATTATACCTATTAAAGACTTCCACAATAGAAGTGAGACCACTTAGCCATGAGTTATGGCAATCGATTAGCAAAATCGAGAAAAGAAAACTCAACAATTGAGTAATCACTGATAGATTCTTTTGACGTTAGAAATGATGTTTGTATAGGTTTTTCCCTATCTCGGGAGCATGTTATTTTCGAGTTAACAAGAACTCAAACCGAGATATATAGGACCTTATGATGTATTAGAGTAAATAGGCCATGTAGCCTATAAGCTAGCGTTGCCTCTGAGCTTCGCGAACGTCCATGACGTTTTCCATGTTTCTCAATTGAGAAAGTTCGTGTTTGATCCAAAACACGTCATCTGTCAAGAAGAAGTGTCCCTGGAACCAGATTCGAGCTATGAAGAGAGACCTGATGCTATGCTGGACCAGAAGATCCAACAATTGAGGAACAAGACGATTCCTTAGTAAAAATCCAAAGGAGACCTCACGGTCAAGAAGAATCAACATAGGAACTTGAAGAGAAGATGAAAGAGAAGTACCCAGAGCTTTTTCCCGAAGAAGAATAACTCAAATTTCGGGACGAAATTTTTTTTAAGGGGGGTAGGATGTAACACCCCGTACTTTTCCTATGTTGTGAGGTAGTGTCTTAACACTATTGAGAGTACTGAGATGTCGAATTACGAGACTACTTTTTTTTTTATGACCAAATAAGACTGATTGTCTTTTAAATAGAAATACGAGTGAATAAACCGACGATGGAATTAGAGTGATGAGATTTGAGAAATGAGTTGAGATAGAGATGCTGATTGAATTGAGCTGAGATTTTATTTTATTTCCAACTACCGGGAATAGAGATACCGGATACTGAGATATCAGAGATTGACTGTCCTATTAAGAAAATAGGAATAATGAGTTGGAAATAGAGTCGAGAAAGAAAGAGTGAGAACCTTGATGAAAATAGTCGGTTAGAGAGAGACGTTTAGTCTGTTTGTGTTTGCCGACTGCTTTGATGTGATGTTATGTGAAATTACGTGACTGATTGATTATGTGATTTCTGTTACGTGTGTCATTATGACCAAATTATTGTGATTTTTATTTGAGACTTTAGCACTTGGAATTTTGATTAAGTTTCCAAAGCAAGTGCGGTTTATTTTTACCGAGAAATCGAATGATGCCGGTTTATGGAAATTTTTCCAAGCATAATATTTTTAGATTATTTTTCCTATGACGAGGAATATTATAATTGAGTGAGTGCACTAATATTAGTGCTATAATTATTTTATTTTGGGTCACATGAATAATTATACTATGGTACTTTATTAATGAGTAATATTTCCATAGTTTTTGTGATTATTATTTAATCACCCTTCTCACACTTTATTTTAATTCTCTCTACCATATGTTATATGCCTAAATTTTGCTAAGTATAGAATTGAGAGAGTAGAGAGTTGAGAGTATATTATGGAGAGAGTAAGGATTGATAGTGTAGAGATTAGAGAGAGATTAGAGTGAGAGAGAGATCAAAGGCATTAATTGCCAATATTCTTTAAGATTTGCAAAATCTCTATAAGATCATCTAAATCTTGCAAATCCATTCATATCTCTCAAGCAACTCTCTCTCTCCTTCATCCTCACCAATCGGCCACCTCTCTCTCTCCTTTCTCTCTCATAATTCCTCCATTGTCAACCATTGGAGAGACCTCCGAAGCTTCACCAAAATATGCCAAACACATAAATCACCAACAAAATTCCACCTAAACACCTCCTATCAACTTGAATCCAAGGAAATCCTTGAAGATTGGCTTCAAGACTAGTGAGAGAAAGTTTGTTTGTTGGTGAAAAACTTGAGTAAGTGATCTCTATATTCATAGATTAAACTTGTATGATGATATATATGAGTATATTTGAAGGATTGAAGCAAGAAAATCACCCCCTCTTTTATTCTTCAAGATTTTCGAAAATTTGGGTGTTCTACCCTTCAAAAAAATTTCTTCTTCTTTCCTTGAATAGAAGTGAGAAAAATGATCTATGTGATGTTTGGTAATGATTTGTGTGTGTTTTGAAAAGCTATGCCTTGTGATGTAAAAATTTGGTTGAGTTAGTTTACCCCAATTTGGGAATTTTTGAGTTGATGATCAAGGTGATGGATTGATGATGTATATGAGTCCATGAGATGTATATGATGATGATTAGTGGAGTAAATTGAGCATATGATGTCAAATGATGATTTTGATATGAGTTAGTTTACTAAAATTAGGGCTATGTGTATCTATGCTCTAATTTATAAAATTGATGGAGTATATGTGAGTTTAAATGACTAAAATTGATAGATATATGATGAGATTAAAGATCCATGTGAGTTTATAAAATTTCAAAGAGTTTAGTTTAATAAAAATTAGGACTTTCTTGTATATATGTCTATTAAGTGTTTTGGCTTAAAATATAGGTAATTGAACATGATGTTAGTGTTTTAATATGTTTGATTAAGTCTTTTCTAAGCTAAGTAAAATTTTGACTTGAGTTAGTTTATGAGAATTTTTGAGTTTTCATATCTTGAGAAGTCAATGATTGATAACATGAGGTCTATTTTGCTTATGACCATTATGTGAAAGTTGTCATGATTTATGAAGAGTTTATATGGATATATGAGTTTTTATTAGAGTTTAGTTGGCATGATAAAAGGGGATTTATTTGTGTAAAATGAGTTATATGATGTATGAAGTCAATAATGAATGATTGAGTGTTTTTGAGCATGAAATTGAAAAGAGGATTGAATTGATACGTTTGTAGAAACGTTTTCCTTGAGATTTGAGTTTATGATGTAAGAGGAGATTTGAGATTGAGTATGATGAGTATTTTAATGTTTTTGAATGTTTTTGAGTGTTATATGTGTTTAAAATGAGCTTTGATTGGTTTTCTTTGAAGGAATGTTGAATTGAGCATTTAAGAGTTTGAGATGAAATTTTGGTGATTTTTCGTAGGCTACTGACCTACTGTGATCGACGGGTTGTCGATGTCTAATGGCTTTGAAAATTTTACAGCATTTCCCTACATGAGTCTTGAGCATACCGGTAAACTTGCAAGTCATTTGGACTTGATTTACTATTTTTATAAAATTCAAAACCAAATCTGCACATTTCTACCGGGAATTTCAGAGAACAGGGGACAAAGTCATTCGTTTCAGTAGCTTCCTGTGTGATCTAGATTTCCAAATTTTTATGGTATCAACCTTACTGTATGGGCTAGATATCCACCAAATTTGAGCTCAGTTTGACAACTTTTACTATTTTGCAAAAATCAATGTTTCCGATTGCTCAAAACTGCCGAATATGGTAGACCGTGGTAAAAACGCCATATCTCCCAAACCACTTTGAGTTTCTGACTCTACTTTTTTTTAAATGAAACTAGACTCAAATACCTTTCTTTTGGTATGAGTCTGGAGTCCAGGAGATGTCGGAGTCAGAACGTGTTAAATTTTGAAGTCGAGTCAGTGGGAAAACAGAACATGATTTGTTGATGTTTGATTGTATTTTCTTATGTGCCTTATGTGTTTATGTTGCCTAAGTGTTTTAATGAGATTAGACGAGTCTTATATGGGAGATAAATCGAGACTTAGAACCATGATTTTCTTGAAACCTATCCTTGGACTTAAGAATTTGAAATGAGTGAAGAAGTTATGTAGAGTCGATTAAGAGATAGAATATAAGATAAAGCATGAGTTAAGGCATGAGTTTTCGTCGTTAAGTTCTAATCGAGATTCATTATTTGACATGAACTTTCGACAATGACGATGATCCCTGAAGACACGAGCAGAGCAGGGAAGTAAGTAACTCCGCTTTGACGGGAGTTTTTGAGTAAGGTCTTCAGGTGGGCAATATTTTGAGTATACGTATATCGTATGAGCTTTCTAAAATGATTTAATCATGTTATGAACTTATCAAATGCTTTGAGATAAATGATGTTTGAGAACTGTTTGACTTGCCAATTTTTGATGTTGAACCTGTATGTTACCCTCTACTGATGAGACGAATTCGGTCCTGCCACAAGCGGGATTTTGTGCACAGAGGTGACTGCGAGCCGTCTTCGGGTCGGCCGGTCACGGTACTTGAGAGGGAGGCCTACTTCTCAGTACCTTTGATAATGATGAGTTGTAGATGTGGTACATGCATGATGAGTACTTTGATAGCGCTATCGTTTATTTATGATACCTTGATTATGAAAACTGCATGCACAGATTCATTTACGCTAATCTTATTTCTGTGTATTGCTGAGATGTGGCAAGCTTCAAACTTATAGCTCTAAGAGCACCTTTCTTGTTTTTCGGCGTTTGCCCACTGAGTATTATGTACTCACGCCCTGCATGTATTTCTAAATGTGCAGGCTAAGCGAGGAGCGAGATTGGTCTGGTGCTGGCGGGGAATTGTTAGAGGATGTATTTACTTTATCGTATTTCCATTTTGACGATAAAGTCTTGATAAAGGATATACTTTAACTTTTCTTTTGAAGTTAAGCAATGTACTCACGGTTATATGTCTTCATACATATAATCGATTCGCCTTTTGCTGCGATACTCTGCATATTATGATTCCTTACGAAAAATGAGCGATACCCGTTTTGTTTTTTATTTTGAAATTCCTGATAATTAAAAAGTTATAACGACATTGACGAAATTACCCTTGGGTTCATTTATGATAATTTCCTTAACACCTTTTGATGCGAGCTTCCGCTTGATGTTCGACCTATCCTTCTTATCTTTTATTCTTTTAAAAATAGTCGTATCGATACTCGTACCCCACTATCACTAGTGTCGGGTTTTCGGGCTGCGACACCAATTCATGCTCACATGTTTGTTTACTTTTATTTCTCTTCTCTTCGTCGTTTGGGGACAAACAACACTTTAAGTTTGGGGGGTTGACAAACATGGTTTTCGTACCTCAATTCCACATGTTTTGTTGTCATTTCCCTTCATGTTTTACTTGTGAATGCTTGTTTGTGCCCGAATATTTAGTTTTATAAAGATTTGATATCTTGGTATAGTTTTGGAGCAATTTCAGGAAACCTCAATGATTAATTGGAGGATTTTGAAGATATGAGATTGAAGTACGTCTCGAGAGGAATCCGTGAGCGCAAACGGCGACCAAATCCGAGTCCGGACGAGGGAGAACGGAGCAAAACGAGCGGACTGCGCAATACGCCCAGTACCCCGCGGTCACCACCCGCGGCCGCGGGGTGGGACCGCGGGTCAGCTGCCCCCGACTCCAGGAGACACCCGCGGTCACCACCCGCGGCCGCGGGGCGGGACCGCGGGTCCCCTGACTCTCCCCCACGTTTGCCGGCCGCGGGCGCGGGCCAGGACCGCGGGAAAAGAGCGGAGCCTCCCCAAGTGGGCCCCAGTCGGGTTTTTCAGCCCTTAAACCCCTTTCTCCCCCTTTTCCTCACATTATTCATCTTCCCCAACCTCATACTCACCCATTTCCATCTTCCCCAATTCATTCACACCAAACCCTAGCCTCCATTACCACATCTTTTTACCAAGATTGAAGGCATTGAAGAGGAGAGAAGATTGAAGAAAGCTCATTAATAGGATTTGTCACTTCTTACTCTCTCTTTCATTTATGTATTTCTTTGATTTTGGTTTGTTGTTTGTGAACATGTTTGGATAAAATCCCCCATTGGTTTGGGGATTAGGCTCATGGATGATGTGATGGATTGATTATTATGCTTAATATATGTATTGATTATTTCCTTGTTATTATCTTTTCAAGCCCTAGCTTTAATTCTTGTATGGATTGTTGGCCACTTTCTATGCATTTCTAATTTGTGATTTGAATTGGGAGAGGATAATCATAATAGATTAGGAGCTTGAAACATATTGACTCAATAAACCGGGAGGTTGAGAGTTGGGTGAGAGTTTACCGATCATTTGTGCTCTTGGGAGTTATAGGTTAGAAGTTGACCGGGGACGGCAACTATGACCCGTAATCTACAGTTTTAGTCGTCCGGGAGGGGGCTAGAACTAGTGGGGAGATCACTCTAGATAAATAGGAATATCAAGACTAATATTGAGCTAATTGAAGTCCATTGCTAATCCATCGTTGCCTAATCCCTAAACCACCTTCATCATTTAATTAATCCACTTTATTTGATTGTTCTTATTTTGTCTTTGAATTTGTTAGTTAATCAAACCACTCACCTCCTTGTTTAGTCTAAATAGCTCTAGCATAATGACTTAAGGTAATCACTAGAATTTGACTACTAATCCTTGTGGAATACGACCTTGCTTCCATATATTACAACTACCCGTATACTTGCGGCGTGGTGAAAATATTAGCGAACACACAACCATAGAGGCAAGTTATACGGTGTGACAATACTGACATCCTGATTGTGCAAATGGGGCAAAACCATCTGTAGAGAGACCTAATCTCACATTTCTGGGCTCCTCAGCAAATCCAGGATAGACTGAAATTCAAGTGTTTCCACGTCGGAGAGTGTCACACCCCAATTCTTGAATGAATAATTATAATCGAGGTGCAAATAATTCATAGAAATAAACAAGGAACAACCTTGTTAAAACCCGAATAAAATAACAAGTCGGGCTAGTCCCCTTTGGATCACAAGTTTAGTGTCATGCTTCTGATAACCAACATTTAGAATGAAATACTTGTGAAATAATAGTCTCGGCTCAACAAAATATATATATATATATATATATATATATATAAGTTGAGAGTTAAAGCTCGATAAGAGACATAATTCAGAATTTACATAAAGGTCTTATGTTAGATAAACAGAAGACAAAAGAGCTAGTGCAACAGCGGAAGACAAAAATACGGAGTTGAACCCTAGCCTCAGCTCTGCCCCGTCAGCACCGACCAATCAACCTGAAAACATTTGAAAGAAATTTTGGGCTAAGTACTAATGTACTTAGTGGGCTAGCATTTTTATAAACATTTCATAATCATAAGGGCAGTTTATCCAATTATACTTGACATGACTTAGAAGATTTTAAATTGAAATAACTTCTAAGCATGTTAAAACATTTAATAGTATTGCGCGCAATTGTCACACTCCCTTTCCGTTACTCGCTGTGATCCCGGACCTTTTAGCCACCGACGGATCCATTACTCCTGCTTACTTGAACTGAGGGCGTAACCCAGTCAAGTTCCCATTTGGGACCCAATGCTCCGGAACACATCCCGTCGAGCACCCTTATAACGCCTCATACATGATTAGTGCCCGAATGGAGATCAACCCACCGAGTCAGCTAATAGGTGTACACAATTCTCAAATAACGTGTTAGGTCAAGAGAGAACCTCGATCGATTAATTTATGCGAGCCTTAAACAGAGCAGAGTGCACAAAATATTTTATCGGATAAACAGTTTTCATTTCATTGAAACATTTAAGCTCAATAGCTAAATCATACATTTGGAAAATAAGCCCACCTGATTAGGCAATGCCTATCGTTTAATCTTAACTCTGAATCGGAATAGCAGTGCTAATCCTCCTGACGTTCAAAGCCTACAAGAAATCTATTCTTAATAGATCTTTTAAATCTAAACTCAAGTCACGGTAAGGTGCTTAACATACTATGATTCACTTAGCCGGGTTTTCAAAATTTAATGAATAAATAAATGAAAACATTTCTCTTGAGTTAAGAACACCAACATTATTCTTACTCATCTTTATTTTATAATTGGAATTATAAATAAAACCAATTAAAACGTGATGCAATGCATGACTCATTTCATAATTAAGCATAAAAAGTGTTTACTAAAAAGTGCACAAGAGTTCTACATCCGTTCTGCTCGGTTACGTTAATCAGCTCTGGTCTCTACCAGCTCTGGCTATCCCAGCTCTGCCCTACAGCTCGAGCGTTCCAGCGCAGCGAAGTCGTCTCTGGCCGAGCAGAGGGATCGAGTCTCCCGAGCAGAGAAATCACTTCCCCGCTGACAGAGAAATCGCTTCCCCGCTGACCTTCGACTCCGCTGGCCTTCGACTCCGCTGGCCTTGATTCCGCTGGCCTTCGACTCCGCTGGCTTCGATTCCGCTGGCTTCGCTCTCATGCTTTGCCCTCATCTCTCTGCCTTCATCTCTCTGCTCTGCTCTTCCAACCTCTGAACACCTCACGACTCTTTTTCTCAGCTCACCAGTATAGTTTGCGCCGATCACCTCCTTGGCAACGGCGAAGCGCCGTCACCTCCCTCTCTTTCCGGCAATCGCAGCAAGCCACGACCGCTATCCTCACGCTCCTTTCCTCCAAAACCCCATATCAGCCCCCCAATCAACCCAAATTCTCTCCTTCTACTTCGACGACCCTCACACATAGCCAAGTCCACCAAAAATTTCTACCTTTCTTCTTATTCTTAACATAGACATCAAGTATGCATGCATAAACATAAACAGAGTATTGCACAGCTCAGCTACAATGTATGCGTGTGATTTTTGTTTGAAATATCATTTTATTTAACAGTTCATGCAGCAAAATATATACATAAACACATGAACATGCATTTTGAAATATTTGGACGAAAGTGAAGTAAAGAAGTAGGGGAGTTTAAAGGTGAAACCTTGGCTTGGATTTACTGGGTGAATCGTTGGCTGCTGTTCTTGGAGTTCAGTGTTTGAAGCTCAGTCCGGGAGAAAACGAGAGAGAAGTGAGTGAATGAGAAGAGAAAGATCGGAGTGCAGCGAAGGAGATATATATATTGGAGAGAGAGAGAATAGTGAGGCAGTGGTGGTGGTCGAAAATATCAAGGAAAGAGGTGGGTTGGGCTTTGATGGAAGATGATAGGTTGGGCTTTCTTTTATGCACTCAAATGTGAATAAAACATAAGGCCCAACATGAAATAAATCTCAACACACCTAAAATGCTTGAATGCTTAATTAAATAAATATGCAATGCATATAAATTTAATTACTAAATTACAAATGCTTTTGTAAATCATTTTTGTTGGAATTAAAATAATTTCTTTTTCTCAATCCGGCGTGAATCATCTTAAATCTAAGCTCAAAAATACTTCTAATCATAATATAAATGGGCGGGGTGTTATAGAGAGTCTGTCGGGTGACGCATTATCCTATCGTCTGTTGAATTCGCATGCCAACGCATATTTTCGGCTGTTGCTGGAGATGCAAACAACCTCTGCAGTCGGGGTGTTAAAGGAAAGTAGTGCAATTGTTTGGGGGCCACACGTTTGAGCGTCAGGATTGGGCGGCTCCTCGAGATTTGGAGGATCTTGATAATTACTAGGTCCAACATGATCATACGCCATCCTTTCGTAGTTACTGCATGACCCATCATCCTCGTTCATTCTATTATGTTCTGTAGGCATATACATTGGTGTTTTCCCTTCATTCTTACACTTCCTGCATGGGTACCTAATGTTTCCTACTCCATTTGTATACGTCGTTTGATTTATCGCATACTCAAGGAAACTCTCAAGTCTCGTTTCAAATGCAGAACGATCATTGTATCTCGCGTACATCCACATACGACTATCACTCATTCTTGTAAATTCTAATTGAAAAAAATAAAAAAATACGTATATCATAAATTACTTGAATCAAATGAAATTTCGACAGCATTGATAAACATGCATTTTTACCTCTTGGTGTGTCATTTTTGATGCTTAGTTGTGAGGATTTTGTGTGTTTGATGATTTATTTGAGCTTATATTGGTTTTTGGTCAAGAACTTGTCACTTGCTTGTGTTTGAACGTATTTTTCAGAAATAAAGAAGCAGAATTTGGAAGATTTGGCTGAAATAGAAGTTGTAGTTCGTCTCGATAGGAGTTCGTGAGCGCAAACGCTTCGTAAATCGGAGTTCGGACGAGGGAGAACGAGCCAAAACAAAATTACTGCGCAAGGCCGCGCGAGGTCGCGCGGTCCAGGCGCGCGGCCGCGCGACCCAGCCGCGCGACGAAGACAGACCTGCTGGACAGCGCGCGCGGGCTCGGCGCGCGGGCGCGCGACCCGGCCGCGCGAGACGCCGTTTTTCCGCCCAAAATTCGTTTTTTTTAGTGATTTTGGGTATTTTTGAGAGCTAGAAGACCTAGGGCATATAAATACAATCCAATAACTTATTCCCCAAGAACCTTTTATCATCTTTTATCATATTTTACTTTTCCTGAGAGCTGAGAGAGACGGAGAACAGAGCAAGAACAAGATTGAAGATTCTCGATTTCAATACGGTTTTTCTTGTTGGATGTTTATTTATTTGATTGAGAATTATATTCTAGTTCATATGTCTATGTGTGGCTAGAATCCCTTTTTCCCAGGGTTTAGGGAGTAAACATGATTCAAATTTCTGACTGTTGAGTTAATTAATTGAGATTTATATTCCTTTCTTTGTTCTTGTTTTAATTGCTTGCTTTATTGCTTGATCACCAATTTAGCATTATCATAGGTTTTAATTTGAGATCGGGAGATGATAATTATTACCTGAACTAAGAACATAGAACACATTTATTTTAATTCTAAAGGGAATTAATAATTGTGAAGGCTTTAATCCTAGGAACTTTTAGGAGTTACATGTTAGAAGTGTGATCCAGGGATGGTAACCTTGCATGTAATCAACGATTTGTATGCCACGGGAGTGGGTATGAATTAACTTTGAGATTGCCTTAGGAATTATCTCATTAATTGAATCAAACATGTTAGTTAGGAGAATCTGTTGAAACCTTTGCCTTGGGAAACTCTCTTTCTTCTGTTACTTCGCGTTTTCACAGCTTGTTTTCTTTTTAGTGTTTCTTTATTTTACTTTGAATTTGTTTTCCAAAAATCAAACCTTTAAAAATTCGTTTTTCCAGATAGAGTAAAGTAATTAAGAGTAGGCATTGATAACCATTAGTCCCTGTGGATTCGACCTTGTTTGCCACTATATACAATTGCACCCGTACACTTGCGGCGTGTAAAGAAAATAGCGAACAAGCATAACCCCATTATCTTAACTACCAAGTGCTCGACAGCATAGTGGCCATAGTGGTCATAATTTACTAAGCCTATACTAGGTTTACCCGGCCCCCCATTGTCGAAACAATACAATACATATTAAAAAAAATAAAGTAATTAAATTTAAAACAATCATTTGTTTGGAGAAGATCCTTAAGAAAATAATCAATTTCTATCCCAAAGGGAGAAGATCCTTAAGAAATTGATTAAATCTATCCCACAATGCATAATAACGTATCATTTCATCCTAAACACATGCTAGCATACTTAAAATTCACTTAATCATACTTAATTTAAAAAAATTATGTAACATAATAAATTAATCTAACAAATTCATACTTAATCATATCTATACTATATTAAAACATCAGTTTTCAATTAGAAATTGATTTCAAATCAATTGATTTCAAATCAATTTCAATGGCAATTTTGTGATTTCTTCCAAAAATAATGACTTATTGTATATATTCAAAAATTAAGTAACTAACTCAATTAAAATTGCATAACCCATAATTTTTAAAAAAATGCACACCCCACGTTTAAAAAGAAAAATTGCATAACCCACGTTTATATGTGTATATATACACAATTTATAAGGCATTGGTTATAAATAATTTATAAATTTATATTTATATAATAATTTATAATATATTAAGAAGATAATTTTCAATTTCAAATTGATTTCAAAATTAATAAGTGGCAATTTTGTAGTTATAAAAAATTGAAGTTTTATTTGTACAATATAATTTTTTTCTTTGTGTTCTTATTTTTTAATATTATTTCTTTCTAAAATTGTGAAATTTAAATTATTTATAAAATATATCAAATTAAATATCATGATAAGAGCATTCATTTGATATATTTTATGAAAATATTTGATTTAAAATGGGGAGTTATATTTATTTAAAGATTAATGATTTTTAAAAATTCTCTCTCATCTCCCTCTTTGTTTGAATAAATCAATTTTTTCTATTTTATTCTTTTTACTTATTATTTATGCCTTTTCACAATATCAATTTTTATTATTGTGATTTTTTTCTTTGTTTTTTTATTTTTTTTAATATTCAACTCAAATATATTAAGTGAAAATTATTTTTTTTCTTATATTTAATTGAGCTGGTATCAATTTATATATATAAAAATATTTTCCGTGCATTGCACGGGGTGCAAATGCTAGTATACTTTATAAACTAATAAATTAATCTAATTAATTAAAATTCATCACGCTTCATAATTAATCAAACTATAATTAATTAAAATTAATCAAATTGACATTAATTTTAATCTAACAAAATAATAGTAAACAAATTTAAAATTAATAAACTTCATAATTAATAATCATACTATAAATTAATTAACATTAATCTAATTAATATTAATTTTAATCTAACAAAATAATAGTAAATAAATAAATAAATAAAGTGGCGAGAGCGTACGGTGGTGGTCGGCGGCAGAGCGTCGTCAAGGCAGTGGCGGAGCGGCGTCGTCGAATTGAGACAATAAAGAGAGAAAATGAGTGAGATGTGAAAGAGAGAGAAAGAGGACCTGCAGGGGGTGATTGGCCGGCGGCGAGGTCTGACGGCGACGGTAGCTTGACGGCGGCGGCAGCTGGGGGTGGGGTGAGGCGGATCGACGACTGTGGGGGTGGGGGGGTGCGGCGGGGAGCGCGGGGGGGGGGGGGGGGTGCTTTGCGGCTGAAACAGATATGGAAGGAAGATGGTTGTACTGATTTTAATTCACAAATAGCGGCGGCAAAATGCCGCCGCTAATCGACGACCCGGCGTTGAGCCCCGCTGGTAATTAATTTATTAATTAATATTAAAAATAAATTATTTTATTTTAAAAATACCGGCGGCGAGCTTTTTCCTTGCCGCCGGTAAAATTAAAAAAACGAGTCGCCTTGTTTGCCGTCGTTGTGCCGCCGGTAATTACCGGTGGCAGATCCACCGCCAGTAATTCTCGCCGGAAATTAGGCGTTTTTTTTGTAGTGATAGCCAGATATATAGGACTGGAAAATAACATTAACCCCTTTGACGGTTCAATCAATTTGTGTTACAGGTCTTTCTCTTGAACAAGTTATTCTTTGTGGAACGTATCTTAGTGGAGCAATATAATGATAATCATAAGTTTGTATTTGTTTGTATTCTAAATGTCCTTCCATTATTTCTTGGGTCAATAAAGCTTTATAATTTGAGATTTATTTGTTTATAAAGAATGTATTTTCTAACTTAATTTGTTCTATATTTTGTTTATTTAAATGAAATGTTTAAATAATACAACCTCTTGCGTCAAAGAAGCTTCAAATTAAATATTGCCAACAAGACCTAACGTTGTCCCCAAAATGCATTTGGTTTCTTATTTATGCTTTCAAGGGGTTCGATCCCATGACCTTTATGAATTGTTCAAAATAAACCACTGAGTACTACTGATCTATATCTATATCTATATCTATATAAAAGTGGAACCAATATGCCTATACTATTTTCCCGCCCAAAGTGTAGCATTAATTTTAACCTTAATTTACACAATTCAATATTAATTTCAACATTTATTTACATAATTAATGCTGATTTTTATTTATACTAGCAAGTTCTATTTCTGATCTATTAAATTACGACTATAATTTGTTCTCATTTTCAATATAAATGCTCAATTGAATTAGCATTTATATTTATCTTAAAATATTGGATTTCATAAGAATTAATACTACAAAAGTATAATGATATTTTTTTGGTAAAAAATAATCTCTCATATAATACACTAATAACATTAGGTTCTTAAACCACATTAATTTATTCTAAACTTAATAATTATCGTCAAAATATATAAAAAAAATTGTTTTGTGTAAAATGATTGTATGGATAGGAAGTTAGTTGAAAATATGTTGAGTGAGACATAAATAAAATTAATTTTTTTTAATTATTTATACATGTTAAAAGATTAATAAAAATAAAAAATCAATTTCACCCTAAAATTGAAAACGATGACATGGAAAAAAAATAGTTAAGATGGAGTATTTTTTTTTAGGTAATATGCATTTTCTTCATGAAATTAGATGATAATTGTTAAATTGTTTAGATTTTGAAACAAAATAATCAGCAACACTAATTTGTCGTTTATAAAAATAGGTAAACAATTAATCAGAACACAAAAACTTAGGTGCTATTGGGTGCACTGTAGAATCGGATTATACCTGCACTCAGACTTTAACCTGCATCTTGATTCAAATCATGTAAATGACACTATTCAGTTATACAAATGTCACTGCCTATAATTAACATTATTCAGTTATACAAATTACACTATAACATTTTGAAATATTATAGTGTCATTTACAATTTTATGATGTCAATGACATGAAGTGTCGTTTATATTTATGAATAGTGTCAATTATACACAATGTCATTTACAATATTATAATGTCAATTATACGCGGTGTCATTTGTATAACCGAATAGAGTCAATTACAGACACGGCCATTTGTATAATTGAATAGTGTCATTTACACAGTTCGAATCAGGAAGCGGGTTTGTATTTGAGCGCGGGTCAGAGTTTGAACGCGAGTGCAACCGTCTAATCAGAAAGCTACATTTATATATAAAAGCAGATCATGTGTTCATGGAAAAAATTGTAAATACATTATTTTTAATGGCTATGATAAAATCAACAACAAAATATGTTTAATTTTATGGATTTCAATAATAAATTATTGTTTGCATAATTATTATTAAATTTTAAATTAAGTGTATAAAATAAATGATGTGTACATAATAGTGAAGCTTAATAACTATGATCGCAACTCATCGTTTAGTTAATTTCACTTTAAACATTTTTTAGACAATTTCACTTGAAATTATTGATATAGTATATGATTGGTGATTTCATGTCACTTACAAAGATATATTCCTAAATTTATACCACTTAAAAAAAATATTAACTCATCACAATTACATTATTTTTATATAATATATAATTTAATTAATACTAATATAAAATAAAAAATATAATAATTTTTTTAAAGAAAAAAATAAAAATTATAATATCTAAAAAAATATAATACTCGTGCATCGCACGGGCAAGATACTAGTTAAAAACCAAAAATCAACTCAAATGAGCATGTACATTATATTATTTTTGTTCGTGGAAAATATTTTACCGTGCGAAACGATTTAAATCTAAAATAGGAATTTTTTTCTAAAATCTTAAGGTTATTTGCGCGTAAATACAAGAGGTTATTGATGATTAGAGATGTCAATCGGGCCATTCCACCGGGTTTCGGCCAGCCCTATCGGATTTCGGGTTAATCGGGTGCGGGCTAATCGGGCTGGGCATTTTGTCAGGTTAGAAATTTTCAACCCTAACCCTAAACGTTCGGGTTTCGGGCTAGCCCATCGGGCTAGTCGGCTTAAATGCATAAAATAAAATAATCATTTGTATTTTGTTAGTTTTAATGATCTAATGTATAATGTATAAAATATACATAGAAATCAAAGATATAAATTATATAGCAAGCATGAAATGCAAAAATATAAGATATTGAAAAAAACATCAAGATTGCATAACATATAAAATAAGTTGGTAACAATAAAATGTCCAACTTTATTAACGAAAAAACAATAAAATATCCAACAATAGTTTGAATTCATAGAAGCAAAGCATCTCAAAAATACATAAAAATGAAATGATGAGACTTTATAATATTTTGTCATTTTTTTATTTTTATATCTAAATATTTAATATTAAGTATTCGGGTTTCGGGCTAGCCCATCGGGTTAGTCGTGCCGGCCCTATCGGGTATCGGGCTATTCGGTTACGGGCTAATTGAGTTGTAACTTTTATCGGGATGAAAATATTCAACCCTAACCCTCTCGGATGGCGGGTTAATCGGACCAGCCTACGAATTTCGGGCTAGATTGACATCCCTATTAATGATGATGATCATGTTGAGCATAATGTGGGTGGAGTGGTGATGAGGATATATGTAGATTATTATCCATCTAAAAATGAGAAATCAGATGATGGGCTAATAGATATTGAATTATCTTATGATAATAATGATAAGTGGGGTAACTCTTTTAATTTCATTTCATATTTTGCCAATTTTTTTTTTTTTATAGAAATCAAAATATTGACATGTAAATGACACATAAATAATAGGGTTAAGTATCAAATAAGCCCCTGACATAATAGCCCTTATCACGTTTACCTCGTAGTACCTAAAATCGAATAAGTGAGCCCTCGCCTCTAACGGCCATATAACGCCGTCTGCCTTTAATTTTTTTTTTTAATTTTATCTGGTCAGCTCTGTCGACTCCGGAGGCACGAGTCAGCTATGCGCTCTGCTCTGCTATGTTATGCGCTCTGCTGTGCTCTGCTATGCGAAAATGCGCTCTGCTGTGCTATGCTTTGCGCTCTGCTATGCTCTGTTATGCGCTCTGCTGTGCTATGCTATGCGAAAATGCGCTCTGCTCTGCTCTGTTATGCTCTTTGCTGTGCTATGCTATGCGAAAATGCGCTCTGCTCTGCACTACTATGCGCTCTGCTCTGCTCTGTTAACAGCCGTAAAGTCGCCGTTAGGGCGGAGGGCCCGATTGTAGGGCGGAGGGCCCGATTGTTAAAAATTAGGCACTTTGAGGGTTTAGTTGGCCCAACTTCGACTATAGGGAGCTAAACGTGATAAGGGCCACTATGATAAGGGCTTATTTGATACTTAACCCTAAATAATAATATGCCATGTAGATGCCAAACCAATTTTAATTTAACCAGAATTGCTGGTCATGGAAAAAATCAGACAAACATTGTTCATGTATTTAAATTCAAAAAATAAATTTATAAGAAAAACTAAAAAATGCTGAAAATTTGTGTATTTACACGCAAATAACCCAAAATCTTATTGAGAAAAGTTTGGTATATACCAACACACTTATTCGATTTTCTTATTTGAAATTCTCTCTCGCTCACTCGGAGCTCTCGATTCAATCACCAATCTACTCCTTGTTGTGAAGTTAATGTCTTCCCCCACTCGATTGTCCAAAACAACAAGCCATTTGGTTGGAAAATCCACCTCATTTTATTTATAATTCCAATCACAATTCTAGATTTTGAAAAAATTTAAACAAGCATAATTAAAAAAAATGAAGTCTTTGTCTTCGTCTTCGTATTATTGGATATTTTGATTTGGTCGAAAAGCTAAAAAGCAAATGTGTGGTAGGGAAGGGGTAAAGGTGGATCCACCCACAATCACAGGCTTTTAAGTTTGAGAAAAAGCTACTTCTCTTTACTGAGACTGCAGAGTCCCCACATTTTCTGCAAACATATGTTCCCTTCAACTTCAACCTGCTGCTTTTCACACTTGAATAATACAGATGTGAAACATTACTTTGAAAAGAGTGACATTTCGATGGGGTTATTTGTATGGAGATTTGTATATAAAGGAGAGAAAATAGATACATCAAAATTGATTTATTTAGTAAATTTTAAAAAAAGTGTTAAATGATTTTTTGTAAATATTGAATGCGAATATAGTTGAAATTATAAGGAGTTTGTATATCAAAATGAAACACTACACTCATCGTGGACGAGCCAACATGACAAAAAAACCACACTTTAATTTCATGAACGGAGGGAGTACCAAATACCCAACTTCTACCACTCTTTGTGATTTTCGATTGAAACTTTTTCATAAGATTGGAATTGTAATTTTAGACATGCTGTGGTCGTCTCAATCTCAAGTCTTCGTCTTCGCCTTCGTAAATTGAAGTGGTTGACGGGCTATAAACAATAAGTGGACTAAGAGAGAGTAGGGACGGACTTTTCATAATACAAGTCAATGAAGCATTCTAATATTTGTGTATATATATATGATTATTATTGCAGTTATTAGGCACTTATCATAATACCATCACAATTTGCAGCCATGGAGAAAAAGCTTTATTGCATTTTTGCATTCCTCACCATAACCTTCCAAATGCTTTCTACTGAAGCCAAACAACCTATGAGCCTTGCAACTGATCAAACTGCCCTTCTTTCACTCAAACTACACATCACCTCCGACCCTTCTCTTTTACTTTCAACTAATTGGACCAATTCGAGCTCCGTCTGCAGCTGGATTGGCGTCACTTGCAGCTTACGCCACCAAAGAGTAACTGCGTTGAATCTCTCCAACATGGCTCTCTCCGGCACCATTCCACCACAGCTCGGACACCTCTCCTTCCTCGTTTCCCTCGACCTCACAAGCAACCTTTTCCATGGAGATTTGCCTCAAGAGCTTTCTCTCCTTCGCCGTTTGAAGTTCATATCTTTCCGACTCAACAACTTCACCGGAGACATTCCTCCGATGTTTGGTCAGTTACCAAAATTAGAGTACTTGAATTTACGCAACAACAGCTTTGCAGGTTTCATCCCAAAATCGCTCTCAAACCTAACAAACCTCCAATTTCTTGACTTAACTTCCAATTCTCTAAGTGGAGAAATACCAAATGAGTTGGGGAGGCTTCAAAGTCTACAAATTCTGTCTGTTCAATACAATCATCTATCGGGTACTATACCATCGGCCATATTCAACATATCTACCCTTGTAGCTATAGGTTTCACAGACAATGAATTGAGTGGAAGTCTGCCAACAGACATGTGCCGTAATCTTCCATCTTTTACTGGGCTTTATCTTTCTGATAATCAGCTGAGTGGCGCAATTCCCACAAATCTATCTCAATGTTCACGACTTGAGGTTTTGGACCTCTCTGGAAACTCTTTTAGTGGGCAGATACCTTCAGAAATCGGCTACTTAACATCTCTTCAGATTTTATATCTCGGTGGTAACAATTTGAATGGTATGAGTTGAAGTTCTTATCACATAAATTTGTGTAAATGAGATTTTATTAGTTTCATTTCATGACACTTTTTTGGCAGGTATACTACCACATCAGATTGGCAATCTTCAGAGTCTGATTAGTTTTGGTGCTGAAAAGAATGAGATCAGGGGCTCGATTGATTTCAGTATTTTCATGAATATGTCTTCTCTGCAAACCTTACTACTTTGGCGCAACAAATTCACGGGGAATCTTTCAAGGGATGTCGGGAATATTACAACGCTCACAAATTTGGAACTATCAGAAAATCATTTTACAGGTGTGCGTTCGAGTAATTTTCATGTTAGACGATGCAAGTATTTTTAAGTAAAACACGACTAACTTAAATCTATTTTACTGGTGTGAAATTAATAAAATTATCTCTCATTTCTCATCTTTTTTTTGAATAAATCTATTTTTAAGTCATTTTTATTTTCATTTTTAACGTATTGTTTTTTTCCTTTTCATAATATCATTTTTATTATTCTGAAATTTTCATTATTTTTTTATTTTTTCAATATTAAGCACAAATATATTCAATTAAAAATAATTTTTTTAATATAGTTATAAATATGATAATTTAGTTATAAATATGCTAATTTAGTTGGTATCAATTTTATATAAATATAGAACTATAAAAATATTTCCAATGCATTACACGAGTTGCAATGCTAGTTATATTTAACTAGCTAATTTAATAAAAAGAATAAAAATCCTCAATAATAATACTAATAATAAATGCATTCGTCACTTGTTGATTCTATCTATAAAATGAGCGAAAATTTGGTTTTTGCACATGGTTATGCTTTATGGAACGTTTACTTTTCATGATTGATAAGATGGATGATAGAGTATGTTTATTCTTAAAAGAAGGATTTCTCCAATCCCACTCTTTTAATGAGATAATAATCAAGTAAAATTAGCTCAAATAATTAAAATAATCAAGAACCTTCGGGATATCCCAAAGTTCCAATCCATCTAAGTAAAGAAGTGATTAAACTTACTATTTTTTTTATATATCTATTTTACTTGATTTTTATCCCATTGTAAGGATAAAATTGAAGAAATCCTTCTTTTAATAAGAATAAAAATACTATATCATGCATCTCTTATCAATCACACAAAGTAAATACTCTATTAATATAACAAATATAGATGACGTGATTAGTAAACAATCAATATATTGTTACATTTGACATTTGCTCCACAAGTCTACATAAACCCTGACAACATAGCATGTACATGTGCAGAGAATCATATAGCTACTACGAATTACACAATAAAATGTGATTAATATTTCGACGAAAATTTAATATTAACCTTTTTTTTAGAATTATAAGAGATATTTAATATATAATCAAATAATTTAATAGTAATCTACCTTTTTTTAGAATTATAAAAGTATCTAATACTCCCTCAGTCCCGGCCAAGACGCTACATTTGCTCTTCGGCACGGGATTTAAGGAGTTGTAGATTAATGTTTTAAGTGTGTAGTAATAAAGTGATAAAGTAGGAGAGAGAAAGTAATATAAAGTAAGAAAGAGAAGGTAATAAAGTGATAAAGTATGAGAGAGAAGGTAATAAAGTGATAAAGTAGGAGAGAGCAGGTAATAAAGAAATACTTAATTAGTGTTAATTAAGTGTTTAAATTCCTTATTTTTGCCAAATATAGAAATGTAGCATCTTCGTTGGGACGGCCCAAAAAGGAATATGTAGCATCTTGGGCGGGACGGAGGGAGTATGTAATTAAATTAAATAAGCAACTCACAGGCAAATGGACATCTACACCCGCAGGTGGAATTGAACCCAAAATCTCTCACAAATGAGAGTTTCTGAGTGCGTCAACTTTGTCACTTAAATTGGGTCTCATTAGCAATATTAACCTACTTAAACATTTTTAAATTATGAGTTCCAATTAAGCGAACCTAGTATAAAAATAGAGGATATGTGAGAGGTCAAATTTCGAATTTTAACTCATATGCATATTTCTAAATTTAAGAAAAAAGAAATTATATACAAATGTGAGTTTGAATCTGAATCTAAATATGTTTCAACAATAATTTTTATAATTTAATGAAACTTTACTAATCACACCATGAAAACACGAGCTTCAAAGTTCCGAGTTGGGGGAAAATGGGGAACCATTATTGATCCTCTTTTTTTTTTTTAAAAAAAAAAAAGAAGCTCTGATTCTCCACAAAAATCGCCTATTAATCCCTCATATTTTGTTTTCTAACTCATACTAGCATTTGTACTCTGTGCAATGCACGAAAAACGTTATATAAACGTTGTATATTTATAAACATAATAAAAAATTAATTTAAATGAATATGTTCGAGTTGAATATTGAAAAATAAAAAATTAAAGAAGAATTCATAATAATAAAAATTGATATTGCAAAAAGGCAAAAATAATAAGTTAAAAAAATAAAAATAAAAATAAGAAAAATAGATTTATTCAGAAAAAGATGATAGAGAAGAGATAATCTTTAAAAAGTTTAATCTTTAAATAAACATAGCTTTTATATTTTAAATTAAATATTTATTATATCAAATTAAAGTTTTTATCGTGACCTTTAATTTAATATGCATATTAAGAACTTTATCCGTCCCACAAGAGTGTACATCTCTTTTAGTGGCACAAGATTTAATAAAATGTTAGATAACTGTCTTGAAAAAGTGATTCACTTTAGAGTAAGAAATAAAGAGTAAGTGGTGGGTAGTGTCCAAAAATGACAAATGCACACTTTTGTGGGATGTCCCAAAATAGAAATAAAGGTATACTCTGGGATGGAGGAAGTATTTTATAATTAGTCTAACATCATAATTTTAGAAAAAAATAAAACCAAAAAAATTATCTCTCATTTATTTTTACACATTATAACTTGATCTAAAATTATAAATTCTGAAATTGAGAAAACACTATATAAAATAATAAATTATTATTTATTGATACATTAATAAATAATTAATTTATTGATATATTAATATCACTTTAAATTAATAAAATTATTGGTCCAAGGCATTTAATTTATAGAGGTTTTATTGTATTACTGGTAGACTATAATCAATGGCTAAATTCGATAATAGATTAACATAGTTTTACAAAGATATATTTGTATGTGTTATGTCTGTGTTTAATTAATCATATCTTTTACTTTTATTTTTGTGCTCGTGTTTCTATTGTAGTATAGCACTTAAATGAATAAACACACAAATAAATATATTATTGAAAACAAATATAACAATATTTATGCATATATATTCTTAAGATTTACAACGCGATTGAATTTTACATTTTTAAAATATTTTTAAATATCTTGATAAGTTTGAGAAATTTTAGTTGAGTGCAAGTTAACACATTTAATTTTCTTATTTTTTTTTAAATTATTGGTTAGTCTTAAATTCTTAACCTTAATATTACAATACAATTATAAAGTGATAAATGTATATATCGAAATGCAAATTTGTATGACTACTAATATTATATAATATGATAATTATTCAATTATTTTAATTAAGTTATACTATAAATTAGTTAAATTGCTTGCACTTAATGCACGTTTTCTCTCCTATGTAAATTATGCATCTTTAGGCCTACCTATCTTTATCCCAAATCTCATGTTCTGCAGGGCTTATTCCCTCTGAATTTGGCCAACTTTACCAACTGGAGACATTAAAACTATATGTGAACAGCTTGAGTGGTTCAATTCCATCAGAGCTCTTTAACTCAACTCTTCGGATTCTTTTACTTGCTGAGAATGCTCTGTCAGGGGTTCTTCCAACCCATTTATGCCATGCTTCTCCCTTTCTTGAAAAACTTATTCTTAGTAAAAATTCCATTAGTGGAGCAATACCCAATTCTATCTCTAACTGTTCTCAACTCACAATTCTCTCACTTTCTTACAACAAATTCAATGGTTATATACCTACTCATCTTGGCAACCTACGACATCTCCAAATTCTTTCTCTGTCCAGCAGCAATCTTACCCAGGCACCGTCTTCTTCCATCATTACTTCATTGACAAATTGCAAGTCTCTAACTCAGTTGTTAATTGATGATAATCCTCTATACGGCATCATTCCTGCTTCTTTCGGGAACTTATCTTCCTCCCTTCAAAAATTTTATGCCTATGACTGCAAATTCAGTGGCAGCATTCCTGTTGAAATAGGCAATCTAAGCAATTTGATTGACTTGGATTTGCAAGGCAATGAGTTATCCGGTAATATTCCACCAACTATTAGACATTTGCATGAACTTCAAGGATTATATCTGTCTGAAAACATGTTGGGAGGCTCTATTCCACAGGTTATATGTGATCTAATCAACCTCAATACTTTATCTTTTAGCCGGAATCAATTTTCTGGTCGAATTCCGGAATGTCTGGGAAATGTCTCTTCCTTAAGAAATCTTTTTCTAGGCTCCAACATTTTGAGTTCAAGCATACCGTCAAGCTTGTGGGGCCTAAAGGATTTGAATTCTCTAGACTTGTCCTCGAATTCATTGAATGGGTTCTTACCTGAAGAGATAAGTAACTTAGGAGGAGCAATTTATATAAACCTATCGATGAATCAGCTGTCAAAGTCTATTCCTAACTCTATTGGGAAGTTACAGAATTTGGTTAATTTGTCTTTGGCAAATAATAGGCTAGAAGGTTCTATTCCTGTGTCTGTGGGGAGCATGATCAGTTTGATAACTCTTGATTTGTCTTACAACAACCTCTCTTCTTCAATTCCAAAGTCTTTGGAAGCACTTCAACACCTCGAATACTTTAATGTTTCTTTCAACAATTTAAGTGGAGAAATTCCTAATGGTGGATCTTTTAGAAACTTCACTATGGATTCTTTTAAGGGTAATGAGGCATTGTGTGGAATCCCCAAGTTCCATGTTCCGATTTGCCGTGTAGTTTCTAATCACATATCAAAGAGGAAGAAGGTGGAAAGAGCTTCATTTATTGTTTTAGGGGTTGTTTCTATTAGCTCAGTTGTTTCTGTGGCCTTCATAGCTGTCAGATACAAAAGGAAAGCTAAGACAACTAGAGAAGTTGATGAGCTAATATCGATTGTGCCTGAAAGAATCTCTTATTATGAATTGCTGCAAGCAACAGAACAATTCAATGAAAGCAATTTACTTGGCAGTGGGAGTTCTTGCTCTGTTTATAGAGGAATTCTTACCAATGGGAATGATATCGCAGTCAAGGTGTTTAATATGCAGTTAGAAGGCATATCAAGAAGATTTGATGTCGAATGCGAGGTACTACGTAGCATTCGACACAGGAACCTGACCAGTGTCATAAGCAGTTGCTCCAATGAAGAGTTCAAGGCATTAGTACTTGAATATATGCCAAAGGGAAACCTTGAAAAATGGTTATATTCTCACAACTATTGCTTGAATCTGATGGAAAGATTGAACATAATGATTGATGTTGCATCTGCTTTGGAGTATCTTCACCATGGTTATTCATATCCCATTGTCCACAGTGACTTGAAGCCGAGTAATGTGTTGCTAGATGAAGACATGGTAGCCCATCTAAGCGATTTTGGGATAGCAAAGTTGTTATGTGATGGAGATAGCTCTGTGTTAACCAACACGCTAGCAACATTGGGTTATATTGCTCCAGGTAAAATTTCTTTATATATATTGATGGCATTTCACTTTCAATTAATGAAATTGTGTCTTCCTCACTACATATTACGCATCATGATTTTTGTTGTTCCAGAGTATGGTTCGGAAGGGCTAGTTTCGACAAGGTGTGATGTGTATAGCTACGGAATAATGCTAATTGAAACATTTACGAGAAAAAGGCCTAGTGATGATATGTTTTGCGGAGATATGAGCTTAAAGAGATGGGTAGAAATTTCACTTCCAAATATCCCAGTTGAAGTGATAGATGTCAACTTAGTCATGAATTTGGAAGAAGAACAAATTGACAAGAATCTGCAGTGTGTATCATCCATATTTGAATTGGCTTTGAAATGCTCTGCAGACTCTCCCGGGGATAGAATCAACATGAAACAAGCACATGTAGAGTTGCAGAATATCAAACGTCGATTTTTTCAATGAGATTCAAGTAAGCTATTTCAAAGTTGTATGTTATTTCTAAAGATAATATTAGTGTTCTATTACCATTTTAGTAAGAATTACATTTGGTATTGTGAAGTGGAGAACCTTGAAAATGGAGCAGGAAGCAGCAAATTAATTAAGGAGTTGGAAAATGATGGCGGCGTCAGCGTAGGTTGAAGTTTGTTTTAGCTGAGTTTACTTTTTCCGAATAAGTCCTTGTTGATTAAATACTGTAGGTCTGTTTTATTTGAACTTGTCCTTTTTCTTATGATAACATGAGCAACTTGGCCCATATGGGAATTTAGATGTTATTCCGTTGAGCTACATGGGCTGGCAAAATTGGTCATAGCCCCAATTTTACTCTTTATAGTCTCCTATATAAAATAATAATAAATAATAATTATAAATTTATTATTTTGCCCTCTAGTCTATAGCCCCTAATAATTATATTAAAATCAATCATCTTCTAATTTTATCGAATATCCCTGAAGGGACTCAATCATCACATTTCCAAAATCCACATTTCACTTTTTTCCAACAAGAATTGTATTCCAACAAAAATGGTGGGTGAAAAAAAATCCTAAGACTTAACCACTGAAACCGTAGAGCGTCCTGCCCTGCCTCTTGAGAGCATAGACGACAACTATGGCGGTTTGTTGTTCTTCATCACATTTTAGAAGATCTTCTTCATTTGATTTGTTGTTCTTCATTACATATAGGCAGCAAAATAGAATGAAAATGCAAAGCCCAATCCCAGAAAACAAAAAAGTAAATCAAAAGGCTAGCTCATTCATCATGATTCACGAGAATTGGGATTAGCCACCCCCCAGAAGCTTCGAAGGTGGAGCTTCAGCGGCAGCTGCATAATCGTCCTTTCCACGGCGGTGGTCGCGCTGATCGTTGTCGCCGTCCTCACCCGGGTGGCGCTGCCATTGCATCCTTGCTGATTCTCTTCTTATACAGGGTGTGATGCCGGAGAATCAATGACGATGACAGCATAAGGTTTGTCTAAGGGAGGACACCCGGCAGCCGGCGGCGGACTGAGATTGATTGTTGAGGTTGAGATTGATGATTATGTATTTGGAGTTGGAAAATGATGGCAACATGTTTTTAAGTTTGGGTAGCTCTTTAACAACATCATTTGGAGATGCTGAAGATGGGTTGGCAAAATTGGGCTGTTTGATATGAATTCAAGAGATTGAAATTCAAAAGTGTTCAAAATGGAACCAAATTATTATTATTATTATTATTATTATTATTATTATTATTATTATTGTTGTTGTTGTTGTTGTCGTCGTCGTCGTCGTCGTCGTCGTTAGTTTTTGTTATTATTATTGTTAGGATAATTCTATGCATAACCCCAAGTAGTATCAATGTATCATTCCTTTAAAAAAGAATAAAAAGAATTCAGCATTTGCGATTCTTATCTGGGCCACAAACCATGTTGTCTAAAAGCCCATCATGCACCGAGCCAGTCGGCTCAATCCAATTTTTCTCAAACCTACAAATATATATAAGGTCGGGATCGAAAGTAAGCCCAATTGTATAGGCAAAGCCTGTGGTTTAAACATAACTCTGAATCGAAATAGTAGTCTTAATCCTCCTGATCCACAATGCCTACAAGAAATCTATAATCTTAATAGGTCTCCTGAATCTAATCTTAAGTCATGGTGAAGTGCTTAATATTCTATGATCCACTTAGCCGGTGTTTCAAAATTTAATAAATAAATAATTGAAAACTAAAATTCTTGAGTCAAGGACACCAACAATATCTTTACTTGATTTTCTTTAATAACTGAATTTATAAATAAAACCAATTAAATCATAAATACTTTTATTGCATAATGCAAATGCAATTTTATGTCTGCTTTGAACATATGATAAATAATTTACTTAAAATATGCACATAATAATAAGAATATAATATTATCATAAAAATTTCTCTTTAAAATAATTAATTAAACTATTTGAGTCTAATTAACTAAAATAGTGCATTCACTTTAAAAGAAAATCTGCCCAACCCAATTAAATAAATTAAGGGCCCAAACATAATTAAAATAAGAAGCCCATATGATAATTAAACCAACAGCCCAAACTTAAATGGAGTACGCCCAACTCAAATAAAAGACATGGCCCAATTCAATAAATTAAAACGGGCCCAACACCAAATTAATAACGGCCCAATAAATAGAAGCCCTAACCCTTCTCCCTCTTCTTTATTCTACACCCAAACACACGCATCGACACGGAAAATCTGCTCCCTTCCTCACGAGATCCGCTTTGATTTTGTTTGGTTGCTATGCACTTGAATCTTGCTTGTGCGAAGAACTTGGAGAGTTGCTGCTCAACAGAAATGTCAAAGTGAGCTGCAGTATGTCTTGAATAGGCAGAAGAATGAAGATTGTACTGCCTGGAGATGGTGTAGGGTGGCTGGTAGGAACTGTAATAATTCCTCACGGTTCGCTAATTAAGAAGCTCGTGTAAAGTGCTAAACGCTCAATTAAATAAATATGCAATGCATAAATATTTAAATAAATAAAATTTACAAAATATTTTGCAAATCATTTGTTGGAATTAAAATAAATTTATTTTCTTAATCCGGCGTGAATTATCTTAAATTCTAAGTTCAAAATTGTTCTAAACTTAGATAAAAGGAACGGGTATTACAATTTCATACTTTAATTCATATAATTAAGTAAATACTCTTAATAATAATAATAATAATAATAATAATAATAATAATAATAATAATAATAATAATAATAATAATAATAATAATATGCAAATCATACTTTAGTAAAATTAATTAATCAAACCCTAATATGAGGTTCAATTAATAAACTAATTAAGATTAGTCAAAATAATAAATCAATAACACAAGTCCAACAATTTAAATAAAACAGACCCCAACCTTTAAATACAGCAGCCCACATCTAATTAAAAATTTCGGCCCAGATACTAATTAAAATCGGCCCAATCAAATCATTAATCAAATTAATAAGAAAAAGGTTAATTCTATTCATAGTCGCATTTTTACTCCCCGTAGCCTCTTGTTAAAAATTATAGGGTGATTTTAAATACAGCCCCCAATTTTCTCACTATAACACCTTGTCTAAAAATAATTATGATTGTACTATTTTATCCTTATACTCTTAAATTAAAATTTTCATATAACTTATTATTGTAGCCCCTAATTATAAAGAAATAGAATTGCAGGAAAAAGAAAGAGAATTCAGAAAAGTTACGGCCGACTCAGAAAACTCTTTGCCCCAAATTTTGTTCTTGAATTTATGGGGTTTTCGGCAGATATAGAAAATTTGATTCTTTTTTATAATGAATTTATAATACACATCGCCGAAATGCAGTATAGCCCCAACTCTCAAAATCTTAAGAATGCGGTTCTTGTAGAGAATGCACAGACGCACGAACGAAAACATCAAGAAGAAGTAAGTTTAACACCATTATGGATTCGTTTATCTCGTGGTTTGAAGAAATTTTGCTTTCTAAGATGCAAAAATACGAGTTATGAAAACAATAATAATAATGAGGCTGTGATATTAGTGCCCTCTCGAATTTGAGAATGAGGCTGTGAACTTTACTCGGAAATATGTGGTATCGATATTGTGCCATCCTTGAGGCAAATTGATACGTCCAATATATCCACAGCCCAGCCAGTAGCCGAAGCCCAGCAAGAAGAGCCAGCCCAGCAAGAAGAGCCAGACGAGTCCAGCCTAGCCCAACGTCGGACGCGCCGCCAGATTAAGAAGCCAGCCCGTTTCAATGATTAAGGGCCCATTTTATTTCCTTGTTGCGTCGCCTAGGTCATATATATTAGACTAGGGTTTTGTTTGTTGCTTATGTTATGAATATTTTGATTAAGAACTGATTCTTGCGTGATCGTGAGAGTTTGATTTGGAGTTTCACGTTCTCCTCAACGTGATTATTAATACAACTCGTATTAATTGGTGCTTTCATTGACGTTTCCATGGCCTCCGACGTCCCTGCTTGGCAACGACATCTCGACGCCCAGAACGCCGCCCTTCAGAAACAGATCGACGAACTTGTCGCTCTATTCAAGTCTTCCCACCAGTCGTCTTCCTCACACGACAGCCCCAACAGCGGCCGTCTTCCGCCGGTCCGCCTCGAGGTACCACGCTTCGACGGCGAAGATGTCCACTCGTGGATCTTCAAGATCGAACAGTACTTCAGTTTTCATCACACCCCCCACGATCAACGCCTCCAGATCGTGGCCTTTCATTTCGATGGCAAAGCGTCTACATGGTTCCAATGGTTGCAAACGCAGGGCATGCTATCGACTTGGTCAGATTTCCTGTCACGGGTTCGTGCTCGGTTTGGTCCTTCCCAGTTTGAGGATCCCGAGGGTTTGTTGGCAAAACTCACGCAACAAGATTCGGTGGCCGAATATCAAACTACTTTCGAATCTTTGATGGGTCGCGTCTCGGGTATCTCGGAGCCCTTACTTATCTCTTTTTACATATCCGGCCTCAAGCCGGCGATTCGCAGGGAACTCCAGATGAATCGTCCCTCTTCTCTGGATGAAACCTTTTCTCTTGCTCGGATTTTTGAAAGCAAGTTTCTGGATATATCTACCGACTCTCGTAGTTTTGTCCGCCCATTCTCTCGGCCGACCACTACACCGCCAGCGCCCCCGCGCCCGCCTTCAGCCAGCCCCACCGTCCCACATCCATCGGGACCCCCAGCCACCTCACCCAGCGTACCACGCCGTGACTCGCTCTCCATTCCAGTTCGCCGGCTGACCCCGGCAGAGACACGTGAGAAACGTGAGAAAGGGCTTTGTTTTAATTGCGACCAGAAGTGGAACCCGGCCCACCGCTGCAAATCCAAGAGCCAAGTCCTGCTCTTATATGGTGAAGAACTCGACATCACCGAACCGGAAGCCGATCCAGATCCTATTCCTGCTCCGTCCACAGAGGACTTTATTCTCGCGGATGTGTCCAGCCTACACACTCTTTCAGGCTCCTCTCAACCACGCTCTCTCCGTTTATGGGGCACTTTATGTAACCACCGCGCCCACGTCATGATCGACAATGGCAGCACACATAACTTCATTTCTCCTGCCCTCGCGGAGCGCCTTCGGCTCCCTCTCACTCCGACTCCTGGTTTTCGAGTATATATTGGCAACGGTGATTCGATCAACTGCCAACAGAAGTGCGTCGCCACAACCCTCGATCTGCAGGGAACGACGTTTACCATCGATCTATTTGTGTTGCCCATCAAGGGACCCGATATTATCCTCGGCATGCAATGGCTCCAAGAGTTGGGCCGTGTTACACATGATTATAGTCGCAGCCTTATGGAGTTCACTTGGCAAAATGCGACGGTCATTCTCCAAGGCGACACCTCCCTCAGCTCCCGGGAGATACGTTTTTCTATGCTCCAGTCTATGCTGCAGTCCGACGAAGTCCCTGCCATCTTCGAGATTTGGCTCATGCATTCCGAGTCGCTGCCTGACCCAGCACCACCGGCTTTGGACCTCCACGGTATTCCTCTTGTTTTTCATTCTGTTTTGCTGGAATTTCAGGATGTTTTTGCAGCGCCACGCGACCTTCCCCCGCGTCGCTTGTTTGATCATCGTATTCATTTGGAGCCCGGTGCTAAACCGGTCAATGTTCGACCATATCGTTATCCTTACTTCCAGAAGACTGAAATGGAGCGTTTGGTCCGCGACATGCTCGATCAGGGCATCATCCGCCCCAGCCACAGTCCATTCTCTTCACCGGTGCTTCTCGTCAAGAAGAAGGATGGGTCCTATCGCTTTTGTGTGGATTATCGTGCCCTCAATGCCGTCACTGTTAAGGATAAGTTTCCCATCCCCACGGTGGACGAGTTGATCGATGAACTGGGCAGTTCCCGCGTCTTCTCTAAACTGGATTTGCGCGCCGGCTTTCACCAAATCAGGGTGCACGACAAGGACATATTCAAAACGGCCTTCCGTACTCATGATGGTCATTTTGAATTCCTCGTCATGCCGTTCGGCCTCACCAATGCGCCTTCCACCTTCCAGGCTACAATGAACTTCATCCTTAAAGATTTCATGTGCAAATTTGTCGTCGTTTTCTTTGATGATATACTTATTTACAGCAATTCCGAGGCAGAGCATCAATCTCACTTGCGCCAAGTCCTCCAATGTTTACAACATCACCAGCTCTTTGTGAAAGCCTCGAAGTGCACCTTTGGCACGTCTTCTGTTGATTATTTGGGCCATATTGTTAGCGCCGGTGAACTACGGGTCGATCCTACTAAGATTTCGGCTATGCTCGACTGGCCCCAGCCCGCTTCTGCTAAACAGCTACGGGGATTTCTCGGCTTGACAGGGTACTACAGAAAATTCGTTAAGCATTATGCAGCTATCGCTGCTCCCTTAACTGATCTCCTTCGTAAGGATAGCTTCGTTTGGACTGATTCTGCTACTGTGGCTTTCGAGACATTAAAGACATCTATGGCCTCCACTCCCGTTTTGAGATTGCCGGATTTCTCTCAGACTTTTACCGTGGAAACCGATGCTTCAGAGGTTGGTTTTGGAGCTGTCCTCCTCTAGGAAAATCTCCCCATCGCTTACCACAACCGGAAACTTGGCCCTCGTCTCCGAGGCACGTCCACCTACCTCAAGGAGCTTCACGCCATTAGCGAAGCCGTGGCTAAATGGCGCCAGTATCTCCTTGGTCGACGGTTTATTATCCGCACCGACCATCACAGCTTGAAGGAGTTACTTCATCAGCAACTTCATACTCCCAATCAACATCGGTATATCCGAAAGCTCCTTGGCTATGATTTTGTGATTGAGTATAAGCCGGGGAAACACAATATTGTCGCAGACGCTCTTTCCCGCGCTCCTGGCGCCGCGGTCGATGAGCCACTCCTCGATACTTTCACTCCCGTGTGCTTCACTATTCAGAGTTCTCCCGTTTCCACTTTCCTAGCACGGCTGCACCACGCTAACTCCGCTGAGTCTGACTTCATCTCTTATCATCAGCGATTGGGTGCCGGCGACCTCCCTGCGGATTACGCGGTCGTTAATGGCTTTCTCACATTTCGCGGCAGATATTTTCTCACACCATCCTCCCCTCTCAAACAACAGCTGCTTGAGGAATATCACTGCTCCCCTATAGGCGGTCATGGTGGTATCAAGAAAATGCTAGTCGGTCTCTCAACACTCTTTTACTGGCCCCGTATGCGTCGTGATATTGAAGAATTTGTGCGTGCTTGCCCAACGTGTCAACAGGTGAAGACTCTCACTACCGCCCCAGCCGGGCTTCTTCAACCTCTGCCTGTCCCTGCCTTAGTTTGGAATGAGCTCACCATGGATTTCATTACACATCTTCCTACATCACACGGCTACTCAGTTGTTATGGTCGTAGTTGATCGTTTAACTAAGGCCACACACTTTGGCCCCTTGACCGCGGGATTCACGGCTGCCAAAGTGGCTCGACTCTTCACTGATGTTGTCGTGAAGCTACATGGATTTCCGTCTTCAATTATCTCGGATCGCGACCCCATATTCATGAGTCGTTTTTGGGCCGAACTCTTCAAGCTCAGCGGGACCACACTTAAGCATAGCTCGGCCTATCACCCTCAAACGGACGGCCAAACTGAGGTGGTTAATCGTTGCCTAGAACAATATCTCCGAGCTATGACTGCTGATCACCCCGCTCGCTGGTTTGAGTTCTTGGGATGGGCTGAATTCCACTACAACACGTCGTATCACTCCAGCATTTCTATGAGCCCCTTTCAAGCTGTTTATGGGCGACTTCCACCGGTGATTCCACGCTACACTCCCAGCTCCACCTCCATCGATGCCTTGGACACCTTGCTCTCGGAGCGCGACACGCTGCTCTGCGCCCTTAAAGAGTCCCTCTGCTCCGCCCAACACCGCATGCAACAGCAGGCTAACAAACACAGGCGTGATGTCTCTTATTCTGTTGGTGATCTTGTGTGGGTTAAGTTACAACTTTATCGCCAATCTTCTGTGCAGCGGCGCCCTGCTCCGAAGCTCGCCAAACGCTATTTTGGGCCGTATCCTATCACGGCGAAAATCGGTGCCGTGGCTTATCGACTCGACTTGCCCTCTGGTAGTCGTATCCACCCGGTTTTCCATGTTTCTCTTCTCAAACCATTCGTTGGCAATGGTTCCGCCCCGCTTAATCCGATACCAATGGATTCTACCGGCCTGCCTGCTCTCATTCCGGTGGTCGTCATATCGTCTCGCACCATCCTTTGCGACGGTGTCCCAACTCCACAAATTTTAGTCCAATGGGAGGGTCTACCCCCGGACGCAGCCACATGGGAATCGCTGGATTCCTTCCGGGTATCCTTTCCTGACTTTCACCTTGAGGACAAGGTGGTTTCCGAGGACGGAGGAGTTGATACGTCCAATATATCCACAGCCCAGCCAGTAGCCGAAGCCCAGCAAGAAGAGCCAGCCCAGCAAGAAGAGCCAGACGAGTCTAGCCTAGCCCAACGTCGGACGCGCCGCCAGATTAAGAAGCCAGCCCGTTTCAATGATTAAGGGCCCATTTTATTTCCTTGTTGCGTCGCCTAGGTCATATATATTAGACTAGGGTTTTGTTTGTTGCTTATGTTATGAATATTTTGATTAAGAACTGATTCTTGCGTGATCGTGAGAGTTTGATTTGGAGTTTCACGTTCTCCTCAACGTGATTATTAATACAACTCGTATTACAAATGGAATTGCAATCTTAACAGCCACATCAGCTCCATTTGGAACACGTGAGCTGGCTGTAAAATTTTCTGAACTTGACAGAGTTCCTCGATTAATACTTCACATGTAGAGGAAAATGGGTTGCTTTCCAATTAGAATTGTAGTTCATTCGAAATTTAGTTTAGTTTTTGGTTTGAAAAATAAGATTGATCGATAATGGAGTCGAGTATATGAGGAGGTTTATATTAGCCAATGGCATAGGTGATTGGAGCTCCCTTGTATCATTAATATTTATGGGGCTAGGCTTTATATAGCTAGTCTAGGATGCAAAGAAGGTTGTCAATTTTTCCCCGTACTTGCTGAATATACATATGGAGTATTGTTGCATTTGTTTCTGCAGGTATACTTAACTCTCAGTACATATGCATTCACAGTACATCCATACAAGAACATGACTGATTGCATGTATGATTTGTATCTGAGTAGCAAAACAACAAGAATTACACATTTCCACTCAAAGAGAATACTAGCAATTAGTGTACCTATTTTTGGGTTTCTTCAACAAAATTTTTCTTCCAATAAGTAGAAGCATGGAAGTGGGATCTGTTATGTGGTTAACTACAGAAGATAGACTTCGAGCACTATTTTCTTTATTTAGACTTTGTAGTTCATCCCCCAACTTGTAGAATTTGGCTCTTGGAAAGTCAACTTAAATTCTTCTCCATCTGAAATGAACGTTTTTTATGACTATCCTGGCAATATTTTCCACTTAAGCTGGTATATTGTGAAAATAAGGGGTGCCCAGCACATTGTCTTTCTCATATTCAATTGTCTTAGCGGAGGAGGGGGGATAGGCAGAGGTCCGGTACGGATGCGCCACCTGTCCAAAAACGGAGGCGGGCAGCACAGTCGAGATTGTATTCGTCGATTAGGGAGTTCCATTCCAGCTGCGTTCCGGCTATGTGTATTGTAAATTCATTATAAAAAAGAATCAAATTTTCTATATTTGCCCATAAATTCAAGAATAAAATTTGGGGCAAAGAGTTTTCTGAGTCCGCCGTAACTTTTCTTGATTCTCTTTCTTTTTCCTGCAATTCTATTTCTTTATAATTAGGGGCTACAATAATAAGTTATACGAAAATTTTAATTTAAGAGTATAAGGGTAAAATAGTACAATCATAATTATTTTTATAATTATTTAAATTAAGTGGCTATAGTGAAAAAATTGGGGGCTGTGTTTAAAATTACCCAAAATTATACTATGAAAATAAAAAATAAATATACACATTCATAATAAATCCTCAAAATTTTATAGCCATCGTAAATAATTCCCAAACATATGAGCCCTAAAATTTAAAAGAAGAAGAAAGAAAAAACAAAGGTAAAACTCGTTCAACTCTGTTCCAATAGCCTCGATCTATGATGTACGGATACGCGTAGGGAGCGGGTGCGGCTGCGATTCGCATGAGATTCGCCATGTAGCGAATCCCTCCAAAATTGAAAAAAGAAAAAAAAAAGAAAAAAAAAAGAAATTGGATACGCAATCAGGTGCGCCCACCTCACGAATCGGGTGTGTTTAGGGTGCATTGAGGGTTATTTTGAAGAACTTCATTATTTTTAGGCTCTTTTGCAAATTTTTCAAGGGTTAAGGTACAAATCCACCTTTATACTAGACACCCCTAGAGCGTATACCCTCCTCCCTCATTCTCGACTTTGGCCTAAATACACCCCCAGAGTCAATAAAAAGGGTGCATTTAAACTCAGCAAGTTAACAATTGTTTCTTGCCGTTAACTTTATAGGTTTAAATGCACCCTTTTTTATGGACTCTAAGGGTATATTTGAGCCAAGGTCGAGAATGGGGGTATATGTGGCGTCGACGTGATTTTGATCCCAATCGGCGGCGGATAGGGGATCTCCTTCTCCTCCCCTTACTACCTCGATCTTATCGCAATCGGCGGATACAACGCCGTTTTGAGGTGGATTTCCGTCTCCTCAGTTGGCAACGATAGAAAAATCTCCGGCGTGTCCCTCTACTGTGGCGCGCCCTTCAAAGGTAAAATGCACAATTTAATTTATCCGGGAGACGGCGACTATGACACAACAGATGGGGGAAGGTGTTGGTGTCGGTGTCGGCACTAGGGGTGAGCTCATTGGCATTGGTGCCGGTGGAGCGGTCACGACGGGAGGTGAAGCTGAAGGAGTTGAGGACGGAGCTGCAGCCAAGAGTTTTTTTTATGGCGGTGAAGGCTGGGGTTTCAGCGAAGGCTATCCGAAAAAGTTTTAAGGGGCGAAATCCATAATTTAAATTTTAAGAAAAAAGTTAACGGAGAGATAACGACCGTTAACTCGCTAGGTTTAAATGTACCATTTTTATGGACTCTGGGGGTGTATTTGGGTCAAGGTCGAGAATGGGGGGTATACACTCTAGGGATGTCTAGTTTAGGGGTGAATTTGTACCTTAACCCTTTTTTTCAATTTATTACCCTACAATTATTTGTGTCTCTTGGATCCCTCAACAATGAAGATTCTCTATGAGATAGATTGACGTTGTCTCTTTGTTTGCAATGCAACTTTTCTTTTCTTTTTTCAATTTGACGTTAATTTATGAATGTTCTTTTATTTTTTCAATTTGATTGGTCATATATAATAAAATATAATATAACAGACGTATCCTTCACGAATCGCACCCTATAATTTTTGAAAATCCGTATCCTCGAACAGAATTGTATTGCTCCCGCACCCGCCTTCTCGCACCTGTGCAACATAGGAGGTTGGGTTCCTGTGATCGGCAGGGCGAGGCCAAATCAAGCTGTGCGAAGTTTTGGGATTTCCACCCTTTTCTGAGTTGCCGATGTTGATAAATTTTGTTGTATGTAGGTATCCGATAGGTTTTGTTTGCCCACCCAGCTGAGTGATATTTGATGCCGCGATATTTAGGGGCGTGATTGTCCATCGCCGGCATGGAGGCCCCATCCGGCCTAGGGCAAGCGAGGCTGAGATTTTGGTGTCCGGTGGTAGGTGTTTGATTATGCCCGACTTAGTTTGGGTAGTTGGCCATGAGATTTATCATCGAAAGAAGATAACATGATTATGGATCCCCCTAGAACATCCCATTTTACGGAATCTGCAAAACAAAAATCATAAACCCCCTAGAACCTTTTTTTCCAGAATTTTTCCCGATGAAGAATTGGATCCCAACCCCCAAAAATGTTACCGGAAAAGAATATACTATCAACGCCTTAGCTCGATTTTCTCACAGACGGCGTCAGTTGATATTTCAAAATCAACACCTAAACTGAAGCAATAAACGAGGCAAAGATTTTACGTGGTTCGATCATAAGATCTACGTCCATAGGTCGATTTTTGGATGTCTTCACTAAGATTTTGAGAGTTTGCATTTTACGATGAATCAATCAAAGTTCGCTCCCTCAACTCATAACTAAGTTTCTATTTATAAGCCCTCAAAATAAATCTAGTATTTGGGCCCCTTAATTTAAGCAATTTGGCCTAAGTCATATCACATTAGCCTTGGTCTTTAACTTGAGTCATTAGCGTTGGGAGCCGAAGTTGGAATATATTAATTAATTACATCACCTTATCCTTGAAATGAATTTACATCACCTTATTCAAATCTATTTGATATATATCTGAAACGTTTTTTTTAGAATTCTGAAATCAACATCCTATAAAATCTATCTGCTTAACTAGATAAATAAAAATAACAATAAATCACTATATATAAATAAATAGAGTACATATACACTAATTTATATATAAATATTATCGTACTTTGATATGTATATGTTTGAAAATTTAGTATAAATGCCAGATTTCTTAAAAAATACAATCAAATATTTTATTAGTTTACAGAGATACTAATATATCTTGATAAATTAATAACTTATTAATTTTGATAAATTAAGTGATTTTTTAATTCATAGAGTGTTTTTTTAGTTTTAAAAATTTACAATTTTAAATCAAGTTATAACATGTAAAAATGAATGTGAGATAATATTTAAATCTATACTATATTAAAAAGAGAGTTTTCATTTTGAAATTGATTTCAAATCAATTTCAAAATTAAGTGGCAATTGTGTAGTTAGACTACTCTCATTGGTGACTTTATCACCAAAGTCATGAGAAAAGACAAAAACTTATAATTACAAAATAAATCAAAAACATACTCCCTCCGTCCACGAAAGAACTTCCTATCTTTTCTTTTTGGGACGTCCACAAGAGAACTTTCTACCTATTTTTGGACTATAGCCCACCACTTATAATTACCTTACTTTTCACTTTTTAATGAAACCGTTGTTTAAAAAAAGAATCAAGAAATTATTAAAATAGATATAAATGGGTTTAAATGGGGCGAAAAAGCACTGGAGATGATTTGAAATGGGGGCCACTGCAGCCTCAAGAAATGCAAGACTGGTTTCTTCGCTTTATGTGTTGAATGCAACGATGGTTCCCAATTTAAGAAACTGGAAAAAGGTTCTGTTCGACCCTCCCTAAATTGTGCATCATTGCATATCTCATAAAATCTTTAAGAATTCTTTAAGACTCTCTCTCCTATATTTGCGTTGCCCTATCTTCATTTCCACCGCTTCCACCCTTCACTCTCTGTTTTTTTTTTACCTCCAATTATTATCTGCTCGATGAATTTGTTCAACACAAGTCTCAGATTGGAGTTTCTATTATACTCTTGAAAAGCCCTCTCAATCCATCCCAAAATGAAGCCAGATTTCTTCAAAAATCTACCACCAGAAATCATCACCGAGATCTTCTTAAGACTACCTGCTGTAAGCATTCCAATAAGCAAATGCGTTTGCAAGCGATGGCTCCATCTGCTGGAGCCTGATGCTTTTGTCAAGTCTCATTTTGCCAGATCCGCCCCCGCCCTAGTTGTTTTGGGGGATTCAGGTCGGTTGAAAGTTTTCGAATTGGAAGGCGAGCTCAATCTCGATCTCGAGAGCTACGATCCACTCACCAAGTATGATTTCCCTAACTACCACCGAGGAAGAATGACTTCTGTTAATGGTTTTCTTGCTCTATGGATGTGTGGTTATGATGCTCTAAAGGTGCGTGTTGATATGATTTATGTATGTAATCTGATCACTCGTGAAGTTATTAAGCTGGATCTGCCTTCAGATCCACAACTACGTATTTCAGACGTATCTGCTTATGGATTTGGGGTAAGCAAAATCAGTGGCCGATACAAGGCGGTCTGTATTAAACTTACGCCCTATGATGATAAATTGGATTGTCGTGTATACACTCTTGGAACAGGATCATGGAGACGCCTTGAAGGTAATCCATATAATTACCATCATGGTTCAGGTGCATTTGTTAATGGAAATCTCCATTGGTTAGCAACACTACAAGTGCCATGGATTTCTTGCTTTGATCTTGAAACAGAATGTTTTAGCTTCTTTAAAGCTCCTCCTTATCATGCTCAAGGATTTCCCTTTGTAAGAGGAAGGTCCTTATCTACTTTGAGCGGTTGCCTATGCTTTTGCAAGGAAGCATCCGAATATGAAAATGATGGTGGGCGACATGAGCTTACTATATGGATTATGAAGGAATATGGAGTGGACGAATCTTGGAGCAAGGAATATGTGATCCCCATTGATGTTGGCATGAGTTTTGTTCATCCCATCAAAGTTTTCGAAAATGGCGACCTATTGATGTCAGTAAAGGTAAACTTTTTCAGGTGCATTTTCTATTACTCTAACAAGAATAAAACTATGCAAAGGATTGATTTGTTTGGTGCTGACCGTGTCGAGTGTGGGCTTTTCACTCCCACCCTTGTTTCTCTCAAAACTTTAGGTTTAGGTGTGGAGAATGTAATCTCATTCTGATTGTTTGCATTTTCATAATGCTACCATCTCTTTAGTCTAAACTAACATCAACTAAATGTATGTTTGAAGATTGAATTAGTAATGAAGCATATCATTTAGATCAAGGAAACTATCTATATATATTATGGTTCCTTTTGGTACATTTCTTAGTGACAATGATGCTGCCTCCTGCTTGTATAGTTTGAGGGATTATTACCTGTGATGATGAGATTGTTGTTTTGTTGTATATGGATTTATGTAGTGATATCTGTCAATATGAAATAATTGCAAGATTGGATAAATAAACAAGAATAGAGAATAGCATGTGAAAAGATTAAATAATATGTTAGGCTTCAACAGCAAAAATGTATTTCAATAACTTGTTTCAAAGTGTTGAGCTTGTGCAGCACCTCCTCTTTCAATGTTAAACTTAGACTTCCTGTATTATATTATATGCGTTAGACATACCACTAATTTAACACCATCACAAATCTTCAATTATCTAGTAGTGTAATTTAACACCATCACAAATCTTCAATTATCTAGTAGTGTTATTTAAGAATCTTACACTAACATACATGTAAGCTGCAACACAAAATAAGTAGGGGATTATGCAAAAATAACCAAGCTTATAAAATAACTCTAACAAAATATGTTTTATATGGAAGAACGGAAATGAAAAATTAATTATCGGGTTAAGGTGCGAATCCACCCCTGAAGTGGACACCCCGGGAGCGTTGATTCCCCCATTCTCGACCTTGGTGCAAAAGCCTCCCCCATAGTCCAGAATTAGGATGCATTTAAACCCATCCGATAGACGGTTGATTAAAGTCATTTTCTTATTTATTTATTTTTAATCTCTGAGTGGAACTCACTATCCACCACCATCCCCCGCCCTTTCACCCTCCGCAATCGATAATTTGGAGGTTCTCGATATGTCCCAGAATAGAATTCACGCCTACATACGCCTCACCATACCGGAAAATTGCACCAACTTAGCCGTAGCTAATATCTCCAACAACTTAGCCGGCGAGGTAGGTGACATCTTCGTGAACTGCAGGAATTTGAAAGGGAAGCGCATGACTTGAGCAGAGAAGGAAAGATGTATCTTGAGGTAGTATCACTACAAGAAACTGGACGGATACCGACAGAATTTTCCATCGGTAAAAGCCAATTTTCCGTTTTTAAATACAAATACCGACGGAACACCGACGCCGGCCACCGGTCGCCGTTAATATGGTCGGTATTGAATATACTAATGGAAAACATGTCTGTCGGTGCCCTAGCGACGACGAAGTCGATGGAAAGTCTGTCATTGTCACGATCGCATTTGCTAAGGATAGCAAATTCGGGGAAACCGCGACTAAGGGAGGGGATTTAGGAGCGGGATTAAGAAAGGGGCATGTTTAACTTCTTGATGACTCGACTTTGTATAAGGAAAACAATTGAACTTAACTAGATATCAAAGAAGGCCACAAGGGGACCGTACATAATGTTATCCAAAAGGGGTACTCAACGAGTTTGAGTACATTGTTAATAATACATAATGGTTTGACAAGATAACATAATATCTTAACAAAATCAGTGTTTGCAGCGGAAAGACAACAATTTGAGTATATGTATGAAGACATATACTCTACTCTGAGGTTCTCATCATAGATTGACAAAAGCTCCGCTTGCACACTACATCCCCGATCACGGCTCAACCTGCACATTTATAAATACATACAGGGCTAAGTACGGGAGTACTTAGTGGACACTTGCCGAAATTTACATACATGCATAATATTTTATTGTCAAGCCTTTCACCAGTAGTAAGATACGAGGGTTTTCTTTTAAAGACTCGTACTTACAAAAAAAATAATATCATTTCTTTCATCAATAACCCGCGCAGACATTTTATATCATTAATAACCATATTAGTAACTCGTGCCGAGAGGGAGGCCTCCCTCTGCAGACACTATGATCGGCCAACTCGCTAGATGACTCACGATCACAAGGTGTACACTAATTCCGAAGGGATTTGCGGTCTCATCCAGAATCCGAATTCGATTAACATCAGATAGACAATTAATAATAAAACATAAAGCATTTAGGCATTGACAATATCATTCAAATTCATAAGCATAAAGTCTTAGCAATTCTAATATATGGTTTTAGTTTATACGTAAGAAAGCCCACCTGGTAGTAAAGGCTCGTGGCTAAGCTTTAACTCTTGCGTTCGACCTTGATTCGAAAAAGAATAACGTAAGGTTTTAATTCGAGGAAAGTCTCCAAGTAAAGGGGTGCCTGAAGAAATCATGCATGACTCATATTCCCTCTAATAAATCATGCTTAGAAAATAACTAGGGAAACTTTTATTATTAGTCCGGCTATCAGATTTAAACCATAGGTTTCGTTCCAGAAGGTCAAGTAATTAACTATAATGATTCGCTCTCATTAGGGTGTTCTAAACTGCCAATTAAAAATAAATCCCCCTTCGTGTAGGCAAAGGGAAGAGAAATAATTATTCGATTCATTCACCCTATGTTCTTTTCACTCTCTCGCGATCTGCTCTGCTACGCACTTTCTGCTCTGCTTTACTCTGCTCTGCTCCTTCGCTCTCTGCTCTGCTTTGCTCCTTCGCTCTCTACTCTGCTCTGGTATGGTCTGCTCTGCCGTGTTCAGCTCTGCTCTGGCATGTTCACTCTGCTCTGCTCTGGCATGTTTACTCTGTTCTGGCATGTTTTCAGCTATGCTCTGACATGTTCACTCTGCTCTGGCATGTTCAGCTCTGCTCTGGCATTTTCAGCTCTGCTCTGGCATGTTCAGCTCTGCTCTGGCATGTTCAGCTCTGCTCTGGCATTTTCAGCTCTGCTCTGGCCTGGTCTGGGAAGACGACGAGGACTCCAGTTTCCAAAACCAAAACTCTCCGCCCCCGTCTCCGCCGGCGTTGGCTGCCGCCGCGTTCTGTAAGCTTGGTGATTTCCAGCTGCCGTCCCGGCCACGCCGTTGCCCGGGGTTCGATAGGAATAGGGCAGCGTCGCTGAAACGCCAAGTCCTTATCTCGCCTCGATTCTCTCTCAGCGATATGGTGAAAAAAAAAACTACGGACCTCTTCGTGTAAAACACAGACCCTAAAACTCTACCTAAGTGAGCATGCTGTGGTTGTTCACGTTCGTCTATGTTATGAGTTAAAGGTTCTCGTAGTTTATGAAGGCTACATGTTGTTGGTTCTACAAGGACGTGACTAACCATGCATTCATTCACTCATGTACAGCATGTAAATCATGATTTCTGTGAGTGCAATTCACGTCGATAAGAGTAGCAACCGAGGTCGAAGGTTACCTTGGTGAAAAACGTGCTTTGGTAAGGTAATGAACGATGGTCTCTTTCTCGCTTCTTCGAGCGTCGAGGTGCAAACTGGAGAATGATATGGATGCTGTTCTTAAGTCGAAACAGGTGGAAAGAAACATGGCGAATGGTGGGAATAAAAATTGAGTCTTACCTTGTACGTGGTGTGACGCCCGGGGATGAAGTACGGAGTGATCGCCGGTGCAAAGAGGCACGGACAAGGAGCGGCTCCGATTAAAGACTTCCAAGCGGATGGGCGCAGGGATGAACCGGAACACACCCGAACGAGAGGGATTCCAAGAATATGCAGGTATGGGACTGCATATTCGAGGAGAGCTTAAATGATTTGATAGGTGCTACTCATATCAATAAGATGCATCTTCTTTTCTGATGCATATACGAAATAAACTCCAAGGTTAAGCGTGCTTGGCTTGGAGCAATTTCGGGATGGGTGACCCCTTGGGAAGTTTCTCAGGGAGCGTGCGAGTGAGGATTGTTGGTCTGTGGGGATAGCAGTCAACTCTGGAGCCGGGCTGTTACAGGTGGTATCAGAGCCGAACCTCTCCCAGTACGGTGTGGTTCGGGGACAAACCAAGCGGAAGCTGGTGGGCCTGTGACGCCCGGGGACGAAGTACGGAGTGATCGCCGGTGCAAAGAGGCACGGACAAGGAGCGGCTCCGATTAAAGACTTCCAAGCGGATGGGCGCAGGGATGAACCGAAACACACCCGAACGAGAAGGATTCCAAGAATATGCAGGTATGGGACTGCATATTCGAGGAGAGCTTAAATGATTTGATAGGTGCTACTCATATCAATAAGATGCATCTTCTTTTCTGATGCCTATACGAAATAAACTCCAAGGTTAAGCGTGCTTGACTTGGAGCAATTTCGAGATGGGTGACCCCCTGGGAACTTTCTCAGGGAGCATGCGAGTGAGAACAAAACACGCTAGAAAAGACTCGTGTTGGTCTGTGGGGACAGCCGTCAACTCTGGAGCCGGGCTGTTACACGTGGGCAACAAGAATCTCGCTCTACTCCCCTCCGTGCAAGGCGTCGAGAGAGATGAAGCTTCCTGCTGTTGCTGCTGAAGATTCTAAGTATTGAATGGAGGAAGAGGTGGCTCGAGGATTGAACAGTGAAGTTATACTAGGAGAGCTCGGTTGATATGTACTTGAGTGCTAAAGGGAGGGCATGGTTGTAGTGTGGCTGATGGACATCCTAGGTGTACTTGGGCATGGCTGGAGCTGCATGGCGTGGAGAGGGGTGCAGCAGGTGGGTATTGCATGCCCTATTCTCCCTTTTCTCTCCCTTCGTTTCCTTTGTGCAGATGGCGGGTGGGTAGGTGGATAGGGGTGTAAGGTGGATTGTAAAGGTGGAAAAAGGTGTGATGTGATTTAAAATATGTGATCTAAATAAAATCCTTCAGTGTTAGTTGCTCTGTATTTGTAATGTCGTTCTTTCGCTTTGTTTGATCAACTCAAGGGAGCCAGTGTATTCTCAAAAATAGATTTAAGGTCTGGGTATCACCAACTGAAGATGAGACCAGAGGATATACCCAGGACCGCTTTTCGCACAAGATATGGTCACTATGAATTCGTTGTCATGCCATTTGGTCTAACCAATGCACCGGCAATATTCATGGACCTCATGAATCGAGTTTTCCATCCATACTTCGACAAATTCGTCTTAGTCTTTATAGATGATATTCTCATCTATTCTAAGAATGACCAAGAGCATGAAAAGCATTTGAGAATCATCCTGGAGACATTAAAGACGGAGAAGTTGTTCGCCAAATTCAGCAAGTGCGAATTTTGGCTGAAAGAAGTAATGTTTCTAGGGCATCGTATCAGCAAATGGAATCTCCGGTAGTATCCCGCCAAACCTAAGAAACTCCGGATTTCATTAGGTGTGGTTGGTGATTTCCACTCGCGCACTGCTTGCACCTTGGCGGGGTCCACCTTGATTCTTAAGGCACACTTAGCTCGTTCTGATTCGATTTCTAAGGTATCTACGCAAGGGGAAGAAATAAAAGAATGCGAGACACCAGTATCGAACCGAATCATAATGGAAAAACCTTTAAGCTTGCCCATACCTGTCAGGTTTCCCTGGTTTTTCTCGGGTTGGTTTTGGGTGAGAGCAAAGGCTCTCGCCTGCTGCGGCAGTTGTTGCGGCCGTTTTTGTTGCTGTTGGCGCTTCCCTTTAAAGTTTTGAGGGCGTGCAGTTGGGTTGGCTGGCGCTGAGGTCTGTGACGGAGCCAACCTTTCTACTGGCATCGTAGCTTCGATGTCCAGTGCCCTGTTCAAAGACTCGGTGTATGAGAGTCCGCCATGACTAGCTAGAGTCATCCTAATCTCGTGCCTCAGACCGGCACAAAATTTCTCCGCCATTTTCTCATCAGTATCCACCTGCTGCGGAGCATAACGCGATAGATCACAGAACTCTCTGTCATATTCTGTCACCGTCTTCTTTCCTTGTTTCAGGCTATAGAACTCAGCCTCCTTCTTCTTTCTGTAGCTCTTGGGAATATACTTATCGTATAATCCAGTCTTAAAGTCTTCCCAAGTATAGGTTGCCCATTGCTCGGGAGTCAGGGTCTTTCGGCGGGCTTCCCACCAAAAGTCAGCCGATCCGGCTAGTTGGAAAGACACGTACGAGAGTCGTTCCTCTTCAGTGCAGTGTAGAAAGGTGAAAATACACTCCAAAGCGCGTACCCAAGCTTCGGCCTCGGCTGGGTCGCCTGTCCCAGTGAACGTGGGTGGATTCTGTCGAAGAAAAAGGTCCTCAGTTCTTCTTGCAGGGGGTGGAGGGGGTGGGGTAGGTTCCCTTTCGTTTCGCGGTCCTTCTGGTATTTCATCTCGATTTCCAACGTTGTTAACATTTCTCCTAGCAGGGCGACCTCTCTTAGGCGGCATTCTGCAAATATTCCAAAACACTCATTGTAACACGTTCTACACATGAGTCTAAGGCAATTAGTAAAGAACTGCTTATCAAAATTAACTCATCATAACTCCAAAACTAAGATATTAACATAAACTGTTGCATACACAAGTCACATTATTCATAGTTACTACATTCTTAACTGACTTCTGAAGAATAAAATCCGTAGAGAAACATAAAACATACACGAGATTGCCGCAAAAAGCCCATGCTAGGGTCATATATATATCATGGAAAATTGCCTCAACGAGGACTTTTACATCATCACCCAAATCGAAAAAATAAAAGTCTATCCAAGTACTCCATATGATGTATCGGCTTACTAGCTAAGCAATCACAAAAGGTACTTAGTCACGGAACGTCCTAAAGATCAGCGTTTCCGTACTAATGCTAGCTAAAGACAACAAAAAAAAAATAAAATCATAGTCATAGAGTTACAAAAACAAAGGAACGAATCATCGTTTTCGGAACACATCCATAAGCTAAAAACTATCGAATCCGCGAACCCTGAGTCGCGGTGCGGCTGCTCCTCGGTGACACCAGGGGGTCCTCCTCAGGATCCTCCTCGGGATCCTCCTCCACATCCTCGTCCGGCTCCTCGCTGGGCAACAGGGTCTCCCCCTGACCTTCGCCTGTCTCCCGCACGGTATGGGCTGAGCGGAAAATGTCGTCCACAATCTCACGAATCGGATCGTCTCTAGTGCGGATCCTGGCCGTGGCACGAGGCTCGGTCGGAGCTGGAGGTGGCAAAGGCTCGGGACGAGTAATCCTCATCGTACCATACGGTGCTGTATCATCATCCTCCTTCATACGGGCTTTGCCCCTATCTAGGAACTCCCTCATGTTGGTTATGACTATCTCGTCACGCTCAACTATATGATAGTCAAATTCTTAATCTGTGATTAAGTATTAAGAACCTCCATGACTTGTGCATAAATACTAGATATAGATGATGTTGTGATTTTTTTTTTAAGTTATGTTTTTTCGAACCGAACTTTGTTTTCCGATTATAGATATTTAGAACCTTATCGCTTTAAGTTACATGTCACGTTTTACTTTAAGTTGACGATAGAACTTTTTGTTAGATGGCGATGATTGTTTTCACCCGACGACGACCATTTCCCCCTTGGGCGAGTCCAGAGGAGGTCGAGCGGGCCTACCGCACCTATGCCCTATGTCACGGGGATAACCTCGGACAGTTCCTCGCAGGATTTCACCGACACTGGGTCGAGGCGAGTGCACACGGAATGTCAGGATATGACGGTATCATGAGGTTGATCCTACTGTTGCCTTCCGAGTGGCGAGGGTGGGCTAGGCAGATCTCTGCCCACAACATCTTCCGCCGGGAGAATTACCACGACCTCGTGGGAGACTTCCTTAGTTTCATCGCGGAGATTCAGGCCTGTTTCACCTTTTGGGGCAGCGCCCCTCTAGGGCCCTACATCCTTCCGGGAGACTACGTGCAGGTGGGGACGCCTTTGCCAGCTGAAGCACCCGCTGCTGCTCCCGAGCCTCCGATGGCCTTGCCACGAGACCCTCCACCACATGCCTCAGTTCTAGGGCGTCGTGGTAGGCA